>NW_021131337.1:986579-1381181 GCF_004193835.3 Ostrinia furnacalis | reverse complement strand
CAACAGAGGCGGTTAAATCTATCTAATGAATAACTTACAGCAAGTGTTCGCAGAGCGCGTCCTTATTCACGAAGCTCTTCCCACACTGGTCGCATTTGGGTCGGTCGCCGCTGTGATGGTTCCTCATATGGCCTCTGTGAGTCTTGCTTGATCTAATGAATAACTTACAGTAAGTGTTCGCAGAGCACGTCCTTATTCACAAAGCTCTTCCCACACTGGTCGCATTTGCACTGAAAAGTGTTTGGTTACTGCTTGCTTACCCAATAAAAGTGACCACCGAACTAAGTGTTAACTATAACCAAACTAAGTCTAGCTCACTACAGAATAATTTGTTTAATTTACACAACATTTTGTTCCTCATAACCAAAGTGTTCGGTGGTCACTTTTGTTGTGTAAGCAGTAACCAAACATTTTTTTCAGTGTGGGTCGGTCGCGGCTGTGACGATTCCTCGTATGGCCTCTGTGAGTCTTGCTGTTGATATCTAATGAATAACTTACAGCAAGTGTTCGCAGTGCGCGTCCTTATTCACGAAACTCTTCCCACACTGGTCGCATTTGGGTCGGTCGCCGCTGTAATGGTTCCTTATATGGCCTCTGAGTCTTGCTGTTGCTATCTAATAACTTACAGCAAGTGTTCGCAGAGCGCGTCCTTATTCACAAAGCCCTTCCCACACTGGTCGCATTTGGGTCGGTCACCGCTGTGTTCCTCATATGGCCCCTGTGAGTCTTGCTTGATCTAATGAATAACTTACAGCAAGTGTTCGCAGAGCGCGTCCTTATTCACGAAGCTCTTCCCACACTGGTCGCATTTGGGTCGGTCGCCGCTGTGTTCCTCATATGGCCCCTCTAAGTCTTGCTTGATCTAATGAATAACTTACAGCAAGTGTTCGCAGAGCGCGTCCTTATTCACAAAGCTCTTCCCACACTGGTCACATTTGGGTCGGTCGCCGCTTTGATGGTTCCTTATATGGCCTCTGTGAGTCTTGCTTGATCTAATGAATAACTTACAGTAAGTGTTCGCAGAGCGCGTCCTTATTCACAAAGCTCTTCCCACACTGGTCGCACTGAAAAGTGTTTGGTTACTGCTTACACAATAAAAGTGACCACCGAACTAAGTGTTAACTATAACCAAACTAAGTCTAGCTCACTACAGAATAATTTGTTTAATTTACACAACATTTTGTTCCTCATAACCAAAGTGTTCGGTGGTCACTTTTGTTGTGTAAGCAGTAACCAAACATTTTTTTCAGTGTGGGTCGGTCGCGGCTGTAACGATTCCTTGTATGGCCTCTGTGAGTCTTGCTGTTGCTATGTAATGAATAACTTACAGCAAGTGTTCGCAGAGCGCGTCCTTATTCACGAAGCTCTTCCCACACTGGTCGCATTTGGGTCGGTCGCCGCTGTGATGGTTCCTCATATGGCCTCTGTGAGTCTTGCTGTTACTAAAGTAAATGACAGAAATAAAAATACATTTTTGGTCAAAAAAAGATACCTTTCGTTATTAATTTTTTTGTATTTACAATACGTATAACTTGCTTAATCTCTGGTGAGTGAGAATTAAATTAGTGACTGTCTAGTCCTACCTACCGTTTTATTGGGTAATTTCGTAATAATAACATTTATTTTGATACTAGCTTTCTGCCCGCGGCTTCGCCCGCATGGAATTTTGTCTGTCACAGAAAAACTTTATCGCGCGCGTCCCTGTTTCAAAAACCGGGATAAAAACTATCCTATGTTCTTTCCCGGGACTCAAACTATCTCTATGCCAAATTTCATCAAAATCGGTTGCGAGGTTTAAGCGGGAAAGCGTAACAGACAGACAGACAGACAGACAGACAGAGTTACTTTCGCATTTATAATATTAGTTGGGATTTAAGTTAAAATAATACATGGCTACTTACGTTGAAACTTTCCCACATAAGTCACATTTGTAGGTGGTCGTCAGTCCTTCGTGTTGGCTCCTGAAAAGATAATTATTTGGATAAATAAGTATATAAATACAAATACAACTAGCCGTTGTCAATTTACATAGGTTATGAGCCGTCAAAACACCAGCCCCCCTAGATAAGTGACACCTAGGTAAGTTTCGTTGCGGGTCCAATGACAGTTTAACTTACCCCCGGGACAAACTTGACCTTCATTGGTTGGGTTTTTGTGGCGGTCAAGCTGTAGATCCTGGCTACACAGGAGTTGCAGTGGTGGGAACGAGAGGTGGGAATAGTCCCGTAGATAAGTGACACTTTTTAATCCGAATATAAACATCGAACCAACGAAACAAAACGCCGGAGCGAAGGCATTTCGAAATTACGACTGTCACGTTTTGCCACTTGTCTAGGAGGACTGGTCACGAACTTAACTGAAAAAATATTGTCATCTGGAGTGGCTGAGTATAGTCGTGTATAGTGGTCGAGTATAGTCACGTATAGTGGTCGTGACTAGTCACGTAAAGTGGTCAAGTAGTCACGTATAGTGGTCGATAGAACTCACCTATAGTGGTCGAGTATAGTCACGTGTAGTGGTCGAGTATAGTCACGTATAGTGGTCGATAGAACTCACCTATAGTGGTCGAGTATAGTCATGCATAGCGGTCGATTGTACTCACCTATAGTGGTCGAGTATATTCATGCGTAGTGGTCGATTGTACTCACCTATAGTGGTCGAGTATAGTCACATGTAGTGGTCGATAGAACTCGCCTATAGTGGTCAAGTATAGTCACATGTAGTGGTCGATAGAACTCGCCTATAGTGGTCGAGTATAGTCACGTGTAGTGGTCGGTAATACTCACCTATTATGGTCGAGTATAGTCACGTATAGTGGTCAAGTATAGTCACGTGTAGTGGTCGATAGTACTCACCTATAGTGGTCGAGTATAGTCACGTGTAGTGGTCGAGTATAGTCACGTATAGTGGTCAAGTATACTCACGTATTACTAAAGTGGTCGATTGTACTCACCTACAGTGGCCCAGTATAGTCACATGTAGTGGTCGATAGAACTCTCCTATAGTGGTCGAGTATAGAATAGAATATCTTTATTCAGCATTTAACATTTAGGTGCATACATGTACAGAGGTTAACATTATTGAGCCATGCTGAAAATGCGCCCGCTCAGCAAAAATCGTAACTTGACACATGTCGTCAAGTCACGAAGCTGGTTTTCAGCGGGTAGTATAGTCATGTATAGTGGTCGATAGAACTCACCTATAGTGGTCGAGTATAGACCGTCGGTCGATCATAATCCGACCGCACTCCAAGCATTCGTACCGACGCGTGTGTATGAGATTGTGAACGCCGAAACTGTACGAGGTCGGTAGAAACATATGGCATAGTTTACACTCGAAGGAACCCCGTGACTGTTGACAATGAACAATGTAGGTATTTATTAATTAATATAATGGTATAAGGTATTTGGTATTCATACCACAAATATTTAATTAGTACAAAAAAAAAAAAACTTACGGGTGACTATTTAAAAACATTCAAAAACAAAAGGCAAAATTATAATGCCTTTCCTACAAACAACAGTTGAGTATCAGTTTGTATTTTAGTCACCATTTAAAAAAGTTGCGTAATTAAGAATCGCCCCTGATGTTAAGTGGGATGCAGTCTAGGATGGTACATATCTGCCCTGTGTTATGTTAAATTGATATGGATGTGGATTTTGCCTCGCTGTCCCAACTGTAGAACTCCCCGCAAACTACAGATTTTTAGTCGACCGATAGTTGGGCCCGCCCGATTCTATAGTCTGGTCCGTGAGCACGTAGAATTTTGTCCAATGACCCCAAGCTACCCATCCTTATCGCTTGCGCGTAATTATGTTGCTGTCGCGCTCGCACACTCACTGCGGGCGCCCGTCGCACAGTCGCGACAGCAATATAATTACGCGCGAGCGATAAGGATGGGTAGCTTGGTGTCATTGGATAAAATTCTACGTGTTCACGGACCGGGCTTTAATTTTAACGAAGAATCGGCCGATACCAGTGTGAGTTCTTCTACTTTCATACATGTCCTTACTGATTAACAGCCCGACCCAACTGTCGGCCAACTAAAATAAATAATAATAATTAATAAATAAATTCTTTATTGAATAACTTATTGTCAGTTTTTAACAATAGGCTTATATTAAAAAGTCTGTAGTCTGCGGCTAGGCTTAGTTTGGCGAATAAAAACTAAATTAAAATGTAATATTTCAACTCACCGGACTGTGTTTTTTCATATGGTTCTCTAGTTTAGCCTCATAGTTGAATCCTTTGTAACAAAGATGGCACTGGAAGGGTAGTACGAAGCCAGATTTGCTTTCTTCCTGAAATAATATTAATTTAGGATTTTTATACAATGTTATTATTTTTGTCGCTGACATAGCCCAACGGATTAGTAAGATGAAGTGGCAATGAGAAGGGCACATAGTATGCAGAACTGACGGCCCTGATGCTCGCTCGACCTTGGTTCTTCTAGTTATATCTCTAGATAGAGACTCACTCTCTTTCTCCGCTTGATACTCACCTCTCTCTGTTGACACTCACGTCTCTCTGTTGACACTCACCTCTCTCTGTTGACACTCACCTCTCTCTGTTGACACTCACGTCTCTCTGTTGACACTCACGTCTCTCTGTTGACACTCACGTCTCTCTGTTGACACTCACGTCTCTCTGTTGACACTCACGTCTCTCTGTTGACACTCACGTCTCTCTGTTGACACTCACGTCTCTCTGTTGACACTCACGTCTCTCTGTTGACACTCACCTCTCTCTGTTGACACTCACCTCTCTCTGTTGACACTCACCTCTCTCTGTTGACACTCACGTCTCTCTGTTGACACTCACGTCTCTCTGTTGACACTCACGTCTCTCTGTTGACACTCACGTCTCTCTGTTGACACTCACGTCTCTCTGTTGACACTCACGTCTCTCTGTTGACACTCACGTCTCTCTGTTGACACTCACGTCTCTCTGTTGACACTCACCTCTCTCTGTTGACACTTACCACTCTCTGCCTGATACTTACTTCTCTCTTCTTGACACACACCTCTCTCTCTGCTTGATATTTCCTTCTCTCTGCTTCACACTTTTCTCTCTCTTACACTCTCCTCTCTCTGTTTGATACTCACCTCTCTCTCTCTTCTGCCACTCACCTCTATCTCTCTGCATGATTCTCTCCTTGACACTCTCCTCTCTCTCTCCTTGATACATAATTCTCTGTTTCACACTACTCTCTTTCTCTCATTGACATTCCTCTCTCTGTTGACACTCGCCTCTCTCTGTCTACCTGATACTTGTCTCTGCTTCACATTACTCTCTCTCTCCTCTCTCTATTGACACTCACCTCTCACTGTTGTCACTTATCTCTCTCTTACACTCCTCTCTCTTCCTGATACTCACCTCTCTCTCACTCTGCCTGGTACTTACTTCTCTCTCTCTCTTTGACACTCATATCTCTGCTACCACTCTCCTCTTCCTGATACTCACCTGTCTATCTCTCCTAGATACTTAATTCTCTCTCCTTGACACTCACCTCTTTCTGTTGACACTCTCCTCTCTCTTCCTGATACTCACCCCTCTGCCTGATACGCACTTCTCTCTGCTTCAACACTGCTCTCTCCTTGACACTCCTATCTCTCTCCTTGATACATAATTCTCTGTTTCACACTCTGTCTCTCTTCTCTCCTTGACACTCTCCTCTCTATCTCTCTCCTTAATACATAATTCTCTGTTTCACACTCTGTCTCTCTTCTCTCCTTGACACTCTCCTCTCTATCTCTCTCCTTAATACATAATTCTCTGTTTCACACTCTGTCTCTGTTCTCTCCTTGACACTCTCCTCTCTCTCTCCTTAATACATAATTCTCTGTTTCACACTCTCTCTCTCTCCTTGATACATAATTCTCTGTTTCACACTACTCTCTTTCTCTCATTGACATTCCTCTCTCTGTTGACACTCGCCTCTCTCTGTCTACCTGATACTTGTCTCTGCTTCACATTACTCTCTCTCTCCTCTCTCTATTGACACTCACCTCTCACTGTTGTCACTTATCTCTCTCTTACACTCCTCTCTCTTCCTGATACTCACCTCTCTCTCACTCTGCCTGGTACTTACTTCTCTCTCTCTCTCTCTCTATTGACACTCACCTCTCTCTGCTTAACTTGCTCCTGGGGGTTGAGTGTGATCATCCTGATCTTCGCCGGATCCAGCTCCAGGGTTCTCCTGATGCTCGACCTTGGTTCCTCTGGGTTCAGTTCTAAAGGCTCTTCGCTGTAAATGTTTAAAAATCATAACTATCGCCTGATTGTGTGCCAGAAAGTTATGAGAAGAAGTGATGACATTTATCAACGATAGCGGCCCGACGCGAAGTACCGTATTTGTGGTGTCAAGCCCCAGAAGGGGGAGAATGAGGGCAATCGTTTTTATACTTAACAGTTGGCACCCCTGGCGATTGACAGGACCTTACTCTACAGTGGCGCCATCTTGATGAGTGCAAATGCGATAGTCGTCCTACCACTTTAGCGCTCACCAGTTGGTGCCACTGTCTTCGCTACTAGCAAGTGACAGGACCTTACTCTACAGTGGCGCTAACTGGTGAGCGCTAAAACGATAGCCCTCATTGACTATGAGAAGGGACATGGATCAGAGAAATTTGTAGGGAGTCAAGCAAAGCGCCCGGGGAAAAGAGCCCAGAGCAAATACCCGCGCGCTCTCCCGAGATTCGGTTCGTACGCCGTAAGGCAGGAAGAACCATGGGTGGTGGTGGGTAAATCATAACTATCGTGTTTATAAAATATCATTAAGTTCTTTTAATAAAAAAAAGTACCTTGTTTACTATAGTCCGGTCGCCGAGCACGTAGAATTTCGTCTAATGACTCCAAGCTACCCATCCTTATGTTGCTGTCGCGACTGTGCGACGGGCGCCCGCAGTGAGTGTGCGAGCGCGACAGCAACATAATTACGCGCGAGCGATAAGGATGGGTGGCTTGGGGTCATTGGACGAAATTCTACGTGCTCGGCGACCGGGCTTTAATTAAAAATATTTTTTTTCTTTGTTCATTTATTTTTTTTGTTTTCGTGTTAAATAAAGGTTTTCTATAATCTATTTTATCATATTTAAAGGACAACAAAATACTGTATCAGGTGCGATTTCAATCTATGAGCTACCCGGGCGGGCGATACTGACCACTGAATAACCCTTTCAATCAGGGATGTTATGGATATGAAGTTTCGGTTATGGATATTGGAAACGGTTACGGATATGAAATCATTTTATTTTTTCAAACTTCTGCAATTAATATCAAATCTGTCTAAAAAAAAATCTGAGAAAAGTCAAACCAAAAAACGATACAAAATTTTAAAGCCTTAGGTCATAAAATTTTAAAATATCACAAAATTAACTCTATCTCCTAAACTAAGCAAAATCGTAGAACATACATAAGGGTGATTTAGATACACCTTGATGTAAGGAATCTAAATATTACTTTTAGACCTCACTGTTTTGGCCACCCTGTATAACTCAAAGATCACTGACTGACATAGCGATCTATCAACGCACAGCCCAAACCACTGGACGGATCGGGCTGAAATTTGGCATGCAGGTAGATGTTATGACGTAGGCATCCGCTAAGAAAGGATTTTACGAAACTTCACACCTAAGGGGGTAAAACGGGATCCACGCGTACGAAGTCGCGGGCGGCCGCTAGTGTTTCATAATGTTTCTTACCTATTCTTCTTCTTTTTCTTAACTTTATCTTCTTTCCGCTTAGTTTTTTTCTTCTTCTTGACTTCGGTATCTTCTTTGGGTTCTAGCGTGCTTGTGTCTTCTAGAAGTTGCTTGATATCTTCATCTGTTAGTTTGTTATCATCGGGTCTGTAAATAGAAATAATATTGATATTTTAAACAAATATTTTATAACTAAAGCCCGGTCGCCGAGCACGTAGAATTTCGTCCAATGACCCCAAGCTATCCAATCTTATCGCTCGTGTAATTATATTGCTGTCGCGCTCGCACACTTACTGCGGGCGCCCGTCGCACAGTCGCGACAGCAATATAATGACGCGCGAGCTTATCGGATGGGTTGCTTGGGGTCATTGGACGAAATTCTACGTGCTCGGCGACCGGACAATAGCCGTGCCCGTGATTTCGTACGCGTGAAAATAGTTTGAATAATAGTTTTTTCTTTTCCGCCCCTATTGGCGTCCAGCCTGTCCGGCTTTTGTTAGGCTTTTAAGGCTGCAGGGCCTTATAGTTATATGGTATGGCTTTAGGGTTTTAGGACCTGGCAACTCTAGTCGGGGGACCGTGGCATTCTGCCAACCCTGCCACCCTATAGTTACGCCACTGATCCTGCGGCTGAAATGATATTATGAAATGAGTTACCTTTTTTTTATCCACAACGAGGAAGCTCTTGGCCTGTATCTCACCTGATGGTAAGTGACGATCAGGCCGAAGGTGGAAGCGAGCTTCACCCGGAATCCTCAACCACGGAGGAACTGGCTATCTTATCTCTAACTGCCGGAACACAACAATGCTGTTAACATTGTTGTTATGGCGACAGACTTAGGTAAGATGGTGGTAGCTAGCCAGGCGGACTTAGAACAAGCCCTACCACCAACCAAACCGAACAGAAAAATCTGCCCTCACTGGGAATCGAACCCGGGACCTCTGCGTCTGAAGCAGGTGGTCTTACCACTAGACCACAGCGGCGGTTACCTGTACTCATCCAGTGTAATTTCGCCATCGTAGTCCACACTGAAGTCCTCCTCTTTGACCAGGTCATCGACTTTGTCCATCGCCGATACGTCCAGCATGAATTGGGCGTCGCTTGCGAACAATTTCTCGTGCTGGAATAAACATTTGATAAATCACTTAACTAGTCATTTTTTTGTGAAAGATTAATAAACATCCATCCATTTTGAAACACAGTCAATGCCAATGAGGGTTTTCGCGTATGCAAAATCCGCCAGATGGCAATACGTAGACGCGAGGTCCAAATGCTGCATGATTGGTTATTTTTGACATGACATTGACAGATATGTCAAAATCCACCAATCACGCAGCAGTCAGACCCCACATCCACGTCCCGCCATCTAGCGGATCTTTCATACGCAAAGACCCATTGAAGTAAGGCCAAGAGATATTTGCCTGGACGGATATTAAACGTGCTTTCTGCTTTTAGTAGCTCAGAACTTACGTTGCCGAACTTGCTTATCTTTGGTAATCACCACAAAACCGGTGCTCCTCTCGAGGCATAGCTGTAGCATTTACGTTGTCACGTAAAAATATCGTCCGTAAACCGACTTTACAGACTTTTTTTTTAAATTATTGCCTACTTTTTAGCTGGATCTGGGGGCCCCTTGTAACCCCGGGGCCCTGGGCTGCAGCCCAATCAGCCCATAGGTAGATCCGGCCCTGCCTGAAAGTCTAGCGCAAGCCGAGTCAGCGCCCAAACTATGGGGGCGGCACGGGAGGGGAGACATGACTGTAGGCCTAGGATGTGCGCCGCGATAAGCTTTTATCGATTCGATTTTACGCGATAAGCCCATACGTTTGTCGTCTAAAATGATCGATAAGATTATATCACGACGCGCATCCCAGCCCAGCTGGTCTCGATAACGTTTGACTTCACCCTACCCTGCAAAGCCGCTTCCATCCATACCTACGGCATTAAATCAGTTATGCGCTATATCTGTAAAATTGTTTAGACTTTATATTTTGTTCTTTTGCCACTTAAGTTTGCAATACTGCGAGCTATGTATAGCAACCTCAAGTGCCATCTAGTCCAATTTGTTCATTTCAACTGTTCGTGGAGCACGGTATGTTATTGCTTAGGGCATAAAGTAGTTAAATCCGGCATTGAGGTAATGAAAGTCTATTTACCTGCAACAATGACATAACAAACAAGGCAGGGAAAAATTGGATGCACATAGCCAGCGACAGGGAAAGGTGGAAAATGATGGAGGAGGCTTTTACCCAAGTGGGGCCACAAACAAGAGATACAGATTAATGAGGGCTATCGTTTTAGCGCTCACCAGTTAGCGCCACTGTAGAGTAAGGTCCTGTCACTTGCTAGTAGCGAAGACAGTGGCACCAACTGGTGAGCGCTAAAGTGGTAGGAGGACTATCGCATTTGCACTCATCAAGATGGCGCCTCTGTAGAGTAAGGTCCTGTCAATCGCCAGGGGTGCCAACTGTTAAGTATAAAAACGATACCTCATTGAATGAAAATGTTAAAATGTGGAATGTAAAGCTATAATAAAAATAATACCTGCAACTCCTCGTGGAAGCCAGTCTTCCCGCGGCCACCCATCTCGAAAGTCAGCATCTCGCTCTCGCCCAGTTGTGGGCACGCGTACTTGCTTAGCTCTGGGTCGTTGGCGTCTATGGGGAACTGGAAAGACATTTTATACTTAGTATTATGTTTAAATAGAAATCAATAAAAAAATTAAATAAAAAATCAAACAATTGTTGGTGATCAAATAATTAAATAAACAACATAACTGCCTTTTTCTTGTGAGTCGGATTTCGGCACGTGTGCGGATTTAATCTTTCTGCTGCGTCATAGTTAAAACATGTATGGAATAATGAAATGCGCATTATTCCATACATGTTTTAACTATGAGGCGGGCTACACGCACTCGAAACGCGGATTGGCTGCGAGCACACAATACGAAATCCTTGTCCTGCGTGCAACCAGCAGTGTAATTTTACACGCACGTGGACCATATCCTCATCACAGTAAAAAGACACTAAGTAAGAGTAAAAAAAAAGAAACTAATGCCCATTTTCACCATCAATCCCAAATTTTTAAGTGACCCCTATTAAAACAAGTCCTGTTATGTGTTACCATAAATCGCGCACAATGGCCCAATCATAAGGCAAAGTGCGGTATTCGATTGCCGTGCAAAACTAACTAACTATGTGTTACCATAGGAGGCACTTAAAAATTAGGGATTGATGGTGAGAACGAGCATAAGGCTGGGTTGCTGCATCACTTTAACAATAATTATAACGGGTGTTACAACTCAAAGTAAATCATTAAAAAGTATAGACAACAGTGTATCAATAAAGCTGTACTTTTTGTGTGTATTTAACTGTGGAAACATAATAGGTTTATGTGTTTTTACTGCACCTAAGTTAAATTATATTGTAACTGTATGTATCCCCAAAATGAAATGAATAAATAAAAGCTTTACATTGTAGCATCTTATAATAAATATCCTTGGACATTTTACACTGCGCTTCTAGTCCCAAACTAAGCAAAGCTTGTACTATGGGTACTAGACAACGGATATAAACATACTTAAATACTTTTTTTTTTTAAATACATACATATTATACATATAAAACACCCAGTCCAATGCAAACAAAAATGTTCATGCACACAAATGTTTGCACTGTGCGGGAATCGAACCCGCTACCCCCAGAATAGTAGTCCGTTTGGAACCACTACACCAAACGGCTGACAGAATAATAGTACACACCGGAGCGCATCGTGTCAGGTAATCGTGGAGCATGTTGTGAGCGCGCAGCATCTTGTACTTGAAGCGCACCGCCTTCACCAGCAACGAGCTGCACTCCCAGCATATCCACTGTGGGAGCCCGTCCGAGTTTTTAACCTAAAAGATGTAATACAAGTTTAAATTCAAATTCTTTAAATATTAACTAGCAGCCGCCCGCGATTTCGTACGCGTGGATCCTGCAAAATCCAAATTCAAATTCAAAACATTTATTTGCCAAAAACACAGTAATACAGGGTGACAATATTAAATAGGATCATGTGTTTAGTCTGCTCGCAGACGCAAAAATTACAGGATTCAATAGTATCAATGTCTCCAATTAAAATATTCCTTATAACTATAAAAACATTTGTCCAAAAGCCAGCAAGTCAATCTGCTTTTAAATCCCGTCTTAATAAGCACCTACGTTCTAAATGGAACCCCCATGCATTTGAGACTCCGAGCACTTGTAGTTTCTGCGATTTCGTGACGAATGAGCCAGTCAGTCCGTTAGAATAATAAGCAGGATGCACGCGTTGGTTTGGTCGAACCTTTAGGGTACATCATCATAAAGAATCGAAATCGAATGATAATATTATAGTCTACCTCTACAGATTCAAAAGTACAAGGTAATAGGTGTTTTAATGAGAACAAAAAACAAACAAGAAGTAGGTAATAGTGAATAGAAGTTGTAAACTTAAGCTGTGACAAAAAAGGAGGTGAAATTTTAGGTAAACAACCGTATTTTATCCCAATAATACAGCTCTTTTGAGTGAAATTAGAAAAAATCATTCATCGACCAAGCTATCATAAATCAACTTAATTTTAGTGGTTCTGCACCATTGCATGCTTTTAAAACACACGTGATATAATTTTAGCTACTAAATAACATTAAAACTCACATTAATTCCAGACAATTCTCTAAAATACGAATCGTAGGACACGACATCGTTCATGCGACGATCTGTCGTCAAACAACACCGGCATATAGGTTTTGGTATATCGAAATCTATTTTGAGGTCTTCCTCACTATGCAATATGTTCAAATCCATGGTCACAACTACTGTAGTTATTGTTTAATTTATGAAAATACGCAGAAAGGTAACGCCAATCATTTTTCATGCAAAATGTAAACAATATGGCGGTCGGTGTTTGGCGTTGCGTTTGGTTAATTTGTAAGTTTGAGACATAAAAATCTCACTTAAAGACTTTAACGTTTTATGGCATTTAAAATACTTTAGTCGATTAGAAATAGTAACTTAAATAAAACAAAATCTATTTGCGTTAACTTCAATAGGTTTATTCAAAATAAATTCTCACAAAATGATGTTTTTGTGGCAAAACAAAACGTTTTTAGGGTTGCAAACATGACAAAATTCTTACTACTTTGGTAGTTTTATAAATTTATTTCAAATAGGTACAACAATAAATTAATGTAAAATTATTAAAATCATACAAAAATAACTATTATCTAACTATGTATGTAAACATTACACAATCTACTCATTTTTATTATGATCACAGGCTAACACATAGATTGGTGGTGTAGATAGAACAAATACCGGTGCATCTGCAAAAATAAAAGATAAAATTTGAGAATTAGTACACTAAATAAAAGAGATAAAAAAAACTGTGAATGTTTAATTTGAATCAATTTGTACTATTATTATAAATGCGAAAGTAACTCTGTCTGTATGTGCTTTCACACCTAAACCACTGAACCGATTTTGATGGAATTTGGCATAGAGATAGTTTGAGTCTCCGGAAAGGACATCTTAGGATGGTTTTTATCCCGGTTTTTGAAACAAAGACGCACGCGATAAAAAAAAATCTGTGACAGACAAAATTTCACGCGGGCGGAAAGCTAGTTTACTATAATACGGATAAAAATAAAAGGCTACAGTAAAGGTTTCTGACAGAAAATAAGCAATGATTCCTTACCACAATTTGTAGAAGTATTCTTCAGGTTATCCAACGAAGAGTGGTGCCCTTTGCTGGAAACAAAACAAATCATTAGGGTCACCAGTTTGTAAATGCCAAGGATTTATCAATAGTCTTTCAAACGATTATGGCATTTAATGATTATTTATTATAGTCGTAAAACCTATAAAATATAATTTGATAGCATACTATGCATTTTTGCATACTTACCAATCGCCTAAACTATTTAGAGACCTAGACAGCTGACAGGGCTGGATAGGCGCGTTTTTGAGGTCAGCTAACGAGCACGCTTGCCTCAACCTCGCCACTAGTCTGTGTTGAATCGCGTTTTGGCAGTTATTTGAGCACCCTTCGTTTGCTTCAGTGTCTTCAATTTTGATTTGCGGAATAGTCTGTATTTTTTGACAGTTACAACCAGAGTTGCCAGGTTGTGTAGCTGCGTGGGCAGCATTTGGTATCCTTCTGATGAACTCGTGGTTCGATGAGCGGTGTATGTTCGAATCTGAGCCGTAGTTTTGTCCTAGTTCGTTGAATTGAACGGCTTTTTTGCGGTTCATCATGGACATTTGGTATTGTCCTCTCCTGTGCGCAGCTGGGGAGGTGTTGGGAGACCGGTTCGGGGATGTATACGCTGATACAGTCTCTCTTGGTTTCTTGAGGGTGTCTTTGATTTCGTACTCTGTCGCTATTGCTTCAAACACCTGTAAAATATTATAAGTTCTGTAAAATTTGGTCAAATTAATTAGCCAATAGAGCAATAAATGCTTGTTGAATTATTCTCCGTTGCAGCACACGCACTAAATTGCTTTCAATGATCGTATCGATAGAGCTTTATAATTTTACTGATAAACTAGGTAGTTACCTGTTCTGCTACAAGGTTTCTGGCATACGGCGAGTCTTTTGGAGGAAGAGTCTCTCTGCATAACGCGCAACGCTCCAATCTTGTCCAGCAGGCTGCAAATAATGAATTCCAGTGTTATTTATTTGGAAATGTTTTACAATAATTTTACTGCATAAGTAGGTACTTTGTGACTATTAATAAGTCTAGGTGCCTACTCTTGTGAGGATTCGGTTATGTACCCGGGTGCATTCCTTAGGGTAGGTAGTGTAGTTGATGTTTTTAAGTTTGTAAAGATTATCCAAACAACCTGAATCCGGGCAGCACAGGACAGATCGTTGTGGAAATCATTGGGGAAGGCCTCCAGCAGAGGACGTCTTAGGCTGAAATTAACGAACTCACCCTCGCAATAGATGTGAGACCGGGCGCAGTTTAANAGTTTGTAAAGATTATCCAAACAACCTGAATCCGGGCAGCACAGGACAGATCGTTGTGGAAATCATTGGGGAAGGCCTCCAGCAGAGGACGTCTTAGGCTGAAATTAACGAACTCACCCTCGCAATAGATGTGAGACCGGGCACAGTTTAATGCCCTAGTAGCTGTCGATGCACACACGGAAGCGAAAGCGTTTTCACCACGCTGGTACCAATTGAACTGACAGTCTGGTGAAGGTTGCGAGTAGTACCTGGATGCGGGCAGCGCAGGACCGATGCTGAAATCATTGGGGAAGGCCTCTGTCCATCAGAGGACGTCTTTGGCTGTAAATAACGAACTCACCCTCGCAATAGATGTGAGACCGGGCGCAGTTTAGTGCCCTAGTAGCCGTTGATGCGCAGACGCAGCAAGATAGCGCCTTTACTACGCCAGCCAGCGCGCGTCGGGAACGCTCTCCTCGCGCACCGCCACCGCAACTCCACAGCAACTGGAGGTTAAAAAAAGTTGTTTAAAATTATTTAAAACTAGCTTTCCGCCCGCGGCTTCGCCCGCGTGGAATTTTGTCTGTCACAGAAAAACTTTATCGCGCACGTCCCTGTTTCAAAAACCGGGATAAAAACTATCCTATGTTCTTTCCCGGGACTCAAACTATCTCTATGCCAAATTTCATCAAAATCGGTTGCGAGGTTTAAGCGGGAAAGCGTAACAGACAGACAGACAGACAGACAGAGTTACTTTCGCATTTATAATATTAGTTGGGATCTGAGCCCGATTACGGTAACTTTTATAACGTCTACAATCCAGACGCGTTTCTGATTCTGCGATACGATTGGTCAAAACAGCTGACGTACGCTGTTGAACGACCAATCGTATCGCAGAATCGAGAAGCGTGTCTGGATTGTTGACGTTAAAAATTACCGTAATCGGGGCTCAGAGTTAAGAACGAAGCACACTTATCAACCCGGAAACAGACCGTAACCGTATCAACTCGAGGCGGTTACTATTGAAAATCTGTACTGCATCGCACACTTAACCACATCGTAACGTAAACGCCTCGCCTCGCGGCGAATGGCGATATACGAGTTGATAAGTGTGTTATGACCTTAAAGTGTTTTAAAGTGACGTCGTAGTATGGAAATGTCAACTTAAAACAGTGTTCAATAACTGTGTAACTTTTTATTAGTAAGGGGGTAACTCTTAATAATTTTTATATTTTATATTTATATCAATCATACCTCTGGATCATCTTTAGGGTCCACGCCGCAGTTCCACACAAGTAGGGACACTCCTCTGCCGGCGCCGTCACCTCGAATCAAACCAGCCACTTGGCCTACCTAAAATAATTACAATAATAATAAACAAAAAAATTAACAAACTAGTTTTTGCATGCAGCTCGGTTTGAACTTCGGTTTGTTTTAGGAAAACTTCGGGACTCGGATGCTCACTTTGAAAAAAAAATTTGTGTCTTGGAGCGCAGTCCGCAAATGATTCTGAAGACGTGTTTATTTTTTAATTAAATTTTAAAGCCAAATTAAGTAGGTCTATAGGTCGAATCTAAGGTGCACTTAAAGCCACAAAGCATTCTCTCACATTTTATTAAAATTTTCAGGTTAAAAAAAATCTTTTGGTGATATTTTAAAACATGTTTGTAGGGCGTACCTACCTACTTATTAACTTATTAATCAATATTTTTTACCGGTAATCCAAGCAAGTCTTTCCCATCGGCCTGCAGCAAGCAGTCTCCCGTCTTCAAGCCTGCTGAATCAGCTCTCGCTCCTGGAGTTACATCGCGCACCTAAACAGTAAACAATAGTTCATGAGAGTATAAAAGGTAGAGTTTATACGATTTTCTTCTTGTCGTGTCGATAACTCGATAACAAACCTACACAGCTTCGGCCCAAAACTCCGCCACAAGAATGGCGTTGTCAGTAGCCTTCATTAAATCTTCCTGCGTGCAGTTGTTTGGGCACGCAGGGCACGACATCATGTGCAATAAATACGATTATTTTAATTTATTGTACTAATAATATTGGGGTACAATGATCCAAAAATTGTGTTAATTGAGATCGGTTCAGTCGTTCTTGAGTTAAAAAATTAAATGTAGTAGGCCCGACTGAAAAAAGTTCATCGTCTTTAAAAAAACACCTAGCTTTACTTAGTAACACAACTGGGACTTTTAAAAATTTGTATTTTTTTTAGAAAACACGAAACAAAATAAATCAATTGGTATTTTACCCAAGGGTAAGGATCCCACAGCGTCCTCGTGAGCCGAAATCCAAGGCCTTCGCCTTCATCTTCTGGTAAATTCAACTGCAAGCAAAAAGTATTGTTTTAAAAGACCAACCTGAAAATAGTGACTGAATTTCTTGCGCTGCTTCTTCTCAGCACTGGTTCATTTATTGTCCTGAAGTAGTGGTAGGGTTAATACTCGGACGTGTAAAAGTGCTTTTTAAAAGCCTACTTGCATAAATAAATGACTTTTATGAGTTTTTTAGAGCATTAAAATTTATTCGATACAAGAATAACCCACGCACATTAATAACAGCTAGATATTTTTGTGTTTTCTAGATTTTGGTAAGTTATAATTTGCATGCCACAAGGTCGAAATTCATAAATAACATGCAAAATTAATTCAAAAGACAGCGTTACAAGTTTACCGTTGAAAAAGAAGTGCCTTAAGATATTTTGGCGTCATCTGACACAGCCACACGGATAGACTAGGGAACAAAATGTCCCATGCGACTCAGATTATCCCGTGGCACCCTAAGCGGTCGTACGTATCGCACGCATAAGACGGTAATAATTGATTTCTATTGTGACTCGATTCTTTGGTGCTGGAAGGGACCTGTTGCTGCAACGTTCTCAAACTGTCCCTCAGTGCTTCGCACTATATTCTGCATTCAATACGAGTTGTCGCTCTGCTACAGGCGAAAACATCACATTGTAATTCAGCGACATGCTCGCCAAATAATGTTGCTCCATGGGTAGCGTACTTATTTGTCGTGTAACTCTTAAAAAAAAGTCTATTGTTAAACTAATTTCATTATTAAAAAACTCACAACAACAAGTCGGACACCCGCCGTGTATTCTTCACTTCCGCATCCGCTATCTGATAGGTTTGGATCCATCTACAACAATTAATATTAATTAACTATAACAGGATTTACTTATAACATTCGTTTAATATTATACTTCCGGTCAAAGTTAGTTTATGTAGGTATCTTTAAAAAAAGATCAGAGTTAAAACGGACATTACTTCTTTTTTTGAAGTTTGTTAAAAAATGGTTATTTATTTTCTCTACCAAATCTGAAAACACTTTAAAAGTAGTTTGAAACTTTGAATCAACCTCTATTTGAATGCAAAGTGAATTAAAATATTTTAGCTAGGACATTAATATCTCACAACTAGGCAAAGAGTAGTACTTAAACTTCTTCTAACAGAAACAGCATGTATTTCACGTAGGATGGCAATAACCCGATTATGGATTATTTTGAGTTATGCCACCTTTTATCTAGGTGAGCGATATACATCATTAAGTTGAGATCACGGGTTAGCTCAGAGATGGCCAGCTACGCTAGGGGTGCTATCCCTGATTGATTACACACAATCACAATACAAACATTTTGATCAAAACAGTTTGGTACAGAACTGGGATTTTGCTATGTTGGGGCTAGACGGCGCTATGTAAAAAACCAAAATATTATTTTATTATTTATAGAAATAAGAAAATTGTTGACGTCCGCAAACGTTTTCATTAATTTAATTAAAATTTACAACCAAAACAGTAGTTCTTTTTGCATCGTTTTTGAAAAGTCACAAAACTTTGTACTTATTTTTTTGGTTTTCCTATTAGTTACTTAGCTACTTTCAAAACTATTATTACCTATATTATGTATAAATTAATGATCATGTAAGGTCACACAAGAATCGTAGGTATTCTGTCACCCCGGCAGGCTGTAATAAATCACTTTGTAGAGATAAACTCACCTTTATCGTCTGTGCTTATTTACGTGGTCTGGGTTTGATTAAGTAAGTATTACGAAATATTTAACAAAATTAATTAACAAAAATAAATAAATCACACCACACCATGAGCTTTAAGTCGCAAGAGTCAAATCAAACTGTCGATATCGATCAAATTACTTGTTTAAGCTGGTAGTGTTGTGCTTGCGACTTATCGATGTGAAATCAAAGAACATCATGTTTTCAAGTGCAATGGGCTTGAGGTGGAATTGTGTAAAGCAATGGTAATCATTTGACAGGTCATAACGTACGATAAAGTCAATTAAACAAAGCGTTTGACAGAATAATCGTACGTTATGAACTGTCAAATGATAACGATTGCTTTACACAATTCCACCTTTGATTTAACATGAATGTCAAAATGCAAAATACATGATTTTCAGGTTTGGCGATTGCGTTTATAAGCCACGGCAGCGGCCCATCTTTAAGTAGCAACACAATGCATTAATGAAGCACGATCCGAATTAAATAAATAATTGTTTAAACCACAATGTTCAATACACAAAAGTACGAAATTATCGATATGTTTATCGACACACCGCTATCCCTAGCCCGAACCAGTTCACCTCACTCCACGGCCACTTCATGACCTACAGACGTGAGCTGATATTACACAAGATGAGGCGTGGGTCTGTGCGAGACATTCTAAGCCGTAAGCGGTGACTGATCTATGACAACGATTAATAATAATTAAGCAAAGACAACAACCATACACCACTATCCTTCCTAATATTATTGTGAGTAATTTGTATGTAATTAACGTGGACTGACCTAGATAGGTATTTGGTACAGAGATAGATAGATTAGGCCCTGTAAAAGGACAATGTGTAAATAGGACGGTACATTTCTTACTTAAGTAGGCCGTAAATAAACTTTTTCATTACTAGGCTCCCGAAACTGGCTGGCTGGACTGACCTCAGGGACAGATACAGAATCCCGTAAACAAAGCTGCGGGCTGAAACTACCTAGCTAGTAAGATAATCATAGTTTTACGCAGTTCTATTTCCGCACAATGCTGAGTAAGGGGCGGTAAAGCCTATAATGGGTTACCTTAATTATTTTTTTATGAAACAGAGTTTTATTTGTTTTTATTTATTAAACACAAATGACAACTGGTTGAGTGTAGATTTCATTTTGATTTATTTTTTTGATAAGCCCAAAATATTTTTTAGTACTAAACAGTGACTGCACTTCAAGGTACACATTGTTGACATTGTAGTACATAAAATGTTTTTATTAAAAGGCTAGGAGTTAGTGCGCAACACAAATGTATAGTCTGATGTGCTATGACTATACACAAGGTTGTAAAGAATACAAACTCGAGTTGCCGCCGCCGTAGCCGATGGATGATCCACTTTCTTGGTTTTGTGGTAGTTTTTTAAAATTGTCATTATGGTAACATTTTAGTTCTGTTCCTCTTCCAGAATGTTTACGCTTTTTTAAAACTTGGTTCAAATACTATTATAATCCAACAAATTAAATGAACAAACCGCATCTGCGTTTTGTAAGCCTGAAATAAAAAAAAATTAAAAAAATATTAACAGGAACAGGGAAATTGACGTTTCTATGTGAATTGTGACGACATTTTGTAAATTGTAGGTTATATTTCTGTTTGTTTCTGTCGAAATGCGATCGTTTTCAGTGAAATTCATCTACTAAAAAGTTCAAAACAGTTTCAGATGGAATCTTAACAGCTTCCTTTCTGCTTCAGTAGGTTGCTCTGTTGAAGAAAAGAAGAGATTCTGTTGACCTTAGAAAACACAGTTTAAGTCTGGATTATTGATAAAAATATAGAAGAATGCCACTGCTAGCTTGCCGAGGCTGCCTTGCGACAGAGCCTCGGCTTTTCAATCTATTCAAAAATAATTTGTATGATGAGTTTGGGGAAGTTGTTGGTACACCGGTAAGATTTTTTGCTTTTCTAATTTTCCTTACTAGTTTTTAGAAACATCATCATTATTTCAGCCATAGGACATCCACTGCTGAACATAGGCTTTCCCGAATGACAACAAAAAAGAATCTAATATGTAATTATTTTAAAACAATACATTATTGGCAGCTATTAGTAATTTTTTTACAGCATATTTCTTATTTTCTTCTTGTAAGTTTTAGGAATTAATCATAGGCCTCCAGCGCCTTCCTGCTACCTTTATGAGGTCGTCGGTCCACCTTGATACTTATATCCTGATAATGAGGATCAGTACTGTTGTAGAAAATTCAATAAAACTAGTATCTACGTTAATCTTTAAGACATAAGAAAGATATATCTTTTTGAATTATCCAAATCGGACCATTACTTACGAAGATATTAAGTAATAAACATAGGCCGTTTTTGCCGCTAAAAGTCAACGTACGCAAGGCCGCGTGACGTCATTATATCCGAATCGAGCGCAGCCGGCGTACTAATAGGATGGAAAATATTTTTTCCGGCTAAACTATCAGTTTTAGAAAAAAACTTTTAATAACGTTTATTCTTCAAAATAAAGTAACCTATCGACCAGTAATTTTTAAAAATAAAAATTGTGAAAAATAAGTATTGCTATGTCCAAAAACCACATTTTCATAGGATTCGATGCAATGCGGAGACGCGGTTGGGGTGAGTGTAACTTAATGATTGTTTGTATTGAACATAATAATACTTAATATGATGCTAATACCCAGTTTCTGGCCNAAATTACCTATCGATAGCTTACTTTATTCTGATGAATAAATGTCATTACAAGTTTTTCTCTAAAACTGATAATTTGGCTAGAAAAAAATATTTTCTATCCACGCAGTACGCCGGCAGCGTTCGGATCGGATATAATGACGTCATCGTCCCCGCGCCGGGCGGTCAGTGAACTTTTTTAGTAATTTGGCCATAACTTCGACAATTTTTGTCGTAGAACAAAAATTTTTGCACTGTGTATTAAGGATTTCTTAGCCCTATAAATCTGCATTCACAGCTAAAAATCGAAATGATCCTCATTATGAAGTGTAATTTTATTAAAAGAAAATTTTATAAAAGAAAGTCGTGTTAGTTACTCCACTTATAACTCAAGAACGGCTGAACCGATTTAGCTGAAAATTGTCAGGGAGGTAGTTTAGAGCCAGGAGAAGGACATAGGATACTTTTTATCCCGTTCGAAATAAAAAAAAAAGTCTGCTTATTTATTGCCATTAAGGCGAAACAAAGTTCGCCGGGTCAGCTAGTGTAAAATAAAAATAAACCTTTCCAGATATTTGAAGGTGATGACCTACCGCAGCACATCTGTGGGATGTGCTACGCTCAGTTGCGGAAGTTCTCGTCGTTCCGGGATCGTTGCCGGAAGGTGCAGGACATGTTGGATGCCATGGAGCTTCAAGGGTTAACGGTGAATTATTATTATTATTATAGCTTTGTATTCCACATTTTTACAGTTTGATTCAATTAATCTATATCTCTTGTTTGTGGCCCCACTTGGGTAAAAGCCTCCTCCATCTTTTTCCACCTTTCCCTGTCGCTGGCTATGTGCATCCAATTTTTCCCTGCCTTGTTTGTTATATACTTAACGGTGAATATTCAGCATAAAATAATAGTAATAACCTTTCATCATCATCATCATCATTTCAGCCATAGGACGTCCACTGCTGAACTTAGGCCTCCCCCAATGCTTTCCACGTTGATCGATTGGTAGCGGCCTGCATCCAGCGCTTCCCTGCTACCTTTACATCGTCGGTCCACCTTGTAGGTGGACGTCCCACGCTGCGTTTTCCGGTACGCGGCCTCCATTCCAGAACTTTGCTGCCCCATCGGCTGTCAGTTCTGCGTACTATGTGCCCTGCCCATTGCCATTGGGGGAGGCCTATGTTCAGCTGAAATGATGATGATGAATAGTAAAATATAACAGTAATAACCTTTATTCAGACAGTATAGGGATGTTTCCTGGGTAAAAAAAGCAAGAGTTTTAATTAGTCCGTCAGTTAGCTTAACAAAAACTACTCGACACGTATTTTTCACTTTTTAAAACTAATGAAAATGTAAAGAGATAAAGCGTGCCAAAGTTCTAAAGGAATGGCCCGCGATGTCAGTGAGTGCGTAACAGTGCAGCACTTTATGACGTCGTCGCGCGGAACTTCAATGCAATATAACTTTGTAATTATTTGTTTGATTGACAATTATTAAAAATATATGTGTCCAATTTTTTATATTAAAATTGACGGACTAAAAAAATTTTTTTTGGAAACTAGCCTATTACATTAATTTTAGGCAACATTGCTTAAGAAACTTGTTTTATTTTTGCAAATAGGCTTTTAACAAGCCCTTTTACACGTCCCAGTATTAACCCTACCACTGCTTCGGGACAATAAATGGGCCAGTGCTGAGAAGAAGCAGCGCAAGAAACTCAGTATTGTCAGCGTCTTTTTCAAGGGTTTAAAGTCAGGGTTCCATGATTTAAATCAAGTTGATTGATTAAATAGGCAGTGACTGAGTTAAGAACATATTATAGTTTGAAAGTGCGATGATTAACTTCAAACCTCTTGTTTTCAGATCACAACATCATTAATAGAATCCATTGACCGTGACTCTTACAATTTGCTGCCCAGACTCACAAAGGTGGTCCCATCGCTGGAAGATGTGTGTATAAACGAGAATAACAAACACGAGTTCATACCTGATGATTCCGACGATGGTAGAGACGTAGATCAAGATTCGATTCCACAAAGTAACGTGATCAATGAAACAGACTGTGATGATGAAATAGATCTCCCTTCGCAGCCAGATGTATCACAATTCCTGGTCTTTAAAGATCAGCCCAAAAATAATGATGCTCAACTGATACGACAAAATAATGCAGTAGCTCAACCAATTCGTCAAAATAATGCAGTAGTTCAACCAATACAACAAAAAAATGTAGTAGTTGTACCATTACGACGTAATAATGCAGTATCTAAACCTATACGACGTAATAATGCAGTTCAACCAATACAGGCCAATAATTCAGTAGTTCAACCAATACGGCAAAATAATGCAGTAGTTAAACTATTACAGCCCAATAAATCAGTAGTTCAACCAATACAACCCAATAATGCAGTAGTTCAACCAGTACAGGCCAATAATGCAGAAGCTCAACCAATACAACCCAATAATGCAGTAGTTCAACCAATACAGGCCAATAATGCAGAAGCTCAACCAATACTGCACAATAATGCAGTAGTTAAACTATTACAGCCCAATAATTCAGTAGTTCAACCAATACAACCCAATAATGCACCAATTCAACTGATAAGGCCCGATAGTAACAAGGTAGTTAAACTTTGGCCTGTTGATAGCAAGGTAATTCAACAAATACGGCCCAATCTTACCAAGTTAGTTACACTATGGCCTGCTAATAATAAGGTAGTTCAAAAAGTACAGCCCAAAAATAATGCAATCGTTCAACCGAAACAGCCCAAAAATAACGCAGTCGTTCAACCGAAACAGCCCAAAAATAACGCAGTCGTTCAACCGAAACAGCCCAAAAATAACGCAGTCGTTCAACCGAAACAGCCCAAAAATAAAGCTGTCGTTCAATCAAAGCAGCCCAAATATTATGCTGTAGGGAAAAATCAATTAAAACGTTGCAAACTCTTAAAAGCCTTTTTCGAAGATCCCAAATACTGCGAACTTGTCAAACGAGAGTTCAACATACAAATTACAACGTTGACGAAGGAACAGCAAATTAAAGAAATACAGGACAAAATTTTCCAGGGGTCTAAATCGGCGCTAACATGCTGTTTAGGATGCGGGAAGATATTTATCAACGCAAAACTTCATGAGGCACACATTAATAAATTTCACGACGAATCAATCGGGCCACATGTCTGCGATATATGCAACTATCGTTTCCCCAAAATTGCGTTTCTTTCCCGTCATAAGAGGACTCACAAATTCCGAGTTTCCTGCACAAAATGTAGTTTCAAATCCAACGATTTAAGCATTATGATTCAGCACTCACAGTGGCATTCTGGAGTGAAGATCAAGTGTAAATATTGTGATAATGTGTTCGATACAAAAGAGCTTATGCATGCACATATCAAAAGCGAGCATGTAAATCAAATACCCTGGTGTAAATGCTGCGGACAGCCTTTCCTAAAGGAATTCATTTTGAGGAACCATATCAAAAGATTTCACAGTTTCTTGCTGAAATTTGACAACAACTGTACGCAGTGTGGCTTAAAATTTTCAAGCGCTGAAGCGTTGAACACTCATTTGACAGTCACTTGTGGAGATTTCGCATGTGTGATGTGTGGAACACGTTTAGAGAGTGAAGAATTTTTGAAACAGCATATTATTAAAGACCACTCAAGATGGGAGGTTATAAAAATGGTGCGATGCAGTCAGTGTCTGCTAGAATTTTACGGGGAAGGATCTTTAGCTAAGCATGAAGAAACATGCGGTAGTGGGTACCCATGCCAGGAGTGCGGAATAAGCTTGCCTGACACCGAGTCGCTACAGTATCATAAAGAAACACATTTAAAGACTTACCGCACTTGTAAGGAGGTAAGTAAAATATTTCCTAAAATCTATTTATTTATTATAAATAATAATAAATAAATAAATCTTTGGACAATTTCACACAGCGCCAGCTAGCCCCAAAGTAAGCAACTTAATGCTTGTGTTATGGGTGCTAGGTAAGTAAGTTGTAAGTTGTAAGAACTATTTATTAGTCTAAACAAATAAAGAAATTTTGACTTTTGACTTTGACTTTAGCTTAACGGATATACTACTTATATACTTTTTTTTTAAATACATAAATATTATACATAGTCATTATAAACGGTGAATTTGCAATCAGTATTTAAATTTTTAGGAATGACTCAGAATCAGTAACTTACTAATACATAATAATAAATATCTTTTGGACAATTTCACACAGTGCTATCGAGCCCCAAAGTAAGCAACTAATATGCTTGTGTTATGGGTGTTAGCATTCGGGTGTACTACATACTTTTTTAATACATAGCACATAATATCACCTTTGGGTTTGGATCTTTATACACTCGACATCAAATAAATCGCACCTTCCGCGGCGAACTTTATACATTGCTTTAAAACTTTAAAGGTGCCCCAACAATATTGGTGTTATTTGAAAGACCAATAAATGATTTTGATGTTGAATTTACTTAGTTTCTGAGATTTTGTGATTAATCAGTGCATGGTATTTCGCTTTATTACTATAGATGACCCACGCTGAACTGTCCCACCAAACTCAATGACAGGGGGAAGCTACCATCGTTCAACTATATGGTTTCCAACATGGCAAAAATCTGAACCAGCGATCCGGTATTGACGGTGGCGCCCCACTGTCAATGTCATCGACAGGACAGTCCAGTATTTTGGAACTATAAGTGATATTTACAATACATTGTTTTTCCAGTGCAACTTGACATTTGACTCTGACAACTACCGTCGGCATTGTGAGAAATATCACCACTCCAAGCCAGAAAGAGAATATCGATGTCGTAAGTGTTTAACTCATAAAACTTATTTATTTTTGCAAATAGGCTTTTAAAAAGCACTTCTACACGTCCCAGTATTAACCTTACCACTGCTTTGGGACAATAAATGGGCCGGTGCTGAGAAGAAGCAACGCAAGAAACGTTTTTAAAGGACATAGCACACTTATCCACCCGGAAAGGGATCAACATCTTTGTTTCTTTTGCCGCGCTGTCAACCTCGAGTAGGCGTTTATTTATTAACTAGCGGCCGCCCGCGACTTCGTACGCGTGGATCCCGTTTTATCCCCTTCATCTATCTTACGCGGTTTAGATTTTTTCATACAAATGTTTTTACCCGCTAACTCCCGTTCCCGTGGAAATTTTGCAATATCCTGTTGTAACTAAGCTTTAAGTTTACTAAGGTACCTGCATGCCAAATTTCAAGCGTCTATCTTACGCGGTTTAGATTTTTTCATACAAATGTTTTTACCCGCTAACTCCCGTTCCCGTGGAAATTTTGCAATATCCTGTTGTAACTAAGCTTTAAGTTTACTAAGGTACCTGCATGGCAGATTTCAAGCGTCTAACTTAAGCGCTTTAGATTTTTCATACAAAAGGATTTTCTCGCCAACTCCCGTTGCCGTGGGAATTTCGGGAATTCCTTTCTAAGTGCACCTCTACGGTACCTACCTAAGCTACGTCCCTGCCAAATTTCAAGTGCCTACGTTTAGCCGTTTAGGCTGTGCGTTGATCTGTCAGTCAGTCAGTCAGTTTCTCCTTTTATACAGGGTGGAATTTTGTAATGCCACCTGGAGGGAAAGTACTCTTAATACTGTAGATAGAAAATTTTACTGAAAGAAAACATTCCTTTATTTTTGAAAAGAAAGAGAACTGCATTCATAGATTTTCGAAAATTCACTACCATACCATACAATTTTCTGTACATAATTAAAATAATTTAAGATTTTATGTATTTCCTTTCATTTAATTTATCAAGTTTGTTAGAGAGATTTCATCCTTACCTAACCCTAAGTCCCTAACGATAAATGAAATAAAAATACAGGGTGTAATTTTTAACAGATTTTAGTTGGTTCGATTCCAGGTGTGGCAAGCAAATTTTTGGAAATCTTTGAATGCAGTTTTATTTCTTTTCAAAAATAAAGGAATGTTTTCTTTGAGACAAAATTTCTATCTACATTATTAAGAGTACTTTCCCTCCAGGTGGCATTACAAAATTCCACCGTGTATATTTAGATTATTCAGCAATAACCTAACACCTAAAAGTATGGAAATGGTTCCAGGCAGAAAAACAACAGCCCGCGTGTGGTCAGTTAGCGGCAGTATCATAACTTCCAACGTAGAGACGCCGGTCGCGTCCCGCCCTGATGAGGAATGCAAGTACATTTGCGAGGTCTGCGGCAAAGGGTGTCCGGTAAGCAGGCTTTTATTTATACAGGGTGTTAGGTAAATGGGTATATGAGCCGATACTAGCCCATGTTAACATGGCCATATAAATGGTATGGTGAAGTCAGAAATTTGATATTGTCATTTTATTTTTTTTAATTTTCATACAAAATAAATTTTATAAAATCCGATTTGTATGAAAATTAAAATAATTTAAATGAAGATATCAATTTTCTGACTTCACCATACCATTTATATGACTATGTTAACGTGGGCTAGTGCCGGCTCATATACCCATTTACCTAACACCCTGTATATTTTATCATCATCATCATGTTTTCCAATCCAATGTTTTTATGCATGACTAGACCGGTATTTTTACTAAAGCCCGGTCTCCGAGCACGTAGAATTTTGTCCAATGACTCCAAGCTACCCATCCTTATCGCTCGCGCGTAATTACGTTGCTGTCGCGCTCGCACACTCACTGCGGGCGCCCGTCGCACAGTCGCGACAGCAATATAATTACGCGCGAGTGATAAGGATGGGTAGCTTGGGGTCATTGGACGAAATTCTATGTGCTCGGCGACCAGACTATACAATCGCATCGTTTCATCCACTCTTCCGTTGCTGTTTGAGTGTTATCGGTCCACGCTAATGCTCCATGAGTGCACACGCACACTACAGTAATGCCTTACGGCTTGCTCGGACCACACTCCCCGCACCCCGCGCGACCGGGACCAAACATTGCGCGCGGCCGAGTGGATGAAACGAACTATCTATAGTACATCCGTCAAGCTAGCACCAGGCCTGTTCATCTCCGCGAGTTTACATCGAAACAAAACACGCACGATGGCCCACCTACAGGATACTATTCGATAAGGCCTCACATACGAGCGAACATTGACTCACGCACGCGTATTCTTGTGTATGATGGAAGAAAATAAAGAAAATGGTGTACTAAAATTAAATATTGTGCAGTATTTAACTGCCTAAATAAAAATAAAAACACAGAATGTACTTTTTTAAGTTGCCTCAAGACACTGAGAGGTAAATAAGTAGTTAATATCATTCATGATAATTCATGCTAAAACATGTATTTCCTCCGCCATTTTCCGCAGTTTGGCACCTCACGTCACATCATTTTACCGAAGTCAGCCCTATAGCTTCGGCGCAGTGCCGATCACTGACGTTTGTCAACAAAATGGTGCTTGACTCTTGAGACAGGCTAAATTACACCATATTGTTAATGACATTGAGCATACATTTTTTTAAATAACTTCGCGAAGTAAAACTTCTGTATGTAGTACTTATTATTATTCTGTGCTAGCACCGTTAACATAATTATGCTTGTGTGCCATCTAGCTCCAAAGTAAGCAACTAATAGTTGTTGCTTACTTTGGGGCTAGATAGAGTTATGTGAAATTGTCCAAAGGATATTTATTACATTCTCATTGTATTTTCTCTTACAGACGAAGGTATCGTTCAAAAGCCACACTTACACCCACAGAGCTAGAAATTTGTTCAAGTGTGAGCCATGTAATAAAAGCTACCGCAAAAAGGAATATTTCCAGGTATTTATAAAATAAAATAAGTAATAAATAAGTTTATATTTTTCACAACAAAATTTTATTCATAATGGTTTGCCCAACTTTATGTGTATATTTAACTGTGGAGACTTAATTGGTTTATGTGTTTTCTTACTGCACCTAAGTCAAATTATATTGTAACTGTATGTTTCCCAAAAATAAATAAATAAAATAAAATAATTTATAATAATAAATTTACTCAACGTGAAAAGAATCGCACCTCCCGCGACAATGAGGGCTATCGTTTTTATACTTAACAGTTGGCACCCCTGGCGATTGACAGGACCTTACTCTACAGTGGCGCCATCTTGATGAGTGCAAATGCGATAGTCCTCCTACCACTTTAGCGCTCACCGGTTGGTGCCACTGTCTTCGCTACTAGCAAGTGACAGGACCTTACTCTACAGTGGCGCTAACTGGTGAGCGCTAAAACGATAGCCCTCATTGCTTCTAAGGCTGTCAATATTGACTAAGTTTCTTGCGCTTCTTCTCAGCACTGGCCCATTTATTGTCCCGAAGCAGTGGTAGGGTTAATACTGGGACGCGTAAAAGTGCTTTTTACAATCCTATTTGCAAAAATAAATAGGTTTTATAAGAAGTTTTTCGTCGCAGCCTTTTTAAAAAGACACTTCATTCTGGTCTTAAAAACTTAATTAATTTTAAATTACCTGTAAATTACATATTATGAGCGGGCCGCATACGTATTGGCGCGCTCACATACAAACCGCGCCCGTGCGTTTCTATGAAGATGACCTACTCATTTGTATTTACTCTGGTACTACTCGGCATGGGGCCCACTGAAAACCAGCGTCGTGGCCTTCCTCACCGGGGGCCACGGCATATGCTGAGTGGGGTCCCATTGCGATGGGCATCGCTGTGCGACAGGGTGGCACTGCTCAGTTTACTTTCTCTTCCATTGTATGTTTTATGTCACCTCTGTCTTATTTGTTTTATTTTTCCTCTTTTGTCTATGTGATGTCCGTGGCAATAAATGTTTCTTTCTTTCTTTACTAAATATTACTCGAACGTTGAGTACCTACTGATACTGCAGTGGATATTAGAACCGAGCCTAAGGGCTATATTTCACCGGGACACCATGGCGGCGCAACCAGTCGCTACCAACAAAATGTATACAGCTCTATAGAGAGTTACTCACCTGGTGTCCGTTTGGTTGCGCAAAGCTGTATACATTTTGTTGGTAGCGGCGACTGGTTGCGCTGCCATGGTGTCCCCGTGAAATATAGCCCCAACAATATTATATTATAACCCATTAAATTATGCGTAATTTTTATTCCAGCGACATATGATGATACACAAGGGAATAAAACTGTACGGGTGTTCACTCTGCGAGAAAAGATTCCATAGTGCATCCGGCCGGACCAGACATATTATGGTATGTATATTTTTTTAAATAAACAACTTGAAAAAATCGAACTGCCTAAGGCGGGACTCGAACCCACGACCTTCCGCTTGCCGGGCGACTGCTTTTCCAACTGTATACAGGGTGTCAGGTAAATGGGTATATGAGCCGACACTAGCCCATGTTAACATGGTCATATAAATGGTATGGTGAAGTCAGAAAATTGATATCTTCATTTTAATTTTCATACAAATCGTATTTTATAAAATTTAGTTTGTATGAAAATTAGAAAAATTCAAATGATGATGTCAACTTTCTGACTTCACCATACCATTTATATGACCATGTTAACATGGGCTAGTGTCGGCTCATATACCCATTTACCTAACACCCTGTCTATGGTTAGCACGAAAAACTTTCGAGTTCAAATCGTTTGCGTATTCGAATTGCCATCAAAAGATTTAGTACGAAAACTGCAACAGCGCCCTTGTGAACGTGTCGTAAAGTGAACTTAGTATGAGAAATTGTTGCTTTACGAATATTTGCTGTTTAGTTTAAAAAAATAAGACTCGGACCGTGCGACGGGTAGCCGCATTGAGTGTGCGAGCGTGACAGCAATATAATTACGCGCAAGCGATAAGGAAGGGTAGCTTGGGGTCATTGTACGAAATTGAAGGGGTGAGTGGACAAAGGTCTTAACTAACAAAATGAGTTATGAGTGTTTGAAAATGTTAGTCTGCTCATACCACATTTGAATCCTGAAATGTATGAATGCTTGTCAGATGTCAGAGAACACCTTTGTTAAGGTTTGACACGTAACAAAATTGCGTGTTTTGAGCTCATTAGTCGATTTTATCATCACTTAAAACCTATGTTCATGCAAAAAAGTCGATTCTTCAGTTTTGTCAGATAACACCTTTGTCAACTCACCCCTTCAATTATATCTGCTTGGTGACCGGACTTTAGTTGTTGTTATAAAATTATAATTTTCAATTTCAGAGGCACGCGGGTATTCGTCGACACGTCTGCAACTTTTGCAAGAAAGCATACGTAACATCTACTGAAGTTAAAACCCATATCAAAACTGTACATATGTCTCAACCAACGGTACCAAGGAAACGGCGAGCTCGAAAAAACAAGGACATCGTTGTGAAGACTGAAGATAATACGAATATAGATCTGAGCAATTATGTTATTGACAACGAAGTTGAATACGAATATGTTATTGAAGAGGTGGTGACGGAAGATTGACGCCTGATCACATTACTATGAGGTCTCACAGGGCGCGTGGACGCACAGGGTGACGCGAACCAATCACAGAGCTCTATTCAACGCTGTTCGATTTGCTGCTTCACTTAAGCAAACATCGTTTGGGAATAAGCAGGGTTCGAGGATCTATATCAAGGGATAATATCAAGATATATATCGGATATATATCCGATATATATCAAGCCGGTTTTGATGATATATATCAACTTTTAAAATTTGTTACTGTATTTGTACTTTTTGACATAAGATTTTTATTTTTTTAGGTGATTTGGCCGTATTTCAAAGATATTTTATGTTTTTGCTTTATTTATCTGATTTTAAGTTTTAAAAACATTTAAAACATGTTTATCTAACACATATGCAATAGTATTCATGAATCCCAACTAATATTATAAATGCGAAAGTAACTCTGTCTGTCTGTCTGTCTGTTACGCTTTCCCGCTTAAACCTCGCAACCGATTTTGATGAAATTTGGCATAGAGATAGTTTGAGTCCCGGGAAAGAACATAGGATAGTTTTTATCCCGGTTTTTGAAACAGGGACGCGCGCGATAAAGTTTTTCTGTGACAGACAAAATTCCACGCGGGCGAAGCCGCGGGCGGAAAGCTATAATGCAATAAAATAATACTATGGCTTTCATACAAAATTGATATAAATATATCAATGTTGATATAATTATATCGGATATATATCATAAATATCCGATATTTTGATATTTATAATAAACTAGCTTTCCGCCCGCGGCTTCGCCCGCGTGGAATTTTGTCTGTCACAGAAAAACTATGTTCTTTCCCGGGACTCAAACTATCTCTATGCCAAATTTCATCAAAATCGGTTGCGAGGTTTAAGCGGGAAAGCGTAACAGACAGACAGACAGACAGAGTTACTTTCGCATTTATAATATTAGTTGGGATATCGGATATTTACGAACCCTGGGAATAAGGGTGTTAGATTCATTGAAGAACTTTTAAAGTGACATCTACAGGGTGTTGATTTCCTCGAAGAAAAATTATTAATTACACTACCTACTTTACGTGGCTTCTGAGCGAGCTACAGTACAGCTGATGTCGCACGGAAAATATTTGCTAAAATTCCAGTTTCGTTTGTATTTTTTTTGTGGATAATGCGTTTATGTAAGTCATAATACATCACCTAAATAAATATGGCGAGGATTGAAATCAACACCCCGTATAACCCTCTGGCACCTGGCAGCCGCGGGAAAGTTGCATTCGAGTGATTTGCGCGGTAGCCTTATTCACGTAACAAAACTTCAACGACAACAAATCGCTGAATGCGATCCTATCGAGTAATCGTTCTATCAAAATGACCCTTGTGAATACGGATTTAGAAATGTTTTTCAATGGGACGACTTCTGAACGTCAGCGAGATCTTGACTGTCAAAATGCCACAGTTAGCTCGATCGGTTGTAAGCTATAGTTCCAAAATACTGAACTGTCCTATGCATGACATTGACAGCGGGGCGCCACTGTCAATACCGGATCGCTGGTTCCGATTTTTGCCATGTTGGAAACCATATAGTTGAACGATGGTAGCGCCCCCCTGTCATTGAGTTTGGTGGGACAGTTCAGTGTGGTACATCTATATCAATAAACGGTGCCCTAAATGTTACAGATTATGTATTTTGTATATTTACAGACCAAATGTTTGGCATAATATGATATTATGTACCTACTGAAAATGATAATTCGTTATTAATTAGAATGATTAGATTATTTTATAGATCGTTTCATCCACTCGGACGCGCCCCACCATTCTTCCTAATGTTTGAGTGTTATCGGTACACGCTAAATGCTCCATGAGTGCACACGCACACTACAGTAATGCCTTACGGCTTGCTCGGACCACACTCCCCGCGCCCGCGCCACCGGGACCACACACTGGGGCGCGGCCGAGTGCATGAAACGCTCTTATACCAATACCTAATATTAGTTTTGGCAGTTAGTACTATTTATAAGTCTATATTTTTTAATAAATAATGATTTTTTAAAAGTTACATTGTGTTTATAATTTTTCACTGGTTTAAGTTCAAGAAAACAACAAGAATAACATAGAATAATATTATACTTTATTCTTATAGTCAACGCAATTTATTTAACGGAAAGTAAACTATAATAATTATATATTTACATTAATAGTTATTAATAAAAATTTAAGTATCTCATCATATAGGTAGAATCATTTCTTTTGATTTGTCATAATAAATGTTACAGTTTTCTATTCTATTCATCGTCACATTCTTCAATCTCCATTTTTATTTCTCTTCGTTCAATTTCACCGTCACAACTGATTTTATGTGTCTGTAGCTGTGTAACATTGCTGAAAACCCTTCTGCATTTGACACAATTAGCTATTTTGCTATCTAAATTGTTTTCTATTGAATCATCGTCTTCATCTATTCTTTCAATTTTTACGATCCCACACTGGATTATATGGGTCTCTAATAATGTAGCTTCGTTGAAAACTTCACCACATTTACCACAACAATTTTCGTCGCTTTTTACGTTACTAATCTGCTCTATTTTTACAAGTCCACAATTTATAATATGAGCATGAAGTTCTGTGTCATTTGGAAACATCTGACCACATTTGACACAGCTCATCTCTTCATTGTTGCAGTTTTCCTGCATTGACTCAACTGGATCACCATTTTTCATATGCACTCTCCGTATATGCCTTGTCACATCGTTAGTAGATTTGAAGAACTTTGTACAAATAGTGCATGGATATTCTTTGCTATTATGAGTTTTCTTATGCTTGTTCATGTACTTTTTCGAGGAGTAAACCTTGTTGCAAATTGAACAAGCAAATTCTCCTTCTTTGGAATGAACGACGTTGTTATGTATCTTTAAATGCATCGAGCACTTGAAAGTTTTCTGGCATATCTCGCACCTTTTAGCCGCTTCGGGAGGCGCATGCGTTATTCTTATGTGCCTTTGTAAGTTCATAGGAGACTTGTACGTTTTGAAGCAGATATTGCACGTTGCACTTTGTTCAGAATGCACGGTTTCCATGTGCCGTTTTAAATTGTTTAGATCGCAGAACTCTCTCGAGCATACATGACAAGATGTATCCACCTTATTTTCCGAGTGACACTTCTCATAGTGCCACAGTACAGCTGTGTTTGTAGCGAATTTCTTGTCGCACGCGGTGCATTGTAAGTCGCCCGTCTTATATTTCTTTCTTTCGACTTTTACGCTGCTGTGGACTGTTGACATATGACGATTCAAGCTACCGTTGGTCTTGAAAACCTTGTTGCATACGTCACAAGAGACATTTTTGGAGCCATGCACGGCTGCCATATGGCGTTTGTAACCATCTATTGAAGGCAACACTCTACTGCATTGGGGGCAGCGGTAAATCAACCCATCTGAGGGATGAGCCCATTTAACATGTCTTTGTAAGAGCATATTGTTCTTAAACTCCTTCGAACATTCTGGACAGGTCACCGTTTGGCCTTCCGGATGAACTTGTTTGATGTGGACTTTCAGACGGTATTTGGTTTTGAAAATCTTCTTACATACCTCACAACTGACGTTTTCTTCATCATCCGGGTGGCAGTAGAATATGTGGTTGTTCAGTTTTTTCTTATTCAAAAATGTTTTGTCACAGTAATCACAAGCAACTTCTTTTTCATCCGCATGGACAGAACTCTTGTGAGATCGAAGATGTAGTAATGATTTGAACGTTCTAAAACAAATGTTGCAGTCAACAACATCTTGGTCCGTGGAATGTATGAATTTAATATGCGCTCTGAGATTGGCTCTATTCTTAAACGTATTATCGCACTGTGGACATTGTAATCTATTAATTTTACCATTCTCGTATACTTTCCCTTCGAATTCTATCGTTCTCTTTGATTCGATGACTGCTGTAGACGTTTCCGGTGTTCCATAGTATGACTCTGTATTTTGAAGACTTTTTGTATTGCTGCTGGCTTGAGATTCTACTTTAACGTATTTGCTGTTCGTCTCCTCCACTGGAACATCATTGTATGGTTCGATTTCAACTTCGATGTTGATTTCTGGTTTAATGTAAATTTCCTCTGGCTTTGTTTCCATATTTTGAAGATTCTGAAATGATAAAGTATTTGATTATTTAAAGATGTCTACATCTATAATATTATAAAGGGGAAATATTTGATTGTTTGTTTGTATTAATAGTCCAGTCATTTAAGCTTAAATTAGGTAAGAATCTCGGAATTAGAGATACCCAGCTGTAAGTCTGTAAATACTTGTATATTGACACCCTAAAAGTTGTAAGCAACTATTAAATTTTAAGGTCAAAGGTCACAAAAATCGGTTTTTTGCGCTTTTTTTGGAAATATCTCATTTCCTATGGGTTTTTTGCTATTTGTATTTATTATCAATATTGTAGAATACTAAATTCTCTACAAATTTTGTTTAAATTTTTTTTTTTATACGGTGAACCGTTTTCGAGATAGAGGGCGGAGAGCGCGCGGTCACTGCATCACTTCAGGTCAACTTAAGCGGTTTAGGTTTTTCATACAAAAGGATTTTCCCGCTAATTCCCGTGGGAATTTCGGTAATTACTTGTTGTAAATAAGCTTTAAGTTTACTAAGGTAACTACATGCCAAATTTCAAGCGTCTAACTTCCGTTAAGCGTTTAGATTTTTCATACAAAAGGATTTACCCGCTAATTCCTGTTCCCGTGGGAATTCCTAAGTAAACTATAACCTGCCCAGGTGTATGAAGAATAATTGTACCAAGTTTCGTTAAAATCCGTCGAGTAGTTTTTGTTTCTATAAGGAACATACAGACGGACAGACAGACAGACAAAAATTTTACTGATTGCATTTTTGGCATCAGTATCGATCACTAATCACCCCCTGATAGTTATTTTGAAAATATATTTCATGTATAGAATTCTGTCCGTCTGTATGTTTCTTATAGAAACAAAAACTACTCAACGGATTTTAACGAAACTTGGTACAATTATTCTTCATACACCTGGGCAGGTTATAGTATACTTAGGAATTCCCACGGGAACAGGAATTAGCGGGAAAATCCTTTTGTATGAAAAATCTAAACCGCTTAAGTAGACCTGAAGTGATGCAGTGACCGCGCGCTCTCCGCCCTCTATCTCGAAAACGGTTCACCGTATAAAAAAAGTTTTTAAACAAAATTTGTAGAGAATTTAGTATTCTACAATATTGATAATAAATACAAATAGCAAAAAACCCACAGGAAATGAGATATTTCTAAAAAAAGCGCAAAAAACCGATTTTTGTGACCGTTGACCTTGAAATTTAATAGTTGCTTACACCCTACCATATGTAGGTTTTGAGACAACTTTTAGGGTGTCAATATACACGTATTTACAGACTTACAGCTGGGTATCTCGAATTCCGAGGTGAACTTACTATAATGACTGGACTATAAATAGGCTATGAAACTACTGGACCGATTTGAAATAATCTTTCATCATTAGAATCCTACATTAATCCTGTTTAAATTTATTGATTGATTTTTGAACATAGGCTATTCATAGATAAGTTAAGAAGAACTTTTTATTGGCAGAACAAAGACAAAGTTAGCCAGGTAAGCTAATCTATATAAATAAAAATGAATTGATGTTCGTTAGTCTGATTAAAACTCGAGAGCGGCTGGGCTGATTGAGCTGATTTTGGTTTTAAAATGTTTGTCGTAGTCCAGGGTAGGTCTAAACGGTGAGCAAATACGCGCGCGATATTGTTTTTCTGTGACAGACAAAATTCCACGCGGGCGAAGCCGCGGGCGGAAAGCTAGTTGGAAATAAATGTCCCCAATCTGACAGGCTAATGCTGAGTGTAGTCCAAATCCTCCATTATTGGAAAGTCATGACGCTCCTGCAGTGGAGACTAACAATGAAACATTTCTGGAGTAACAGGTGTTCCCTGAGAGCAGCGTTGCCACTTTTTTTTTTTTGCCAAGTCGGGTCTTTGGTACTTTTTGAGTGAAAATAGCGGGATTCTTCAGAAGCGGGACATAGTAAAAAACGTATACAATCAAAGGTTTTCAAATATTTATCTTTTTATTTGACTTAAAATTACGTTTACGTGACAATAGATAGCAAAAGTAGCCATAGAAAATGTATTTTGACAAAAAAAATATCGTTAAGTAATCGTCTTTAGAATAAAAAAACAAAAATCGAAATTAAAAAAGTTTTATTCTTTAGAATAATATGGCGCGATGGCGTTTCAAACAATAGTCTGGTGGAGTGAGTGCCTCTCAAAAAAAAACGAAAAGCGGGACCGAGCCTGTCCCGCGCGGGTTTCAATTTGATTAAAAAATCGAGACATCTGGCAACGCTGCCTGAGAGGTATTGCAAAAATCTGAGTTCAGAACTACCTAAACCAGCTAAAGGCATTAATAAACCAAAAGGGGAGTTTGGAATCAAATTCAAGTCGCACTAACTTGGCGCGCAAAGCGATGACATTGCAAGGTAACACATAGAAAACATGATGAGTAAAGCCTTGCAAAATCACACCTATTGAAGGCTAAGATGCTACAGTGTTTTGCTCGATGGACTTTAGTTTTTAACATGAGTGTGAATGCGAGGAAGCAATTCGATACGGTACAAATGCTTTTTGTGCCGAGTCTGCGGTTCCTACCGCTAAACATTACGTGATAAAGGGCCAGTATGTATGATATTACCAGATTCAGAACGAAAAAGCATTCCACAAAGATGTATACTTGAGTAATTACAAGTTCCAAAGGCCAAAGAATACACAATACATCGATTCTTTTAAATTCTTAGCGAGATAAGGATCTAACTCCAAGTTCACTTACATAAAACGTGTAAAACGATGAAATGTGGAAACCAGTTGCACTAATTGTTTATTTTGTCCATTTCTAAGACATTTATGGAGCAAAATTCCAATTGGATCCCCCAAATATTGATAATTTTCAGAAATAAAATCACGACACCATCCCTTCACAAAACGTGTTATGACATTTTACTTTTTTTTATACATAATGGTGCCATTGCTATCACAATTATTTCTACTAAATTGGTAGTTTTTAACGTCACGTATAACCACATTACTGGACTAAATACAAAAAAACATTAACGTGGCATCATTGATAGGCCAAACGTCTAATAATAGACATAGCACATATTATGTAATATTATTATTAATCTGAGTAGATTCCTGTGCACTGTGGTAGTAAAGCGATGCGGGAGAGAGAAGGAGGGTCAATTCAACACCAACACAAAGGAATAATAAAGCTAAAATGACATCGCATATTAATAATTCCAAATAACCATTTAATTTCACACGATAAAATCTGTAGAATATTTACAAATACATAATAATATAAATCTAAGTTAGTTATTCGTATTTAAAGATGTAAGAAGCAGTGGTAGAAGTTACAATTTTTATTACAATATTTTTTAACAACAATTTCTAATGAAAAAATCCAAAATTAATAACATTGTCTTGGTCAAAATTATAACATTGGCCTCCGATAAAATATAACTTTATTATAAAATACCTACTTTATATTATATTATTAACAAGAAACTATTTTAAATTCATGAAACTCTAATACTTCTTTTGGGTGATGGCGATGAACTTGCGCTTTTTTAAACTCTTATTACAAAAAAGAAAATCTAATGAACGTATCTTAAGTTTTAAAGTTGCTACATTTCATCGGTGGCGGGTTTTTTTTATTACAAAACTCAGTAAATTAAATGTCAAAAGTTTATTGTACTAAAGTGATTCTACTTTGGTCGGCGTTCCTAAACACAAATGCCACGAGAAAAATGCCAACAATGAAAAAGTTTGTGCGCACTGCATTTTAAGAGCACGTAAATAATAGTAACGTGAAATTGACTCTATATTTACACTAAAACTAAAAATTAGTTGCTAGGTTACAGAAAAACTAAAATAAAAATAAAACTGGCGTTGTATAGGAACTTCAATTTACCAAACAAAAATACAAGATAAAATCTTAAATCGATACCGGTGTAATGTATCAAAATGGTAATAATTTGTATTGCAACGTGTTTACCTAGCAACTTTAATAAGGTAGATTTTTAACTATCTAGTAGATTTTGGAAAGTTTTTATTGAAGTAGTTAAAGGTAGTGTTAAAATGATCAATGTTACAGACACCAGCATTTTTTTAACACAAAACGTAATTAATCCTCAGACTAAACTTACCGTGACAAAAAATATATTAATGAATATTTACAATATCTTAAACATAATGGTTTTCATCTTAAAACATTATTTTTATTGTTTCACAAATTCACAGTTAATATCTACCTATATCATAGTTTTCTTTTATCAAGACAATCCATTATTAACATTGTCGCAAATCTTCGGACAATATTTTTTGAGTTGAGAGCAAACATTTTTTTCAATCATTAATATTTTTGACTATAGTCTGGTCGTGAGCACGTAGAATTTTGTCCAATGACCCCTAGCTACCCATCCTTATCGCTTGCGCGTAATTATGTTGCTATCGCGCTCGCACACTCACTGCGAGTGCCATGCCAGTAGCACAGTCGCGACAGCAATATAATTACGCGCGAGCGATAAGGATGGGTAGTTAGCGTTCATTGGACAAAATTCTACGTGCTCACGGACCGGGCTTTAGTTCCTACAAAATGTGTTGTTTTTGGACTATTTCGTATCCAAAACTATTCATATTCTACAAGAAATGTTGAACGTTGACATGGTTTTGTTGATTGTGTTGGGCAAAACACGCGATGGAGACATTCAAACCATTTTTTTAATTGGCAATATTTTTGACACGGCTAAAAGGGCTGGCACCCAATGCCGTAAACTTGAATGAAAAAAATTATTGGCTTAAACAGCTTGAACCCAGAACCGTGAAACAAAAAGTTAATATAACCGTTAGGCCCTTTTCACATGTTCCGGTTGCCCGCTGACCGGCGCCGGGTCATACTTCACCACCGGATACCCGGCGCCGGTTAGCCGGCAACCGGGACGTGTGAAAAGGGCCTTATGAAATGTTTGATCTCGAGTCAACTTTAGCAATTGAATTATAAAATATAAGTTTGAAACCACAATATTCTACAACTTAACATTTTATGTACAGTTAAATCTACAGAATCGAAACATTGACTAAGTCGCGACAAAAATGGTAATTTGGAAAAACTTTACCCCCGTCTCTTGCGGTTGGGTAACATAACACTTAATTATAAATATTTACAGCTTACATCTATGTATGTAGAAGTTATATTAGGTACGCTTTTGCTGTATCAAGGAGTATCAGGCAACAATTACCCTAATGCTGAGGGCATAAGATGCATTTTGCCAACAAACCAATGTAAAATAAGACCCTTTTTTTTTTAAGTCTGTTAAAAATGAAGATAATACTCAATGGATTTTGAACTCAACATCATCATTTTAAGGTTCATAATCTATAATTTCTAGTTTGATTAGTGACGGTTAGTTACAGCTCCTTAAATCATTGAAATACCTGCCGTATGTCAACGGCATTAGGATTATTTGCATAACACTACTTGCTTTGCTCGCAGCGAACGCGTATTAGGCCGTCCGCTGCCATAGAATCCTCCACCATGCACCGGACGGCCTTTACAACCCGATCGAGCTACAGATAGTGCCATCCACGAAGACGCGCCCCACCATTCGTCCTAAGCATGCTTCCGCGAATGTTTGAGTGTTAGGCCCTTTTCACACGTCCCGGTTGCCGGCTAACCGGCGCCGGGTATCCGGTGGTGAAGTGTATGGGCATGGTACGTAGCTTTCACATGTTCCGGCGTAATTAATCCGGCATGCCCATACACTTCACCACCGGGTACCCGGCGCCGGTTAGCCGGCAACCGGAACATGTGAAAAGGGCCTTATCGGTACACGCTAATTATCCACGAGTACACGCACACTATAATAACAGAGTAAATACAAATGAGTAGGTCATTTTCATAGAACGCACCGGGCGCGGTTTGCATGTGAGCGCACCAATACGTATTGGCGCGCTCACACTGACAAAATTTAGCGTGGATTAGCGGGGAGCCAGTGTGTGCGTGCGCGCCGTACGTATTGGCGCGCTCATATACAAACCGCGCTCGGTGCGTTTCTCTATGAAGATGACCTACTCATTTGTATTTACTCTGATAATAATGACGCTCGGATCAAACTCCCCGCACCTCGTGCTTCCCTCGACCAACAATGAGGGTTTTCGCGATTGAAAAATCTGCTGCATGATTGGTTATTTTTGACATGACATTGACAGATATGTCAAAATCCACCAATCACACAGCATTTGGACCTCGCGTCTACGTATTGCCATCTGGCGGATTTTTCAATTGCGAAAACCCTCATTGGTGGGGCGCGTCATCGTGGATGGCACTATCTATAACTGCGCACCTCGCTAGAATGCGATTCTCCCTCGCACTCACCCGTACACCTCCCTGCGTTCGCCCCGTCCGTACCAGGGCGATGTGACGTCACGGCCGCCAGTTAACTCGACCGGGTTCACGGTTGTATATCGAAATGAACATTTATATTGTAACCGTTAGAAAAATATTGTATCTTTACAATAAAAACACACACAGTTGCAGGCATGAAATTCAAATTTATAAAATTCAACATGTTTAAAATTCATCACTTTTTAGGGATAAGATACTGAAAATATTTACAAGTTTAAAATTATTAAGTAATTGAAATGCCACGACCATGTTCATTTCGATACATTAACATTTAATTGCAAATATATCAAAAATGATAAATAATGCAAGATTTTATTAAAAATTTGTCTAATTTTTGTAATTTTAAACATCCAACGCTAGAAAAACATTTTATACGCCAAAAATTTTCTAATTGAATAGTTGACACCTTATTGTAGGGTAGTGGACACCCTAGTCAATTGACATACTTTTTATGAACTGTCAGAACGCGAGTCCCCCTTAGATTTTGTATGGGAAAGGGTACTATGACGTCATCAAGTTTTATTAACTTTGAAGCTACTAACTTAAGTGAAGCAGCAAATCGAACGCACAGCGTTCAATAGATCAATGTGAGTGGTTCGTGTGTCACCCTGTGCGTCCACGCGCACTATGAGACTCTCTCAGCTTAGAAATTAATAAAATGATCAATTGAGTTGAAGAAAATGACGTCATTTCCTGTTGAAATACAAAATCTATAGGAAATACGCGTCTTACCAGCTCATAAAAAGTATGTCAGTTGACCAGTGGTGTCAACTAGCCAAGTATAATTTTAATTAATTTTCAAAATTTATTTATTTATCTAGCTATAATATTTCATAAAATCTTTTTAGTCCTGAAAATATTTACCAAGCTATTTATTTTTATTATATTTATATTGCTTTCATTTATTAGAATAGTTTTATCTTTAATTATTTAATTAATACTTAGTATATAGGGTGTCTATGAAATCTATGTAAGCTGCAAGCATAGAATATTACGATAGTAAAAATAAATCAACTCCAAAATAGTGTTCTAACAAAAAAGTAGAATAATTTATAGATTTTAATTTATGAGTTTTTTAATCAATTTAGTGACATAGTTTTTGTTCCTTTCAGCTTTACGTACATAACATTGACAACCTGTATAATTTGCACAAAATAAGAATTATTGACGAATCTTCTATTTTACTGCGAACCGAGCGCGGGGAGTGCGTGGGCCTTTCGCTATCTCACGCCCCGCGTAAGATGAATAGAAATATACACCATTATAATCGTATAATGGTATCGACCCATCCCACCAAATATGTCTAAAGTATTTTTTGTGTTTAAAGAAATATTATTATCACCTGTCAAGTATTTAAAATGTATTGGAACAATATAACATAATTATATTTATAATTGAACTTGCAAAGAATCTGATGGATACGTCAAAAAAGGCATTGTGTAATCCACAATCATAGAGGAACAGTTTAGTCAGCAACAATGCTGTTAACATTGTTGTAAGATGGTGGTAGCTAGCCAGGAGGACTTTGAACAAGCCCTACCACTAACAAAAGCGAGTAGAAAATTTTTCCCAGATAGTCTTACAGAGGCGATAAATACCGCCCAAAAATGATTTAGCCGTGTTAAAACTGTAGCATTATTCACCATCGGCTTAAACGTACTTTCGCCAAGCTCAAATTTGACGTAATCATCGATTCTTAGTTTCTTTCTATTCAGAATCCGACTCAGTTTCTCCAGACTCGGAGTCTGAGCTCGAAACGGGTTCACATTTGATAAACTCAATCGCCTCTCGTTTGGGCCTCGCGGGTTTTTTCTTCGGCTTATCCCCTTCCCTCCCGTCTTCCGTCATAACCGTTTTGACCATTTGGGATATTCTTTTCAAATGCTGCTGCTCATGTCTCTGTAAGTGATTGCTTAAATATCGTTTAAGTTTAAATTTCTTGCCGCACTGCTCACACTCATGCTCGTATTTTGTTTCGTCTACCTCCATATGAACAGAGTTGTTGTGACGTCGCAAATAGTGCGCATGGGCAAACTCCTTGTCGCACTTTTCACAACGCATCTTAGGTTTTGACGGGTGAACGATCTTTTTGTGCTTCTTCAAACGGATCGCCGAATGGAAGAACTTGTCGCACAGATCGCATTTCACTTTCGTATCAAGAGACGAATGGACTTGCATATGCTCTTTCAAATACTGGTCGTTTTTGAACTCTTTCAAGCACTCAGGACAACTCACTTTGGATTCTAACGGCGGATGGATATTTAAGATGTGCCGTTTCATGTGGTGCCGAGACTTAAACGTCATGTCGCAGAAGACACACTTGTGTCTTTCAACTTGCGAGTGCTGAAAATGGAGGTGTCTGTTTAAATTCAGGTGACTTTTGTATAACTTCTGGCAGATGTGACACTTGTATTTATCCTGGTCCGCACGGTGGCACGCGTCTATATGGTACCTTAGTTTGTAAGGAACCGAAAACTCTTTCCCGCACTCTGGACATTTTAACTCAGGGAGGGTATTTGGATGAATCCGCTTCACATGCATGTGGAGCGCTCGACTCGTCCTGAATTCTTGGAGACAGAACTGACAGTAGCATTTCTCGTCTTCCGAATAGTGTTTATTCATCCTATGCATGTACAAATAGTGTTTATTTTTGAATGTTTTATCGCAGATATCGCACATGACCGCGGACTCTTCTGATGAATGTACCCTAGTAGTGTGAAGGTACAGGTTTTGGTAATTTTTGAATTCTTTGTTGCATTTTATGCAGATATACTGTTTAGTTCTTTTTGGGAACATAACAGGTTTCCAGGTGGAGAGTACAGACTCGTACATTTCCCTTTGTTCGTCTGTGAGCACTTCGCTGTTCACACTGACGAATTTGAAGACTTTCTTTTCCTCTTTCAGTTCTTTCAACTGCATTGACGGGTCGGGCGGCCGCAGTTGAGACATAGATGACTCTCCAACTTCGATCTCCAACTTTTTTATGTCTGGTTTCTCTTCCGTCATGGTTACCTGGAAAGATAGAAATTGATTTTAACGATGGCTCTAGGGCATGTAATATCGGAAGGTTTTCAATTCCGATATTGGATTCCGATATTAGATCTCAATATCGGAATTCCGATATTAATATCGGAATTGAGTTCATGTGCTATAAAATTAATATTTGGTTATATTCGTAAGAATTCTGGATTTTTTACAATAAAATAATGATTTTAATCAAAATCTTTAGTTTGCTACAAAACAGCACTTCATAAAATTGAAGTATTTTAAAACCATTTTTACATTATGGGTATCCATTGCATTTGGTTTTTTATGTGACAAGAGGCAAACGAGCAGACGGATCACCTGATAATGAATGGTTACTGATAATATTATGGACTAAAATAATTAAAGTGTTTTTGTAAAATCACAGATATCAAACAAACTTTTTTACTCCTTCATTATATTACCCTGTTTTATGTTGGCGGAACGAATTTTAGAGTCATTCAATCACGTGTTACAAAAATTGTAGAGAGTGGTAAAAAACTTGAATATGCTTCTAATTTGTTCCTTTTTGATTATCGATGTACAACTCACAAAACCACGAGCCATCATCATGTCAGCCATAGGACGTCCACTGCTGAACACAGGCTCCGATGCTGATTTTCACAATGGCCGGTTGGTGGCGGCTTGCATCCAGCGCCTTCCTACTATCTTTATGAGGTCATCGGTCCACCTTGTGGTTATGAGTCCTGCAATGGCCGGTTGGTGGCGGCCTGCATCCAGCGCCTTCCTGCTACCTTTATGAGGTCGTCGGTCCACCTTGTGGTTATGAGTCCTACGCTGCGCTTTCCGGTACGTGGCCTCCACTTCAGAACCTTGGCCTCATCGTCCGTCTGTTTTGCGTACTAAGGCAGAACCGTTGGAAGACCTTATCACAATGCTCGAAGACCTTAATCGAGTTTTCCAACAGGTAGGCCTTCGGATGAATATGGAAAAAACGAAGCTTATGTCGAATGTCCATGTTGCTCCTTACCCAGTTTCGGTTAGGAGCTCGATTCTCGAGATTGTTGACAAGTAAGTACGTCTATCTCGGACAAACGATCAGCTAGGTAGTTAGATGCAATTTCGAGAAAGAGGTAAATCGTCGAAAACGAAGACGAAAGTCTTCAATTGTTGTGTGTTACCAGTGATGATATACGGCTCGAAAACGTGGCCTTTGAATATAGGGCACAACGTGCTTTGGAGAGGGATAAGCTTGGTGTTTCTTTACGAGATCTAATCAGAAATGAGGAGCTCCGTAGACTAACCAAGGTTGCTGACATAGCCCGACGGATTAGCAAGCTGAAGTGGCAATGTGCAGGGCACATAGTACGCAGAAGACATGACGGTCCATGTCCAGTAAAATTAATGTTTGAAAGGGAGTTGAGATGTCGTTCTTTGTTGACCAAGTACCTACCTATGGCAAATGCTAAAATTGATTTAGAACAAGTTAAATTAACCATAAATAATAAAGATTTGAGATATTTGCAGTGGAACAAAAAGTGATGGTGAGAGACATGAGAAAATCATTGGTCTTTGCCAATCATGTAGGTACTTTGGGCTTTGTGGCAGGTTGTGGCGAGTTTAAACGCTTTGTTTAAAATCTCAATTAAAACTTTTATCTGATTCCGATATTACGATATTGAGTCGCTCAATATCGGAATTGAAATATCGGATCTCGCAGTCCGAGATTCCGATATTACGAGATTCCGATATTCATGCCCTAGATGGCTCGTCTTTCTCTTGATTTCAAGACAACCGTATATGCGGGTTACTTCAGCTCTAGAAGGCAACTTTGAAGAAGAAGCTCAACTAAACGTTGTGAAGAGGTGGGAAATTAAATTCATTTTTAGCAATAGTTGCCCCCTAATGCTAAAGGAAATTGCAAATACGCTAACTCGCCAATCGATTTGGTTTTGGGGAAAAGTCCTAATTTAGTCAAAGCTGTTTAGATTTAAAGATTAGAAATGAAAAATTATCATCTACTTTCGGTAGTTCCCCCAAATCGACAGTATTCGGCATCACTATTTTGTATCAGCGAAAATATTTCTGTAATGTACAGTCAGCCAGCAGTACATCAGACTACATTTTTGTAGCAAAATAGCACCTATCACAATTACACAGATACCACATTGTGTAACTTAATGCGCTGTCTGTACAGTCAGCGTTAAATAGTTCGTGACACCCAAAGTACCCAATAAGTTCGCAACATGTCTTTTTCACAATCGGAATAAGGTTGTCAACTTTTTGGCCATTTTGAATATAACCGTATATCGGATCGCGGTCTGGAATTGGGTCGCCCGTAAGATGCTATCGCTCATCGCCCGGGAGGATGCCATAAAAGGGAGTTTTATTCTTTGGAAATCGATAAATAACTTTCGAGAAGTGGCTGACGTAGGTTTTTGGTGCGGCGTTTACAAGACCGCACGCAGACTGTTGGTTTTTGTCATTTTTGTTCCAATACAGTTTTTGTCATACAATTTTCTGTGAAAACTTTCTTTGCAGGACGCCAAGAGACGACTAATTAACGATAGGCTGAAAACGTCTTATGTTGCATGACCTTTAAGGACATAGCACACTTATCAACCCGGTAAGGGATCGTAACAATTCAACTCGAGGCGGTCAGTATTCTTTGTATGAAACTCCAAACTGCAACGCACACGCATCGTAACGTAAACGCATCGCCTCGCTGTTGACAGCGCGCGAAAGGCGACATGGTGTTGATCCCTTTCAGAGTTGATAAGTCTGCTATGACCTTTACTCTCCGTTTAAAGAAATAAGATGGCAGTCGATGAAGCACCTGATGTCATGTCCTGAGTGCCCAAGCAACTGCACTCAGGAGGATTTGATGAGTGCTACTGACAACGCCACTCTTGTGGCGGAGTTTTGGGCTGACACTGTATAGGTTTGTTGTCTACACGATAAGAAGAAGAATAAGATGGCGTTTATCGCCGCTATCGAGAAGGATGAACACTTTAGGCAATGTAAGCTTTAGTACACCTGGATGCAGGCCGCATTATGGAAATTATTGGGGGAGGCCTATGTTCAGCAGTGGACGTCCTGTGGCTGTAATGATGATGATGAAGCACAAGTTCGAGACAAGAGACAGATGCGGTCGCGGTCTCTTGTCTCCGTCACGGCGTAAGCCGCCGCCTTAAGGCCTCAGCCTCGAACTTAGCGGGCAGCGGGGCGGCGGCGGCGGCGGCGCGGGAGCGGCAGGATCTTATGCGTAAAATCAAATGGACCGGTTCTCGAAAACAGCGGCGCGGCAGCGGGCAACGAGCGGGCAGCGGCGAGGGAGCGGGCATCGAGCGGGGAGCGCACTCCTTCTTTTGCCCACAATAAATCGAGCGTTAGGAATAAATTTGAATCGAAATAAAATTGTCGCCGTTGTTCAGACATTTCGTTTGCGAATAAAAACAAATATCTCGACAACACAACCCCGAACACAACACTTCGCCGCTAAAGCGCCGCGCGAGCTGCCCGCTGGTTTCGAGAACGGGTCTGCGTTACCCGCCCCGCTCCCGCGCCGCCGCCGCCGCCGCCCCGCTGCCCGCTAAGTTCGAGGCTGAGGCCTTAGACGGAAAGTACAGATGAAGGCACAACAAGGAAGGAAAACACTGGGGCATCTTACCAACATTTTATTAATCATTTAATAATTTTGCAATAAAAATGAAGGTATATGTATATCATCTAACATGATGTTGTTTGTCAATTTCGCGAGAAACACAGTGGATTTTAGATGTTCTAGACCAGTGTTTTTCAACCTTTTTCATGACACGACCCCCCTAGTATGAAAAAATTTTTGGCGACCCCCGACCATTCGCTTTTTTTGTGTAGATGTTTGTAGGGTCTGAATAGTTCAATCCATACAACATTTGCATAATTATTAGATTTCGGATAAATCTGTCTTTGTAATGGTGCGTCCACACTGGGCGAATATGCTCGCGCATGTGTGGACGCACCATAAGAATTTTTTTACTGAGGTAGTTTTTACGACCTCTCGCGACCTATAGAGGCTGCGCGATCCCCCAGGGGGTCGCGACCCACAGGTTGAAAAACGCTGTTGTTTAAATTTATTTTAAATTTAAACAATTCAAATACATGTGACATCCTGTATATGCGAGCGTGTATGAGCACGATATTTTGTATAGTTAGCCATTCACAAATCCAGTGCTAAAAAAGCCTTACTTAAGTATCTCAACACACTCAACTATGAAGACACTGAGAGATTACTAAGCTCCCCGAAATAGACCCATATTGCCTATTATCTGAAAAGCCCCATTCTTGTGTTTTTTTATGACAATATCGTGGAATAGTACGCCCTTACAGCAATTACTCATCTACATACACACCCACACACACGCTCACACACACACACACACACACACTCATATCATTGTATTTTTATGGTATTTTTTATTTTATATTTTGTTTAGCCTGTTTAATTAATTAGAACTCAACACTCTGTACCTCTAGGAATCTTCTAATTATTTAAATGTATAACTATTTAATAAAATAGATTCCGCAGAGTGGGCCTGGTGACCTGTAATACAGATTTTCTTAAAATCTACAATAGGCACCAGCTCTCACAATGCAATCTATAGTTTAACGGATATATTATGAGAAATGTTTCATAATTTATGTTGTGAGAGAAATAAATAAATTATTATTAAATTATTATTATTCATTCATGTTTTTCATAAAGTTATTTTAAAGCTATTCTGCGCCTGCCATTTTTAGTAACGGAATAGAAAAAAGTAACAATAAATATTTTATGGCTTTTGAAAGTATTTTTACTGTTTCTCCAACATTAAATAAATTAAATATCCTTTGACATTTTCATTAATGAAATCAAACTAAGGGGCATTAAATAGTGTATAGTCATGGTAATTTATTCGATAACCCTTTCAGCACAGAATAATACGAAAGTGCGTTCGACTTTGAAAAAATCTAGTGAATTGGTAAATCAATTTTACCGCGCCAAGACGCTTCCGATCGATCGTACGGTTTGATATATTTGCTATTTTTCATACAAAAACTTTCAATGGCGTTCAGTCGGTGCGGTGTTGAGTGACAAAGATGGACGTGTACCTGACTACGGGAGGCGTGAAAAGTATTAATTTATTTAAATTACTTCTTTTGTGGATTTCAATGAATTTTGTCGGTATTTATTTAAATTATATCCTTAAAAAATATAATTCGCTTTAATTTTATAAAAATTTAGATGTAGCCGAGTACCAGGTACTCCTAAAGTTCTACAGCACGAGCGTGCATGTCGGGACGATGTTTGAATTTTTGGTAATGTAAGTAATGGAAACCTTTCGAATCTTTTAAAGGCCTGAACATCAGATTTACTCTAGAATAAACTCAAGAATGTCTCCGAGACACATAACCACCAAATAGTACAAACCCGCTGAAGAAAATACAGCCACCAGTGAAAATATCGAGAGGATACCAGGATTCTAGTACCAATAGATGAACCAAAATGATCCCTTTTATGAAAATATCTAACCCCATGTGTTATTGAATAATAGCCTCGACATTGGGGATTAAAAAAAAAAAGTTATTACTAAAAACGAAAGCTCATGTTCAATTTTAAGATGCTACTACCCCCAAAATTCAGGTTTTGACAGAGTTCTAGGTTAGCGCCATGAGCTATTTTTGATTTTTTTTTTGCAGAAATTAGTATCTAATTACGATATCATGTCTTTATGAAGAATAATAAAGCTCCTTACATCTAAAATGTCTTTTTTTAATTAGTTTAAATTGTAATTGTAATGAAATAGCTATTCATAGGTTCATGACGGATTGATACGATCGTGCGGGGGGGTTAAGGGGGTTAAAGTCACCCCCTAAATTTTTTCGCTATTTTTTTCTATTTACTTAGATCCTAATGACCACAGAAACTAACGCGATTTTTTAGAAATCGTCAAATTTTTCTCTCGTGCTGAAAGGGATAAACAATAACATAAATTGTATTGAAAATAAGAAAAACATAAGAAATTAAAACATAGGTGTTCTGTACACTAAATACCGACAGGTAGGATAAAACAGAAGGGCGCTGGACGCAGGCTGCTACCAACCGATCATTATGGAAATCATTGGGGGAGGCCTATGTTCAGCAGTGCACGTACCAGTGGCGGATTTACAGTTATGCCGCCCGTAGGCTAGGGTGGGGTTGGATCTTTATTTAACTTTTATCTTCTGAAATCGAGTTAGCGTCATCTGAAATCTGCCGCCCCTAGGCCGCGACCTATACGGCCTATTGACAGATCCAGGACTGGGACATACTACGTCGTACGGACGTACGTGCTGAATTGATGATGATGATGAAAATAATATTTTTTATGCCTAAGTTAACAAAGCATTTAGCGTTAAGAAGGACTATTTATCCGTACCCTAATCCACAGCGTTGGAAAAGACATTACAAATTGAATATTTTTACACAACAAGCAAGCAAAAATATATTTATAAAACTCACCTTTTTGTTTCAAATTGGGCTAAGGCGTAAAACTTATTGCACTTTACACGTCACGCCTTTATCAAGTCAGCAGAAAAGAAGTAAATGCACGAATTGATAAAATGGCTCTTTGCCCCGAGGGAAAACATATCCCCACATGATAGCGTTGATTTCCCACGTACAATACACCAAACCGGGTCACGGCAACGACTATTTACAGTTTATAATGTATTTTAATTAGATTTTAATAAGAATTTGAGTAAAATATACGAATGTATCGCGATAATTCGTGTCGGGGTTTTATTACGACTTTTTGACATTCGGGCGAGCGTCAAGCGAGCCAGCTGTCAACAATGTCAAGTGCGTTTAGTTTTTTCACCAGTCAGTAATAGTTTTAAAATTAAAAACAAATATTTTGGTTGTATGGTTTACTATTATTTGTTAATAACATAAATATGAAGTGAATGCACGATTTAATTCCATTTACTATTTTATAAGGTCAATTAAAATAGTCGTAACATAAACAAAATGGTTATTTTAAAAAAGTTAACGCGTAGAACTCCGTAGAAGTCGAAAAGGTTCTAATAGGATTTTGAAATGGTTTTACACTCCATTTTCAATAAAATTCCACTCTAATTTAAAAAATAACTAACTAAACGTTCTAAGTAGATATTACAATAGCGCCGAATTTCAAATTGTTTTAGGCATAAAAATATTATTTTAATATTACACTCATTATTTTTTGTCAATGGACCTATTAATTTAAATATGTGGTGTCCAAATCATGTAGAATAACAATGTTACATTATTTAAGTTACAATATAATCCGAGTAAAGTGAATCCCATCAAAAACAATACTTGTCAAAAAAACCAAGTCTCGCAACTCAGTTGTTCTACGGTAAAAAGTTGTGAGATCCATGTAATACCAAGTCCAGGCCAGGAAATCTTTAACGTTTTACATAAATTATTGACTTGGCCATCGCACTAAATAATTTAATTTACACGTGTTTTCATGCGATGGCCAAGTCAATATTTTATGTAAAACGTTAAAGATTTCCTGGCCTGGACTTGGTATTACATGGATCTCACAACTTTTTACCGTAGAACAACTGAGTTGCGAGACTTGGTTTTTTTGACAAGTATTGTTTTTGATGGGATCTCATTTCTTTTTGTATTTTGTAGACAGCAGTTATGTATCTAGAAAACTGTTGCGAAAGTACACAAAAATAGGTCGAACAAAAAAAAAGCAAACCACAGAAGAAAACTTAGAGAAAAAAATATTTATAATAATTTCCTTGGCTACCAAAAATTTATGACCTCATAACTTTGTTTCTAAAACGAATTATGACACCCCTTCTAGATATATTAGCTTAGTTTTTACTACTTAATGCAATGGGAAACTAAAAATAGTTAAAAACAAAAATAAAATTCGTGCCATGGAAATTAGGCAAAATTGACCATTTTTGGCGAAATACCCATCTATCCATATCTGTGCGTTTGACGGACATTTGACGGAAGCCGGTTTCTTTTTTTATACATTTTTTTTACTATTTCCGATTTCAAATTAGTTAAAGTCAAGTTAGCTTTTATTTAACAATTTATGAAAATGTACAGTAAATTCATCAATAAGTACCATTAATTTTCCGCAACATGGCGAGGGTTTTTATGTTCCTGGTCAGGCTATAATTACAAATTGATGAAAGAATTTCTCAAATCGGTCAAGTAAGTTCGGAACCAAATAAACAATGAAATCTTTACTTTTTGTAATATTTGTGTAAATAAAGACTTAACTCACCATAATTTTGTTTCTCCATTTCTCCCATGTCCTCAAAGTTGTCTCTCAAAACATTACAAACTTCGCGCCAAGCGGAATTTCGTTTCGTTTTGTCCTTGTAATCTTCTGTGGTTTTATCCCATATTAGTGGTCTGTTTTCCACTAAGGATATAAGTAGTTCTGGATCTATTCTGTTCAGAGGCATCTCACGGTTTATATCGTTTCAATAACAACAAGACAGCCGGCGTAAAATTATTATTATGCGCTCTGTGAATTTTGCGTGCGCGTAGCGACAACACAACAACAGTGGAATGAGCTCGCGGGAATACGGAATACGGCAGACAGACAATCGAGGCGGGGCGGGCACCTCCCCCCGCCGTACCATCCAGCAAAAAAGACCCCTTTCCCACGGCAATCCAGTTTAGAAACTGGACTTGTGTGTGCGTTCACACGCCCGTATGCGGTTTTTTGCGGTGTTTGCAAAAAATAGAATGCAGCTGCTCGTGGGAATACACAAATGACGTAGTAGGTAACTCGTAAAACTGGATCCTGTATAATACCGGGCCAGTTTAATGACCGAATGGCTGATTCGAACGGATCAATATTTGCGGGGCGCTGCAAACGGGTTGCGTACGTCACGTGTGAATGAATATTTATTTAGTATTCAAACATGACTGTCTACCAAACGGGATCCTGCATAAAACAGGTTATTATCCCCTTGGGAAAGGGACATTGTAGGTACGGATTAAATATTATATGAATGCGTTGCCACCAAAAAAGGGTCTTTATCAATAATACATTGAGCTCAAAATGCATTTTTTTTGCGGATTAAGGGTGTAATTTAGGTCACAGCACAGGTATATGCCTATGTCGCATATATCTTTTATAGTGAAATGGTAAAAAATATTTTTATCAATAACTAACTAATTAACTATTTAATACACTTACGGAAGTTACATAACTAATTTAACTAGTTATTTAATACACTTACCCAAGTTACGCCCGTATTCACAAACGATGCTTGCTTACTTATGTGAAGCAGCAAATCAAACGCACAGCGTTGAATAGAGCTCTGTGATTGGTTCGTGTGTGACCCTGTGCGTCCGCGCGCACTGTGAGACCTCATAGTAATGTTTACGAATACGGGTGATAGACTTCTATGGGCAGCGCATTAAAATTAGGTTATGAGCAACTTAATGCCATTTTGAAAATCCCAACTAATCCCAACTAATATTATAAATGCGAAAGTAACTCTGTCTGTCTGTCTGTCTGTTACGCTTTCCCGCTTAAACCTCGCAACCGATTTTGATGAAATTTGGCATAGAGATAGTTTGAGTCCCGGGAAAGAACATAGGATAGTTTTTATCCCGGTTTTTGAAACAGGGACGCGCGCGATAAAGTTTTTCTGTGACAGACAAAATTCCACGCGGGCGAAGCCGCGGGCGGAAAGCTAGTTATAAATAACTTGAAAAAATCGAACTGCCTAAGGCAAGTTATTTTTTCAAGTTAACTAGTTATTTATAATTTTCAAATTAGTTTGAGATGCGACTCTTAACGCTAAAAATTAAATAATTAATGCCATTTTTTTGTGATGCGGATTTCGACACGCGTGCGGATATGATCCGCGTCCGCGTGCGTGCGCGTGCCCAAATCCGCATCCATTTTTGAATTTGATTTGATTTCAACCCTAGATATCAGTAAGGAACTAAACCGGAATAGACTTCGACTTACCGCAATTTTTTGCCTGCATTTTACCATTATTTTACATAGCGGATCTACTTATTACTATCTAATCTGCGTTAAATCTTTAGTTCAGTCATTAAGCTTGTGTAAAAATAATGACAATGATCATCAATGATAGGTATCGTTCGCGCTTATTTTATTGTCTTTTCGCCCAAGGGTCTATTCGCGCTAACAATGTCTTTAAAAAATTTTAGTGCAAGGCCTCATGCAAGGCATAAAATAGGACGCAATCGCCAATCGCAAGGTAACCGTGCGCGCAAATGGCTTCCCGCGCTTGTGGGTTCGCGCAACTCGCAAGTCTTCTGATGCATTGCATGGACCTATAAAAAGAGATTTTTTATAGGTCCATGGATGCATTGTATTTTTTTCACTCACAGGCAACAACTGGGCGAAGGGGCACTACACAGAGGGTGCTGAGCTGGTGGACTCGGTCATGGACGTGGTGAGGAAGGAGGCGGAGCCCTGCGACTGCTTGCAAGGTACGATAGATGTTTTTAATGATGTTTTTATATCCCGCGAGGATGCAATGCTAGTGACTGCTTTAATTCAATACTATAAAGGACTAGCTTTTGCCCGCGGCTTCACCCGCGTGATATTTAGTGTCACAGTACGGCATAAATCGTCGCTTGCCTCTCTAACTGAGGTATCTGACATTTTTTTCGAAACTGAGTTAAATCTACACGAATCGACCTGTCTATAATCGCCTGAAAATTTTGCTAAATATCAGTTACGTCAGTTAGAGAGGCAAGCGACGAAATTATAGCTTAATGTTAATCTAGGGTACAAACAATAATACTGTAAAGTTTCAACAAAATCCGTTCTGTAGTTTTTGCGTGAGAGTAACATCCAGACATCCTGACATCCAAACTTTCGCATTTATTATGCCACATTTTTGCATTTGCCATCTGCGGTCAGGTCAAATCCTTAATTCCAAAATCGACTTTGCCTTATTTGTTAGAAGATCGCAATAATCGTAGGAATCTTTTTATGTTTTAGAAAATACATAAGTAATTGTTTTGTCAATTGGTTCCAAACCAATAAAGGACAAGTTAAATTTAAAGAAACAGTTGTACCTAACTACATTCTCCGTGTTGATCGGTTGGTAGCGGAATGCGTCCAGCGCCTTCCTGCTACTTAACTACCGGATGTCGTCGGTCCACCTTTTGGGTGGACATCGCACGCTGTTCCGGTACGATCAACATGGAAATCATTGGGGGAGGCCTATGTTCAGCAGTGGACATAAATGGCTGAAATGATGATGATTAAATGTCTTCAGTCTTACAGCTGTAACCGTGCTTTAATCTCCAGGTTTCCAGCTGACTCATTCGCTAGGCGGCGGTACCGGCTCGGGCCTGGGTACGCTTCTCCTCAGCAAGTTGAGGGAAGAATACCCGGATCGCATCGTGAATACCTTCAGCGTCATGCCTTCGCCTAAGGTCAGTACCATGAGCGCCAAACAGTCTTGAGTCCGAGACACCCAAAAAGTTCGCAACATGTCTTTGTTATTTGGAATAAGGTTGGTGAACTTTGGGCAACATTCGGTGTCACAACAACTAAACGCTATTTAACTTACCTGCTGTTGCTTCTTTATGTTGCATTAGAGCTGATGGCCGCTGGGGCAGGAAAGTTCTTGAGTGGCAACCACGAGCTGGAAGACGTAGCGTGGGCAGGCCTCCCTCTAGGTGGACCGACGATCTTGTGAAGGTCGCGGAAGGTGCCTTGTCACGTTTTAAATTAATTTTTAGAATTAATAAAACGAGCAAAATAAGTTTACAAAATTTATTAATCTAAGTTTAAAAATATTTGATTTTAAGGTACAGGTGGGTAGGTTGTAAAAAGATCGGTTCCACGTAACACTTGTGCCAGACTCCCCTGTGCGGCCTCCTGCGGTCCCCGTGGGACGCCGTGATGTCCACTTCTCTGTCCCCTCCGAAACGGTCCACAATAAGTCCTAGCTCAAACTGAGCCCGGCCGTAATTCCTGCATAAACATTGTTTTATATTAGCCTTCGTGTGGGGTAAGAGATTGTACTGCCACGAATCTTGATTAGGTGATTTCAAACAGGCGGAAGAATATAAGCCAAGCTAGGGAAGACGGCCAGCAAGTACTAGAAGAGGTCTAGGCATTTAATTTACTGGGATGTAGTGGCAGTTGTAGATAGCAGAAACGGTTACAGTTAACTGATGGCTAATAAGAAAATAATTAAGTAATTTCGCTTCAAGGAACATAATTTATACCAACCAATTTACCTACACAATTCGCTAAAATATTAATAAGCGTAAATCTATGCTATAAGGGCGATTACAACAACACTTAACTTCTACTATAAAAAGCATTAATTACTATTTAGGAACATACCCTATCTTAACAAATAATAAGAGATGCACAACTTACCCAGTTACGGGATGAAATGTAGGCTAGACACTTAAGTTTGATTAACTGTGAGGTTTTATTAAAGTTTTATTAAACTCGCACTATGAAAAAACGCCAACGAGATCGATTTATTAAGACGCGCGCCGCATCAAGCGGTACGCGGGTGCTCAAGTTCAAGTTTCAAGCGAGGCTGGCGAGTGTGGCAGTCTGTCTCTGGCCGAGACGCTGCGCCTGCGGCGCGCACTCCCCGCGCCCTTCGCCCCGAGCGTATTTACGTTCAAAAACTTATGATCCATTGAATCGTAAAATAAAAAAATAACATTTTCAAATGTTACAGTACCCCTCTTCCAAGAAAAAGATTTTACCTGTCGTAAAATCTGAACCTACACCTATGTTATGAATTAGCAAGGATTATGCAAAGATTTACTTGTTTTGCATTTTAAGATCTTTTATGTGCCAAGCTCCTAAATTATGACCGGTCATAACATCCTCGAGAACATATACTAATGGTGATTTCTTTTGCTTTATTCTACATTTAACGTACTTAGGTGCCAGCTTCTTAGCAAAACGTGCATCCTTGTCGCTCTGAAAGTAACATCGCTTCCAAACGATATCATCAACATTGAATTCAGCATGCTTTCGACGCAAGTTATAACGCTGAGTGTTTTTTAAATGTGCTTGCCAAAGTGCAACCTGTACTTTATCGAAAATATTTGCCAAATGTCCCAAGTTTTCTGCATATGGGTCGCGTGGAAGAAAAATTAGTTCGTTTGGGATATCATTTTCTATATAATGAGACCCACTCGTAACTAATTCACGACCATGGACGAGGAATGATGGAGTATAACCAGTCGTTTCATTAACTGAATTATTGATTGCGAATTGGATTTTTGGTAGATTAATGTCCCATGAGCGATGGTCATCATGAACAAAAGTGGAAACTGCCGTTATAATGGTTTTGTTATACCTTTCAACGGTGTTCATTTGGGGAGTATATTTAGGCGTGAAGTGAACATTAGGTACAGCATATTTTTTAAATAAAGATTCCATTTCACGGCTCGTGAATTGCACGCCATTATCCAGGATAATGGTTTGAGGGATGCCGTGAACCAAGAAGACGTAATCTTCCAGATGTTTACTAACAAGATCAGCAGTAGCTCTGCGTAGCGGGAACATGAGGCAATATTTGGAAAAACAGCATGTCACTACAAATATATAACAGTGCTGTTTTCTTGAAGCCGGTAGGGGACCAACTAAATCTATAGATAGGGTTTGAAAAGGTCTACCACACTCTTTAGGTCTCCCCATCATACCTAAAGTACCCTGAGTTGAAAGCTTATAAGCTAGGCAAGTTTCACAGGAAGACACGTAACTGACAACATCGGGATACATCTTTGGCCAGTAGTAGCGAAGTAATAATCTTTTGTAGGTTTTGAAAATTCCGAAATGACCCGAAATGGGTTCCGAATGATTATCCCTTAAAACACCGAGGCGTTGCTCCTGTGGAACAACGAGCTTCCATTCAAACTCAGATGTAAGGGTATTTTTACTTTTCATAAAACGATATAAGGAACCATTCTCAACTCTATAATTAGGGTAACTAGTTGGTGAATCCTGACATCCTTGAAATATATTCTGGTACCAAGTGTCTTGAGTCACTGGACTAGATGATCCCGAAATCGCAGCAAGAGTAGGCAACCTAGAAAGACTATCAGGTATAACATTGTCCTTACCGCGGCGGTGTTTTATATTAAAGTTAAAGGCTGATAATCGGACACCCCATCGGGCCAATCTGCCGGTTGGGTTTGAAAGTGAGAGGAACCACTTAAGGGCCGAGTGGTCAGTGTAAACAGTGAACTGGTTTCCACTCTCCAAGTAACATCGCCAATGCTCCAGGGCCACTAGAACAGCAAGTGTTTCACGTTCTGTGACGCTGTAATTTCTCTCTGATCCAGTAAGAGATCTACTCATGTATGCGACTGGATGTTCGACTCCATCAATCGTCTGGGACAGCATAGCCCCGACACCAAAATTACTAGCATCAGTATGAACGTCAAAAGGGTAGCTAAAATTTGGACAAGCAAGAACAGGTGTATCAACAAGAAGAGATTTAAGTTTCAAAAAAGCCTTGTCAGCTTCATCTGTCCAGAGAAAAGGCGGAGTACATTTTTTAGTGGAGGTCAACTTGTTCAATGGACCGGCAATTGTACTAAAGTTCGGGATAAACCGTCTATACCAAGAAGCTGTACCCAAAAACCGTTTGACCTCTTTTCGATTGCTGGGAGTCGGATAATTAAGTATAGCCTCTACTTTTTCTGGATCAGTACGCAGACCTTGAACGTCGACAATATAACCAAGATATCTTAGTTGGCTACGGAAGAATTGACATTTACTCAAGTTGACCGTTAAGTTAGCCATTTGTAATTTTTCAAGGACACGCTGGAGCAATGAAACGTGTTCGCTAAAGGTAGAGCTTATAATTATGACGTCATCTAAATATGCGAAGACCTTTAGTTCAAACTCTGGGCCAAAGAGAGTATCTACTAGGCGCTGTTGAGTGGCTGGAGCATTTGATAGACCAAACGCTGTAACTTTGAACTGCAGAGTTCCACGGCCCGGAACGTAGAATGCGGTCTTCTCTTTGTCCTCTTTTTGAATAGGTATTTGCCAGAAGGCTTTAGATAGGTCTATGCTGGACAGATACCTGGCATCTCTTAGGTTATCCAAAATTTCTGATACATAAGGGAGACAGTATGCATCCTTCTTAGTGACAGAATTAAGTTTTCTACTATCTAAGCAAAATCGCGGTTTGCCGTCTTTTTTGCTGACAACTAATACTGGTGATGACCAAGGACTTTCGCATGGCTCAACAACATCCAGGGACAGCATTTCGTCAACCTGTTCTGTAATTATTCTTTGTTTCTCTGGAGACATGCGATAATAACGTTGTCTGATCGGTACGGAATCACCGGTATCAATATTATGAAAAATAACATCAGTTCTACCAAGTCCTTTTTCCTCAAAAGAAATCGATTTAAAACTTTCTACTACGCTATCAGCAATAGCCCTTTCAGAGCCACTGAGATGCTCATAGCTACAGAGAAGTACCTTTTCAGAATCAAGGGAAATGCTAAGCATTCCAGGATCATTAGAAAGATAATCGACATTATTTAAGTGCTTAGGTAGAATTTGAAATTGATTCCAAAAATCTATGCCCAGAATTAGAGTAGTGTCAACTTCTGGAATGACATGCACTTTTATGACATGAGTCTGGTTATGAAAAACAATTGGCAGAAGCAAATAACCCAAAGACTGAAGTCTTTGGCCACCAGCAGCATTGACAGATATTTTAAGGTCATTAAACAAGGAATAACCAAACTTTAATATAGATTTATAAGAATCTTGACCCAAAATACTGACTACTGAACCGGAATCAAGTAAGCCATAAATATTTAAGTCCTTGTTGTTCTCGATATTTATTTTTACGTAAGGACGCGGATCACTACTCGGTTTAGAAGTGAAAATTGAAGCAACATTATAAGATGAGAAAAAATTGTTAATTGTCAGCAACCATTTCTGCCAATCCGAGTTATCGAAGAAAGGGTGTGCTGTTTTGCTGCAATTTTCACTTATTCGTTTTTTTTATTCTGTTCGCTAGTAATGTTATATTTATTACAATTCGGACATTCTGTAGAACGAACATCCTTCTTGCCGCATTTAAAACAAAATATGACACGCTCGGCGGGGCATTCTTTCATACCATGAGAATCCGAGCGGCATCGGTAGCAAAACTTTGATTGTGAAATAGCAAATACATTATTTGAATTATTTTGAATTTTATTATTAGAGTAAGGTTTGAAATTATTATAATTTTTAGGTGGAAATTTATTAGGTGCACTATAAGCAAATTCAGGAGCCAATGACTTGGTAGATGATGCCACTGGTTCTTTAAAATTCTCAGAACGGGCTTTTACTTGTTCATAGTTCCGGCAAAGCGTCTGTAATTGGGAAATTGATGATACATGGGGACAATTTGCCAGTACATTTGAGTAACATGGGCGAATGTTGTGTAATATGATTTCAAGTTGATCCTTCTCAGTCATAGATGTGCTAAGTCGAGAGAACATTCCTTTAATTATAGCTAAATACACAATTATATTTTCTGTCTCTCCTTGAGTACGATTACGTATTTCAGTGATCATACGGTAATCATAATCAAATATGTCAAAATCTTGTCTTAGTCGAGAAACAAGATTATCCCAATCATTAACTTCGTCTCTAACAGAACGTAACCAATGGAGAGCATCGCCTGTAAATAATTCATAAGCATAAGACATCAATTTTTCATCGGAAACATTTTTTGCTATGCGAAATTCTTCAATTTTTTGAATAAATGCTCTGACACAAGTTTTGCCATCAAATTTTAGTTTAGAAAAGTCCGATGAGAGACCACGATCACAATGGACAGTGACGTTCAAGTTATCGACACCCGAAGAAGTTTTGTCTTTATCTGGGTTATGTTCAGCATCGCAAAATTCTTCTGGTTCGATAATCTTTGAGTAGAGAGAATTGTATTCCTCAATAGTATTTTTTATTATTTTTAGTTTTGAAAATAGTTCGGATGTTGGCTCAGGCTGTTCCAGGCGCCGGAACCTGTGATGTACATGATTTAAGAGCGAGCGTGTGCGATCAATTAAATTTTCATCTAATGTTATAGACAAATTTTCTAGATTGGCCTTAACTTTAGTTAATGATTCTGCTATACCCTTAATGTCATCACTCAATTCCAGACATGAATCGGCGATGTCATTCGACATATACAGTGTGTCCGGGCATGTAGTGATCAAACTTTAAGGGCGTAATCTATGGACAATTTTATCGGTGAAAATACTTTAAATTTGGGGCTTGAGCCNGAGAAGTTACAAAATCCAAAAATTCAATGTTACCAGCTTCCATAATCTGTAACCTATTATTGGTACCATTTGAAAGAGCTCGTGAAGCACTTTCAGAATCAGTAAATAGTTTTTCGATATCTTGTATAGTTTAGAAATAATCAAGTGAGATCACTTATCGTTCCATATGTATAACCACCCTGTATAATCCGGCTGTATCTCCAGGACGCCTAGATACATTCCATAGCAGCTGTAATAGACATTTAGGTACATACATTTACCAATTTTGGTGATAAATAGGCATTTTATATTAGTTTTTGTATAACGCCTGAACAAAAACAAAGAGTAATATTTTGGTGTTATACATATATTTCGAAAATAAAAAATATATAATTTATCTAATTAAGACATGACAAAAAAACTGAGGTATGTCTCGTTTCTGTCGGGTCTGGGTTTTTTTTGTATGGGGCGTGACCGTTCTTCTTTAAGTTTAGAAAAGTCCGATGAGAGACCACGATCACAATGGACAGTGACGTTCAAGTTATCGACACCCGAAGAAGTTTTATCTTTATCTGGGTTATGTTCAGCATCGCAAAATTCTTCTGGTTCGATAATCTTTGAGTAGACAGAATTGTATTCCTCAATAGTATTTTTTATTATTTTTAGTTTTGAAAATAGTTCGGATGTTGGCTCAGGCTGTTCCAGGCGCCGGAACCTGTGATGTACATGATTTAAGAGCGAGCGTGTGCGATCAATTAAATTTTCATCTAATGTTATAGACAAATTTTCTAAATTGGCCTTAACTTTAGTTAATGATTCTGCTATGCCCTTAATGTCATCGCTCAATTCCAGACATGAATCGGCGATGTCATTCGACGGATATAATTGTGTTAATTTACATACTTGTCGCCTCAATTCTATAACAGTGCCAGCCGGTACTTCTCCTCTAATTGTAACCTCATATTGCAATTCTGATTTTTGAAGGTGAAGAAATTTAATAGGATAAGCCATTTTGAGAAAGAAAAATTCTGGGTATGTTGTGCAAAGAAAACTAAAAAAATATATACTGCAACTAAAATAAAAAAATCTACTGCAACTAAATAGACAGGAAAGCCAAAGCAGTTAAATCCGTTCTGTCACAACAATCAACTTTGATCTAGAACGATGCAGTAATCTAAAAAAATATATACTTAAGAAATAATAATTTGATCAGAGGGAGAAACACAAAAATTCTTCAGGCTATGTAGGTGTAGCTTAATTTTTTTTTAATTATCTATTAGTTATAGTAACTGTGATAAACGGTTAATACTGGCATTTTTTTTTATATAAACAAAATATTACCGCAATATAAAATAATAACTCTTGCTAAACTAAATTATTTATAAAACCTATATTAACACATAGCCTGAAAAATAATTACTATCATCGTTTTACAGTAACAACATGCACACAACCATCACCAGAAAAATTAACTNCTTTGTTATTTGGAATAAGGTTGGTGAACTTTGGGCAACATTCGGTGTCACAACAACTAAACGCTATTTAACTTACCTGCTGTTGCTTCTTTATGTTGCATTAGAGCTGATGGCCGCTGGGGCAGGAAAGTTCTTGAGTGGCAACCACGAGCTGGAAGACGTAGCGTGGGCAGGCCTCCCTCTAGGTGGACCGACGATCTTGTGAAGGTCGCGGAAGGTGCCTTGTCACGTTTTAAATTAATTTTTAGAATTAATAAAACGAGCAAAATAAGTTTACAAAATTTATTAATCTAAGTTTAAAAATATTTGATTTTAAGGTACAGGTGGGTAGGTTGTAAAAAGATCGGTTCCACGTAACACTTGTGCCAGACTCCCCTGTGCGGCCTCCTGCGGTCCCCGTGGGACGCCGTGATGTCCACTTCTCTGTCCCCTCCGAAACGGTCCACAATAAGTCCTAGCTCAAACTGAGCCCGGCCGTAATTCCTGCATAAACATTGTTTTATATTAGCCTTCGTGTGGGGTAAGAGATTGTACTGCCACGAATCTTGATTAGGTGATTTCAAACAGGCGGAAGAATATAAGCCAAGCTAGGGAAGACGGCCAGCAAGTACTAGAAGAGGTCTAGGCATTTAATTTACTGGGATGTAGTGGCAGTTGTAGATAGCAGAAACGGTTACAGTTAACTGATGGCTAATAAGAAAATAATTAAGTAATTTCGCTTCAAGGAACATAATTTATACCAACCAATTTACCTACACAATTCGCTAAAATATTAATAAGCGTAAATCTATGCTATAAGGGCGATTACAACAACACTTAACTTCTACTATAAAAAGCATTAATTACTATTTAGGAACATACCCTATCTTAACAAATAATAAGAGATGCACAACTTACCCAGTTACGGGATGAAATGTAGGCTAGACACTTAAGTTTGATTAACTGTGAGGTTTTATTAAAGTTTTATTAAACTCGCACTATGAAAAAACGCCAACGAGATCGATTTATTAAGACGCGCGCCGCATCAAGCGGTACGCGGGTGCTCAAGTTCAAGTTTCAAGCGAGGCTGGCGAGTGTGGCAGTCTGTCTCTGGCCGAGACGCTGCGCCTGCGGCGCGCACTCCCCGCGCCCTTCGCCCCGAGCGTATTTACGTTCAAAAACTTATGATCCATTGAATCGTAAAATAAAAAAATAACATTTTCAAATGTTACAGCCTGAATGTGAGCGGCGCAGGACCGGTCTTTGTGGAAATCCTTGGGGGAGGCCTTTGTTCAGCAGTGGACGTCTTTTGTCTGAAACGAACGAACCTGCTGTTGCTTCTTTAGGTTATACGTTACTTGTGCCACATGGTAGCATGGAGGCGCTGGATGCAGACCGCTAACACCCGTGCGATGTGGAAGTCGTTGGGGGAGGCCTATGTTCAGCAGTGGACGTCCTGTGGCTGAAATGATGATGATGATGCCACACAGGCGAAGACAGTGCTTTGAGTCGGCGCTGCGCTCGAGTGCAGTTGCGGCGCTTCTTCTCAGCACTTGTGCCACTTGTCAAATGTTTGTCTCGAAGCGCTGTAGTTGATAGGGTAAAAAAGAATGAGACTTGTAAAGACTCTATAAGAAGATTAATTTGACGATTTGTAAGAACGAATCTAATTTGGTAAGTAGTCTGCGAATAAAAATAATTTTGATTGTGCATGCGCATAATAAAATTAAACAACTTTTTTGACTTGCAGGTCTCAGATACAGTAGTAGAACCTTACAACGCGACGTTGTCAGTCCACCAGCTGGTAGAGAACACTGACGAAACCTTCTGCATCGACAATGAAGCGCTCTACGACATCTGCTTCAGGACGCTGAGGCTGTCTTCACCCACGTATGGAGACCTCAACCATCTTGTGTCAGTGAGTATCATTATCAGATAGTTTAGGCTCCAGAGTATTTAAACAGGTATAAAGTTTAGTCTCCACTGCAGACGACCTTCCTTAATGTAACCAGAGGCAAACTCGACACTTCAAGATGCTTTGTTTATGTTCCACTGCAGGAGAACGACTCTAATTTACCAGAACTACACTCCAAAATGGTTTGAGGAGGCCTCATGCTTAAGTAGTCGCCTTTTACGACTTCGAGCGAGTTGTCCTATTAGAACGAGGCTCTCTACTCTATGACATCTGCTTCAAGACGCTGCGGCTGTCTTCACCCATGTATGGAGACCTCAACCATCTTGTGTCAGTGAGCTGTATCATTAAGTAGTTTAGTTTCCACTGTAGGAACTAAGAAGACGACTCTCTCTAATGTATCAGGGGCAAATTCTACACTCCAAGGTGCTTTGGGGGATCCGATATTCGTATTTTGCCCCTAAGGCGCCTTTTTACGGCATAGACGGGGAGAGTGTGGGTTGTTCTATTAGAGTATCAACAAAAAACACGACCCTCCCATTTATCGGCGGAAAATTTAATTTGATCTGAGGTCGGAAGGCATGCTGCGTGTGATAAAAGCGCAGCGCATCAGTTACAAAGATTGACATTATGTAGGTACTTTACTCAAAGAGTTGAGTGGGTAAAGTAACTACATAATGTCAATCGACGTCGGAGAGTGGAGATGCGTTGCCACATCGCACTCTGTCGTGGAAATTATTACGCTGCAACGACGCAGCTGCGTTTTCCTTCCGGCGCTAGCTCGTAAAGTTAGCAGGAAGGCGCAGGATGGCCGTTACCGGTCATTAAGTAAATCATTGGAGAAGGCCTATGTTCAGCATTGAACGCCCTGTGGCTGGAATGACGATGAACTCATTGGCATTTCTCTAACCTCAACTCATCTGTACTCTTCCCAGCTCACCATGTCAGGAGTGACGACGTGTCTCCGGTTCCCTGGCCAGCTGAACGCTGACCTTCGGAAACTGGCAGTCAACATGGTACCCTTCCCGCGTCTCCACTTCTTCATGCCTGGTGAGTTCCAATTCTTCTGGGGCAGAAAAGTTCTCGATTGGCGATAACTGGCTGGAAGACGTAGTGTGGGCAGGTAGACTGACGATCTGGTATAGGTTACTCGGTTCAACCATAGGCGTCCTCTCCTGAACAAAGGTCTTCCCTTAAGGATTTCCGCGATGATTGGTTCTGCGCTGTTCTTGCTTCCCTCGACCTTCAGTAGATCGTCGGTCTACCGAGTGAAAAGCCTGCTCATACTGCGTCTTCCGGTCCATGGTTGTAACTCCATAACTTTTCTTTTTAGTGCAGTTATAGCACGAAATTTGGAAGCTGGGTTATAGTACGTGTATTTATAGGTACATCTACTTGATTCAATATTCAATGTGATGATAAGGACGAAAGTGGAACCGGTTTCCCCCGAAATCAGGAAAGACCCCGCATAAGACCTGGTCATCTTCGCCGGATTCCCGATACTTCAACAATGTTTATTTCACAGGTTTCGCTCCTCTGACGGCCAGGAACAGTCAAGGATACAGGGCACTTACGGTACCAGAATTGACACAGCAGGTGTGTAATGAACTTCGCAGCTACTTTACTTATTATCAGTTCTGATTAATTTCGTTGCGGGTCCAATGCCAGTTTAACTTCTCCCCGCCCCGGGACAAACTTGACCTTCACTGGTTGGTTTTTTATTGGCGGTCAAGCTGTAGATCCTGGCTACACAGGAGTTGCAGCGGTGGTAGGGTTGCCAGGTCCAAAAACACAAAAGCCGGAGTCGGTGCTCATTTTGAATTTTGGCCGGACATTTTACCCTAAAAGCCGGACATACCTTTTTTTCATGTCATGGAATAAGTAATTAGTCTCATAGTTAGGTCATTGTTCAGTCAGTCAGTGGTCATTGGTCAGTGAGTAGGTCTAGGTACATTTATCTTCGAATCGGTAGCCTAACATCATGATACGCGCACAACAGGCCGGACAAGTCTGTAAAAAGCCAAACATGTCCGGCTAAAGCTGGACACCTGGCAACCCTAAGTGGTGGGAACGAGAGGTGGAAATAGTCTCGTTTTTACTTACTTTATAGCCAGGATCTACGGTTTGATTTCCCATGAAACCCAACCATGATATTCAACTGGATCAAATATAAAAACTAGACTATCCACCGGGTGAGGCAAGGCCTAACCACAGGTGGTACTATTACTTATTCTGTGCCACAGGCTACCGATGGTGAGGGTCACATACTAAGGAACCTCCGGACAATGCGTGCCTTTACGGACCTTTTGTATCAGAGCAGAGGTGGAATTGTGTAAAGCAATCGTTATCATTTGACAGTTCATAACATACGATTATTCTGCTTTGTTTAACTGACTTTATCGTCATGAGCCAGCCACCCAGTATTGTTTATGGCTTATTTTCAGATGTTCAGTCCCACAAACATGATGGCGGCATGCGACCCGCGACACGGTCGGTACCTCACAGTCGCCGCCATCTTCCGAGGACGGATGTCTATGAAGGAGGTCGACGAGCAAATGCTGACGGTGCAGGATAAGAACTCAAGGTTAGTTGTGCACTTTATGTAAACGGGTTTGGGACCATAATCGCTTACTTACTTATTCAGATCCTGATCTGAAGGCAAGTTGTGCGCTTTAAAGGCCGTAGCACATTTATGAACCCGGATAAGGATTGTAGCCGTATCAACTCGGGGTGTATATTATTTGTATGAAACTCCATACTACTGTAACGCACACTTATCCGCCGTAACGTAAACGTCTCGCCTCGCAGTTGACAGCACACCAAAGGCGATACTTACGGTGTTGATTTCTTTCCCTGTTGATGTCTGCTATGAGCCTATGTCGACCTTAAGACCACACGGCTTTGAGACCATATTCTTTGTTGTTGTGTGGTGTGTGTTCTGTGTGTGTTCGTGTGTCCCTTCTATGATCTGACCGAGGTTCGTACAGTACCTCAGTATCACCTCATTTTCTGACTGTATCCATGAAGCATCGCGATTTCAGCGACATTACTTAGTCGCTGTTGAGCTTCCAAAGAGCGACTTAGTCGCCGCGTTTAGCGTTTATAAGTGAGCGGTATGGAAAGTGTGGTCGCTGTTCAGCTTCTAAAAAGCGGCTAAAGGTCATAGTAGACTTATTAACTCGAAAAGGGATCAATACCGTATCGCCTTCCGCGCACTGTAAATCGCGAGGCCAGCGGCGTTCACGTTACGGTGCGGATAAGTGTGCGCCTAGAGTTGATACGGTTACAACGATCCCTTTGCGACTTGATAAATGTGCGACGTCCTTAAATCGCCGATCGCCGACACTAAGACTAGGCGCAGACCACCGATTTTTAGTTGGCCGATGGTTGGACCCGATTTTAATTTGTATGAAGAATCGGCCAAATGAAATCGGTGTAATGTGCGCACTTCCATACATGCCCATACTGATCAACTGCCCGACTAAACTATCGGCCGACGAAAAATCGATGGTCTGCGCCTAGGCTAAAAGTAGCATCTGTGCTGTGGCTCGATTTTTACTTCCAATTTTAGGGTTCCGTAGTATAAAAACTACCAACGAAAATTGCTTTGAACGAGATCTAGTAAATGGGTGAATTTCAACAAGTGCATATTTTTGCCTAATTTTGGTGGAAATTGTTATTTGTNTGATCTTTAAAGAAACTGACGAGCTATTTCATTATTGACACCAAAATCATAAATTTTTCGCGGACAAAACTTAAGGACGTGACTTAATCACAGTTATTTGGGAAACTTGCTTAATTTGGTAATCTTAGATAATAGATAGATTGTATAATCCAAAAATATACTTTTTCCCTAAGTTCTGTTTTGATCTTCAGCTAAAAAAATACATATTGTAAGAAATTAAGGATGTGGACACTGCACCAAAATTAGAAACGCTTAGTTCAATTATTTTTTGTCGAATTTGTAAAAGAAAATACTCATTAATAATGTTGTCCTCAAAATGGAACCTCTGTATATTTTCGTGTAAAAAAAAATCAAAGTTCTATGTCATAAAAAACATATGATTTTCAGCTACGCCGCTCAAAAAATGTGTTTGGGAAATTGACCCAAATAAATAGTTTTTTTTAATACCTCGTAAATCGTAAACCGCTTAATACCGCGTAATCTTTCATACAAATAACTTAAATTAAAAAAAAAATCATAAATCAATGGTACGGAACCCTTTGTGCGTGAGTCCGACACGCATTTGGCCGGTTTTTTCCTGTTTTTTAATCTACCCCCAGTTACTTCGTGGAGTGGATCCCCAACAACGTGAAGGTGGCGGTGTGTGACGTGCCTCCTCGAGGACTCAAGATGGCTGCCACCTTCGTCGGAAACACCACCGCCATCCAGGAGATCTTCAAGCGGATATCCGAGCAGTTCACCGTCATGTTTAGGAGAAAGGTATTCACCCATCAAAAACAATACTTGTCAAAAAAACCAAGTCTCGCAACTCAGTTGTTCTACGGTAAAAAGTTGTGAGATCCATGTAATACCAAGTCCAGGCCAGGAAATCTTTAACGTTTTACATAAATATATTGACTTGGCCATCGCACTAAATAATTTAAGTGTTTTCATGCGATGGCCAAGTCAATATATTTATGTAAAACGTTAAAGATTTCCTGGCCTGGACTTGGTATTACATGGATCTCACAACTTTTTACCGTAGAACAACTGAGTTGCGAGACTTGGTTTTTTTGACAAGTATTGTTTTTGATGGGATCTCATTTCTTTTTGTATTTTGTAGACAGCAGTTATGTATCTAGAAAACTGGACCGAAATTGAAAAATTTTACTCGACTTGGCGGTTGCACTACCGTGCCCCCAAATCTCATTTCTTTTTGTATTTTGTAGACAGCAGTTATGTATCTAGAAAACTGGACCGAAATTGAAAAATTTTACTCGACTTGGCGGTTGCACTACCGTGCCCCCAAATATTTTAGTTTTTCCTTGATTCATACACCAAACACTACTTATATTCCAAATTTGAAGCTTCTAGGTCTGCTAGAAGTGCCTTAGAGTTTTGATGATCGGTGAGTCAGTGAGTGAGTCAGTGAGTCAGTGAGTCAGTCAGTGAGTGACAAAATTAAGTAACTTTGACCCGTTATAATTCTTAAACTACTGGTTCAAATTGAATGAAATTTTAAATATACCGTGTCTTTACAATGCCTGCATAGCTAATGAAAATTCAGCCTTCTAGTTTTATCCACAACGAAGTTACAGGCGGTCGAAAATGGCCTGAATTGCTTCGAGAAAAGGATGGTACGGCCGTGCCGCTTTTTTGCTCGACTTGGTGGGGGCACTGCCGTGCCCCCAGATATCATGCCATCCACAAAACGCGGCCAATGTTTGGTCCCGGTCGCGCGGGGTGCGGGGAGTGTGGTCCGAGCAAGCCGTAAGGCATTACTGTAGTGTGCGTGTGCACTCATGGAGCATTAGCGTGTACCGATAACGCTAAACATTAGCGGTGGGGAGCGTCTTCCGGATGGCACGATCTTATACAGTAACGAACTTAATGCCTTACATCAAATTAAGGTCTGTCTGTCTGTCTCGCAGTCTCGCTTTCACGCCTAAACCACTGAACGATTTTGATGAAATTTGGCATGGAGATAGTTTGAGTCTTGGGAAAGGACATAGAATAATTATTATTATCCCGGTTTTTGAAACAGGGACGCGCGCGATAAAGTTTTTCAGTGACAGACAAAATTCCACGCGGGCGAAGCCGCGGTCGGAAAGCTAGTCCTAAATATAATAAATAAGCAAGTAGATAAGTAGGTATTCAACACTGAACGGTTGACAGCGCGGCGTTAATTGATTCGGTGTTGATCCCTTTCCGGGTTGATTGATAAGTGTGCTATTTACCTTAACGACTGATGACGTTGCAGGCCTTCCTCCACTGGTACACCGGCGAGGGCATGGACGAGATGGAGTTCACGGAGGCCGAGAGCAACATGAACGACCTGGTGTCCGAGTACCAGCAGTACGAGGTGAGGAAATACATTTTAAACTTAGTTATTTAATTTTTACTACACATCAAACAGAGAATGGGCAGCAGCGCTCTCTGAAAAACATCAATCTTTTAAACTGCGATCTCCAACCCGCCTGCCAAGCGTGGAGATTATGGCAAAACCCTCCACTATAGTGGAGGAGGCTCATAGTCCAGCAGTGGACTGTAAAGGGCTGTTGATGATGATGATGATGATTTAATTTTTAGCGTTAAGAGTCGCATCTCAAACTAATTTGAAAATTGAAAATTATAAATAACTTGAAAAAAATCGAACTGCCTAAGGCGGGAATTGGACCCACGACCTTCCGCTTGCCGGGCGACTGCTCTTCCAACTGAGCTACTTAGACACTGGATGAACCCGTCGAAATTTTCAAGTGTAATACGCTGTTACGGCCAGCGTTTGTTTCATCAATGTTAAATATACCTACCCTACATCTAACAGAAATATTGTTGCAATATATTTAACTGTCAGTTAAGATGAAACAGCTCTTTTACATAGTTATTTAATTTTTAGCGTTAAGAGTCGCATCTCAAACTAATTTGAAAATTATAAATAACTTGAAAAAATCGAACTGCCTAAGGCGGGAATTGAACCCACGATCTTCGGCAAGCGGAAGGTCGTGGGTTCAATTCCCGCCTTAGGCAGTTCGACATTTTAAACTTTCGGTGTTTCTTTACAAGATCAGTAACGGGACTATTCCCACCTCTCGTTCCCACCGCTGCAACTCCTGTGTAGCCAGGATCTACAGCTTGACCGCCACAAAAACCCAACCAATGAAGGTCAAGTTTGTCCCGGGGGAAAGATAAACTGTCATTGGATCCGCAACGAAATTAATCAAAAGAACATAGGAGGAGTTCGAAATTAAGGTTCGACTTCCCTCCATTGCAAAGCGGATGACGGTGACAAACAAAGGTTTAAAACCTTTAAGAAAAGATTATGCACCACGGACAATAAATATCAATTAAGGGGGCCTATCTTATGAGCAATTAGCACTACCTGCCAATAGTATTTTTCACAAAATCGCTAAAAAGCACGGAAATTTTTCCTGCGCGACAAGATCGGTGTAATAAGTAAATTGCGGAAACAGATGTATGTTGTATTGAATTAAGCATTAAGTATGTCACGTTCATGTTTCCAACGATCACACTCCCACAAGATATGATGGGCAGACAAAAAGGAGACGGAAATAGTTTGAATTCGTGAAGTTTATGTTTAAAGTTGCCATGGTCGATTTCTAACCATCGCGGCATCGCCTAGTTAGACGTTCGCGTACATTCGGTACAAGATCAGTAATGAGGAGATCCCTAAAACGAAATAATAGCCCGATGGATAAGCAAGCTGAAGGCAATGGGCAGGGCAAATAGTACGCAGAACTGACGGCCGATGGGGCAGCAAGGTTCTGGAGTGGAGGCCACATGCCGGAAAGCGCAGCGTAGGACGTCCACCCACAGGTGAACAGACGTCCACTCAGAAGACGCTGGATGCAGGTTACCAACCGTTGGATGTGGAAATCATTGGCGGAGGCCTATGTTCAGCTGTGAACGTCCTGTGGCTGAAATGATGATGATGATGAAACTTTCGCGTTCCGTTTCAAACTAAAATAGAAAGACACGGGTTTATTAGCCGAAACGTCAAACCGTGATAATGTCGCCCGTATCTTTTTTGCTTTGAGTATTATTCTATGTTATTATTTGCTACTAAATAAACATGTTTTTCTTTCATTCTTCAGGAGGTTGGGGTAGAAGACGGCGAATTCGACGAGCAAGAAGAAATGCCTGCAGAAGATTACCCAGAGGAGAATGCAGAAGAATAATCTAGTCTTTAAGAATCGGCAACAGCATGTCAACTACGCAAACCTAGGGATGTCATTTCCAAGCCTATTTATAGGCGCAGACCACCGACTTTTAGTTGGCCGATAGTTGTGTCGGGCTATTAATCAGTATGGAGATGTATGAAAGTACGCACATTACACTGATTTGGTATCGGCCGATTCTTCATACAAATTAAAATCGGGTCCAACTATCTGCCAACTAAGTCGGTGGTCTGCGCCTAGGCTAAAATTTAACAACCACCACAAGACGCGTGAAAACCCCGGATTTTGGAGTCCAGAACCCGGACCAGTTTTTTTAAAACTTTGTCACGTCTCCCGTCATCGGCCTAAGAATGAATTTTTTTAAAACCCTTACTCCAAATGAAACAATTTTTATATATCTTTTTGCTGTCTAGGATACGTTTAGTAGTAGTAAGTACCTGTTATACTAACATTCAGAAAAACGTACCGTTTGTATCATTATAGCCTTTCAAAACCCGTGAACAATAGAAATCACAACCATAGTATTGCAACTCTAAGATTAGGTAAGTAAGTTTTTAGGTAATGACCAACTCATATCATTTATAAAAAATGTTAGTAATTGAAAAGATTTTATAAATTAATGATCCAAATTACCCACCTTCCCCTAGTATTGTTATTTATTTATATTGTTAAATAAAACCTTAAAAAAACATTAGGTTTTTTTATTATAAAATCACATTTCACAAAAAGTCTAAGTGCTAGCCCGCACACCGAAGTATGGGAGACACACGCGAGGAGTTCCGAGATCACGGTGACCGTGACGGTGAGATGGTGTATTTTCACTTCACCACAGGTGTTCAAATTTTCCCGCCTTACGTACGCCATGAGAAAATCACACACCATAGAGCAAAGTATAGGTTTTTTAAATAGTTTTTTTAGTTTAGAACTACATTATTTGGCCAAATCGTAACACTAGTGTTGTCCTGCTGTTGCATCGTATTATATTTGTGTTATCGTACCATAATCGTATCGTATGTGATTACCGATACACACTGACTGACAGTTGACAGCTGGTGACAGTCTGACATTGACAGACGAAAAAAACTCGAGTCAATTCTCTGAATTGTTTTTTGTACGCTAATTTTCATTAATTAAAATGATATTACGTACCATTATAAAAATTACAATTAAATAATCACTCATAACAACAAGTGCAGCCATAATTCAATGGCGTACATCGTTTGTAAAATGACCAAAATCAACGTGTGTAGAATATGCCTGGTTCAGGAATTTCAGGAAGCTTGCTTATTACCGAAGGCAAACAAGCAGTTGGAAATCATTTACGAAAAGTTTACAAATAAACCGGTAAGTTTCAATCTAGATTTATTTTCAACTGGCTGTGCCCGCGACTTCGTACGCGTGAAAATAGTTTGGATAATATTTCCCGGTTTTTGAAACATTTTTCATTACTGCTCCGCCCCTATTGATTGTAGGGTGACGTTAAATAGACTAAAGCCTTCCTCGATATATGAGCTGTTGCATAAGAAAGTATTTTTTAAAAGCTGACCAGTTGTTCCTGGCGCATTCAAGCAAACACTTCAGCTTTCGTCATATTATAATGAACTACATATCATAATGATTTTGCTGGTACAGTAAGATAAGTAGCATCTACAGGATGTTTGTAAGCTGGGTGCAATGCTTTAAGATCATTTTCATTCATAACATTTTCATATAAGTAGCAGAATAGAAAAGGAAAAAAGAAAGTAGAATAATCATTTTTTCTTATTATTCAAGTTTTCATTGCAAATTTAAATATTATTTCAGTTCAAAACAGAAGATGGAAGGCCGTCGAGTGTTTGTCGCATCTGTTGCCACCTGCTCCTCAAGTGTCAGAGGTTCGTTGAGAGTGCGGTTAAAGCCGATGAAAAGCTTCAACAGCTATGGAGTAGCGGAGTTGAGGTATGCTATTAATATTAGTTTCAATTGGACTAAGGTTGTGTTGTCACAACTATTTTTGGGTGTCACTAACTATTTGACGCTGAGTGTAGTCTACAAAACAATACAAATCAATTAAAATTAAAACAAAATTATTGCACCAAATCTGTCTCACTTTAATGTGTATAATGTTACAGATCACAGAACAATCTTTATCTACGATCGACAGGAAGTTCGTATTCGCTTCGTTCACTCGGTCACCTGTTTCTACTACGAACGTTACGGCAGAAAACACAGTTGAAATCCAGGTTGAAGTCAAACGTGAAGGAGAAAAGCTTTCGGGGGATGTTATTGAGGAGGATCCAACAGGTAAGTGTTACATTTATTAATAAAGGTACACCAACAGCAAAATACATACAACATTCACAGTATACATTACTAGTGTCCGTCCGCGACTTCGTACGCGTGGATCCCGTTTTACCCCCTTAGGGGTTGAATTTTGCAAAATCCCGTCTTAGTGAGCACCTACGTTCTAAAAGGCACCCCCATGCAAAATTTGAGACTCCTAGTACTTGTAGTTTCTGAGAGTTTGTGATGAGTGAGTCAGTCAGTGATCTTTTGCTTTTAATTTCAGATACCCAGACCAGTACCAGACAATCGGATTGGGTGAAGCTGAAAACTGAAAAACCACCTTCAGGTCAGGAATGTTATGGATATCCGTAACTGATTCAAAAGTTTCGGATAGTTTTGGATAAAGGCGGAGTGTGAATCTTAATATGTTTTTATTTGTTACTTGTCTGGCATACCCTGGCACCATTCTGATATACCTGCCTGTTTTACCTTTATCATATCATAGGTACCGTCATAGTACCTAAAGTGTCTATGTGGATCGCGCATCATCTTGCTATTTGAATTTTATTTTATCTTTTTAAAATTCTAATATCCGTAACCGAAATTGTCCGAAACTTTCGGATAATCCGAAATGATTTAGAGTAGGCGCACACCGTTGATTTTTAGTTGGCCGATAGTTGTGCCCGATTTTAAATTGTATGAAGAATCGGCCAAATCGAATCGTAGTGTGCGCACTCCCATACATGCCCATACTGATCAACTGCCCGACTAAACTATCGGCCGACGAAAAATCAACGGTGTGCGCCTACTCGTACTATCCGTAACCGTATCCATAACCGAAACTTCATATCCATAATATCCTTGCTTCAGGTGATCCGCTACAACTGGCAGATGTGCATGAAGAAAACGTGTTTGATATCAAAATCGAAAACTACGTGGATGAGTCTGATGTCAGTGAGAATAGCAACTTTGTGAAGTGTGGACCTCAGAACGAAGAGGAGAGAGGTGAATCAAAATCAAAATCAAAAGTATTTATTCAGTTTAGACCACAAGTGGCACTTATGAACGTCAAAATTATTATAGAAAATAATAAAAAAGAAAAGGTAGCCCTTATGGGGCACTTTACATGTCTCCTTATCTTTTGGGCCCTACCAGCGCTTCGAGACAAACATATGGCAAGTGCTGAGAAGAAACGCCGGAACAAACTCAGTCACCACTAATTGCCGGGAAATATCTAACGCTAAGAATAACCAAATTCGAGTACATCAAATATGTGCAGACTGAACTGACCACGCATTCTTGTCATCAATATAGTCTCGAACCTTGTAGTACCCTTTGGACATAAGGGTATTTTTTATATGTATCTTAAATTTGTTTATTGGTAATTCGACAAGGTTGTGTGGTATTTTGTTAAATATGGTAATACATTTCCCCAATAATGAATTACCTATTTTATGCAACCTAAAAGATTAATGTTATATTTATTTTACTTCTAATTTCCAATGGAATTACTTTTATAATGTGACAGCTAGGGACTGTAATTCGCTGCCTGCTGTTGTCTTTGCTGAACACTACAAACTTGTAGGTATTTGCGAAAACGGTTCATAAAATCATGTTTGTTGTATAGCAGACAGTGGTGACTGAATTTGTTGCAGCGTTTCTTCTCAGCACTTGCCAAATGTTTGTCTCGAAGCGCTGGTAGGGCAGAAAATTATCAGACATGTAGAAGCTCCTCAATTTTTTTTTATCCACATCAAGGAAGCTCTTGGCTTGTATCTCACCTGATGGTAAGTGACGATCAGGCCGAAGGTGGAAGCGAGCTTCACCCGGAATCCTCAACCACGGAGGAACTGGCTATCTTTCCTCTGACTGCCGGAACACAACAATGCACAAACATGAACAAACAATTTGCAAGTACTAATTTGATTAGTCTAGATAAATAAAGAATTTTTTTCTGAATGTCTTGGTAGCTCACCCACCGGTCAGTTTGTGAAAACTACTCTGTGAGTTATAAAATGCTGTTTGTTTTCCTAAAAATAAAATAAAATGAATTTTTGATTTTTAATTTACCAAATGTGTAGGTAGCTCAGTGGTCAATCTTTGAATTTTTTCGTTGGTATCTCAGTGGTCAATTTTACATTTTGAATTTACCGAATGTCTTTTTAATGTGCCTTATGTTTCGGAGGCCACCGGTCAATCTTTGAATTTGTATTTCCCAGCGACTATGTCTGCGAGTCCGGTGCGCTTACGTCACGAGTGCGCGGCGTGCTGCCGGGGATTTGAGAGCGCGAGCGAGCTGTACCAACACAACCGGGACCACGACGAGGTAAGTCAAAATAAAATCTACAGGGTGTTAGGTAAATGGGTATATGAGCCGACACTAGCCCATGTTAACATGGGCATATAAATGGTATGGTGAAGTCAGAAAATTGATATCTTCATTTTAATTATTTTAATTTTCATACAAATGGGATTTTATAAAATTTATTTTGTATGAAAATTTAAAAAATTAAAATGATATCAAATTAAATTTCAATAAATAAATAAATAAGACGTGGGTATAAAGCGCCATATATCGTCATTGGTTAAAATCTACAGCCAAAAAAATTTGACATTCGTAAATATTAATGCGGGGGAATCCTTAAAACGCCATCTATCAACATAATTATAATTATATTAAATATCTATCTATCTATCCAATTAGTACTTAAACGAGGTCCATGCGTACGAAGTCGTAGTCACGTATAGACGTCACGGGCCTCTCAATTTGAACTTTGGCATGCTTTATCTCTTTAAATTTTCATTACTTTGAAAAAGTGAAAAATACTTGTCGAATTTTTATAAGTTAACTAACGGACTAATTAAATCTTGCTTTTTTTATCCAGGAAACATCCCTATTGTCCAAATATATTTATTTATTAAAACTCTTGCTTTTTTATCCAGGAAACATCCCTATTGTCCAAATGTATTTATTTATTTATTAAAACTCTTGCTTTTTTATCCAGAAAACATCCCTATTGTCCAAATATATCCTTTTTCTTTCTTTTCTGTTCTTTGGTGTGCAATAAAGTGTATTTTTTTATTTATTTATTAAAACTTGCTTTTTTATCCAGGAAACATCCGTATTGTCCAAATATATTTATTTATTTATTAAAACTCTTGCTTTTTTATCCAGGAAACATCCCTATTGTCCAAATATATCCTTTTTCTTTCTTTTCTGTTCTTTGGTGTGCAATAAAGTGTATTTTTTTATTTATTTATTAAAACTTGCTTTTTTATCCAGGAAACATCCCTATTGTCCAAAGATATTTATTTATGTTTTTTATCTCAGCAGAGTAGCGCTGAGTTTGAGTGCGCCGCGTGTCACATCCGGTGCCGAACCGCCGCGGATCTGAAGCGGCATGAAGACGTCGACCACCAACGGTACCCTGGAGACAGCCTCTATGGTATGTTATACACTCGACATCAAATAAATCGCACCTCCCGCGACAAGCACTTTCAAACGTATGCATCCCCACTTCCCACCAATATTGGCACCATTTAAAAGCCTAGTTCTAAACTTCATTTCATTAAAGGAAAGGTTTTTACCCCAAAAATGTGTCTTTAGAAGGATCCAGAGTCACCTAATCAAAAAATAGGTAGTTACGTTTGAGCCAACTTTTATTTATTTATTTATTAAGGTACAGCAACAGATTGCAAATCATGGCTTAAAAATAAAGTACATTGAACAAAGATTAACAATTAATTTGCACTCCGATTGTAGCTGAACACAACATTCGTTTTAGTCTAGCTTTGATTTAAGTGATACAGTAATAATTCTAATAAATACATGCATGTTAGTTTACAATTTGCACCTACACAATTTAAGAAAAGATGCACGAGAAAGTGAGAAAACATCTAGATCCTTGCTAATTTCATTGTAAGCTCTACACATTCGGAACACTGGATTGTTGTACGTTACATTATTCTGACATTTTGGCAGGGAAAAAAGTTTTTGCGTTCTTTTACTACCACCTATCTTAAGTGAAAAATGGCTCAACAGTTCACTGCACGGGACATAATTAATATTATGCAAATATAAATACCACTCCTGATGATCAAGAGTCTTCATATATCTTAAAAGATGATGAAGAAACAGTATTCTTGAGCACTGATAGTAATTTAACTGATAACCTACCTAAGACAAATTAAACACATAATTAGGACCGATTAGCATCCTTTGGCCACGGAACCCTAAAGAAAGTGGAACTACGTAAGGTCATTTTTTGTGACAATCCTAACATTTTGGAAAAAATACTTTTTCTCGAAATTGCGGCCGAGTTAGAATATAAAAAAAATATAGGTGATAGAGTTTATTTAAGAAATGTATCTGACCTAAGCAGAGATTCTACTTCGGCGTAGAAAAAGAGAAAAATAATAATTTCTTAAATTTAAAAAATAATCATACTGTCGTTCCTATAACTACTTTTAAATAATTATAGGTGCAATAATATTTGCCATACACCAACCTACCTACCAGCAATGCAAAGAGAAGCTTAGTGTGTACGTTTCTTTAAATAATAATAAAATTGTAGTTTGACCCAGTACAAAATAAATTTTCTAAAATATTTTTTTAAAAATAATCTATAGCTATTTGTCACCTGGGTGTTTTAGTCTAACATTAATAATAAGTTAAACTTCGGATACTAGTGATAAAAACAGAATGTCACTTTTTCGGGTCAAAAAAAACACTGTGGAGCCCAAGTGAGGTCTTTCTTCAAGTCACATTTATGGTATAATTAATCATTTATTAAGAAATTAAATGCGTTTTTCTTTAAGGATAATATTTATTGGGCTTTCAAATAACACCAATATTGTTGGAGCACCATGATTGTGTCAGAAGAAAATCTTTAAAGTACGCGTCGCGGAAGGTGGGGTTTATTTGATGTTGAGTGTATTTCATTATGTATAAAAGTTATTATGATAAAGGTAGCAGGAACGCGCTGGACGCAGGCCGCTACCAACCGGGCAACATGGAAAGCATTGGGGGAGGCCTATGTTCATTGTTCAGTAGTGGACGTCCTATGGCTGAAATGATGATGATGATAAAGGTTATAGCAGACTTATCAACTCGAAAATGGATCAACACCGTATCGAGTAGATAGTTGACATAATAAACATTTGTTCTACATACAGGGTATCCCAAAATAAGTGAATGAAACTGCTATGGGAGGTAGATTGACCTGTCTACGTTTCAGCCAAATGACGTCCACTGCTGGACAAAGGCCTCCCCCAAGGTTTTCCACAATGAACGGTCCTGCGCTGCCCGCATCCAGGCTCTTCCCGCGACCTTTACCAGATCGTCGGTCCACCTAGTAGGAGGCCTGCCCACGCTAAAATCAGGTCAAGCAGCTAGGCCATGGTAGGCAGGTCAAGCTACCTCAAATAGCCGTTAGATTCACCCATTCTGGGACACCCTGTATAAATACACAATTTTGGCTCAATCAGTGGTGTGCCGTTGCCGGGAAAATTCCCGCGTAGGGAACTTATGGCAACGTAGTTTTTTAAATAAATTACCATAAAAAATATTGTAGTCCACATTTTCGTTGTAAAATTGTACCTATTACAACTACAGAACAATAAATTAATGTTAGGCCCAGAACACACGGTGAAACGCAACTGCAACTTCTAGTTACTTTTGAGTTGCATCTAAGTTTCTGCCATAGATTCCGTTGAGAGACCACACATGACGCGACCAGTTTGAAACCGGTTTGAAACGCGTTGCAAATCAGTCGCATTGAAACCGTCGTGCAGGAAACTCGCGTTGCTTTTCATTCATCGGATTTGGCTTCTTTTGTACAAAATGGCTGACGACGAACCAAAAAACGTTACATTTGTGTTAAAAGTGGAAAAGTATCCTTGCTTGTATAATACCACACTATCAAGCTACTCTCGCTCTTGAAGAACTCATTTTGCAGACGCCTGTTCTCAAAGGAAACCGAAATGATTGTGGTTGCAGGTTGTAGTTTCAAATCAATAATTTCAAAAGGGTTTCGTTGCATTTGCGTTTCACCGTACCTGTGTCATAGACATTTCGTTTATCTTAGAATTATTTTTTTCTATTTACAGTAGTCTGCAATGTTTTTAGAGAGTATTGTTTTAGATTCTAGTTATGTATTTAGGAAACATTCTTGGCAACGGCAACACTAGTACCCGCGTTCCGAATATGAACAACATTTTTTACTATAAAGCAAAAAAGTCTGTAAAACGAGTAATGAAACGGGGCAGATGATAAAAAATACATGCGTTTATTGGCATTGAATCAGCCGAGTGTGACGTCATATCGTTGTTTCAAGGAGTTGTGTGACGTCACGACATTTTTAATATTCTTTTGGGCTTGTCACTTAAGATTGATTTAACAGTGTGATAGGTGGAGCAGTGATTTTCAGTGGAATTAAATGGATTCTGGACAAGGATGAGTCGTGTTTTTGCATTAATTTTTTATTAACATTTAGTAAACCCAACGTAGAAGCTATGATGATAAATTATAATTCAATCTGTAGTTGTAATAGATGCTATTTTGCAATAAAAATGTGTAATCGAGGCCCCGATTGTGGTATAATTTTCAACTGCAATGCAACTGGACGACGATCAAACTTCAGCTGTTTTGACAAATCCGAATCGCAGTGTCGTTTTGACAGCTAGTTCAAACGAAGTTGGAACGCAATATAATGCAACTGAGCCTTTACGTAAAAGCTGACAGAAAGCTATTTTTCTTACACACGCTTTACGAACATTTGCTGTGTTTTGGTAATTTTAGTTTCAAAAATAAGGTGTTCGGACTTTTAATGTAAAGTGCATAAATCCATTGTTTCGTCTTTGTTTGCGCGTGAACTTTACACCGATACCGAATCGCACATCAGCTGGAATTAAATGGAGCGCGACTGGAGTTGAAACGCGAATGAAATGGAGACATTACAAATTAGCGCAATCGAGGCCCTGATGTGCTGTGAACTATTATACTCTTTAAAACGTTACAGATACATAAATACATTTTTTTCTAAATATTAACATAATATTATATTATGTCTGAGTTAAATTCCACTATTAAATAATAAATCCTTTGCTTGCAGGTAAATCCAAACCAAAAGGACTCGCAAAGCATACTACCACACCAGAAAATACGTCTTCAAAGGAAAAGGCACGCGCAAGAAATCAAGCCCCTCACGCAATAAATATAGATACAATTAAAATTGAACCGAGTGTTGGTCCATACCCAAAAAGGAATAATCGTAGAAACACAATCTTAAAAACGCCTAAAAAAGAATCAAATTCTACTTCCATCCCAAAGGGCCTTATTATAAACAGCAAAAATCCTCGGTTTTCCTGCGAAATATGCGGAAAACATTTCTTACACAAAAGTGTTGCCACACGTCATATTTACACGCACTCAGCCAACAAGCCACATTCGTGCGAATATTGCGAGAAAACATTCGCACAAAAAGGCGCTTTGGTAAACCATGCGAGAATTCACACAGGTGAAAAACCGTTTTCGTGTATGTACTGCAAAAAAACCTTCACAGGGAAGGCGGCTTGCAAGTATCACGAAAAATTACATACAGGTGAAAAACCGTTCTCGTGTGACACATGTGGGAAAAAATTCCCACAGAAAAGTACGTTGAATTCTCACGTTAAAATACACTCAGGTGAGAAACCGTATTCTTGCGAGATATGTGGAAGGGCTTTCGTGCTCAAAGCCAATTTGACTTGCCACGTGAGGTCGCATACAGGCGAAAAATTATTCTCATGCGATATATGTGGCAAATCTTTCGCGCGTAAATTCCATTTGCTAGAACATACCACGTCACATACCGGCGAAAAACCGTTCTCATGCGATTTTTGTGCGAAAGCGTTCGCTGCTAAAAGTATTTTAAAGATCCATTTAAGAATACATACAGGTGAGAAACCGTACACTTGCAGATACTGCGGAAAATCATTTATACAAAATGGCAAATTGAAAGTGCACGAAAGAATGCACACGGGCGAAAAACCGTACGCTTGTGAGTATTGCCCGAAAACGTTTCTGCTAAAACTTGGCTTAGACACTCACAGACGAACTCACACGGGCGAAAAACCGTTCCCATGCCCAATATGTGGGAAATACTTTTCAGATAGAAGCGTGGTAGCGCGTCATAAAAAACTACACGCAGATAAATTGCCTTTTTCTTGTGATCATTGTGGAAAATCATTTTCAACTAAACGCGATGTGACACGTCACATAAACACACACACAAATGAAAGGCGTCCGCATGTTAAAAAACAGAACGCGTTCAAAAACGAATTTAAGACTGACGAGTTTACGGTTAAAAGTTGAAGCTTAAAGGTCATAGCAGACTTATCAACTCGGAAAGGGATCAACACCGTATCGCCTTTCGCGAACTGTCATCACTTTACGCGAGCTATCAACCGCGAGGCGAGGCGTTTACGTTACGGTGCGGATAAGGCCCAGAACACACGTGACGACACCACACATGACGCGACCAGTTTGAAACCGGTTTGAAATGGTCGCGTCATGTGTGGTCTCTCAACGGAATCTATGGCAGAAACTTAGATGCAACTCAAAAGTAACTAGAAGCTGCAGTTTCGTTTCAATTGCGTTTCACCGTGTGTTCTGGGCCTAAGTGTGCGTTAATTTTTATACAAAGAACTAGCTTTCCGCCCGCGGCTTCGCCCGCGTGGAATTTTGTCTGTCACAGAAAAACTTTATCGCGCGCGTCCCTGTTTCGAAAACCGGGATAAAAACTATCCTATGTTCTTTCCCGGGACTCAAACTATCTCTATGCCAAATTTCATCAAAATCGGTTGCGAGGTTTAAGCGGGAAAGCGTAACAGACAGACAGACAGACAGAGTTACTTTCGCATTTATAATATTAGTTGGGATTAGTTGGGATACTGACCGCCTCGAGTTGATACGGTTGCGAACTTACGATCCCTTTTCGGGTTGATAAATGTGCGACATCCTTAAACCAACATCAAACAAATAGCACCCATAGAATGCAATGGCACTGATAGTTGGTAAAACAGCGTTTTGTAAAAGTATTTCATTATTCGATATCGAGTGGTGGTGGCCAATCCCTATATTATCACGCGAAAAGAAGTACACAATCACTTTTTACTAAACTATATTTTTGGGTATCCTTCCGTTTGGCCAAATTACTTTTCGCCAAATTTCACTTCGCAAACAACTTATCGCCAAAGTTTCATTTCCCAAATGAACTTTTAGCAACTGTGCTTTTCGCAACTAATTCATTTGGTCAAATTATCATTTGGCCAAATTTTACTTGGCAAATGTTTATATAGCAAATGTTTTATGTTGCCAAATATTATATCCCAAATAATTTGTTTGGTCAAATTGACACTTCACCTTACCCACCGTTACCCACAAATCAAAGCACTTATGCTTTGATTTGTGGGTAAACATTGCAGAAAATAGTATGGTTGAAAAAAGTAGGTATTGCAGAAAATAGTAGGTTAGGTTAGGTTAGAACAGTGACCCTTAATGCGCGAAGGCGAGCGAAGCGTGCCGCGGCAGCGGCCGCCGAGCGCTAGAATCACCTCTATTGTTAATGAATAATTTGGAAATTTCGATACAATGAATGAATGAATATGTAGAACAAATTTTATATTAACTCCCCACTAAACAAAATAATAAGCACAAGCTAATTTGTATAATGTCATTCTATGCACCAATCAAATTATTTTGTAAATAGTTTATCGTGAAATATTTTTGCCTAATAAAACATTTGGCAAACCATACTTTGCCAAACAATAATTTGGTAAACAATAATATGCCAAAAACAACATTTGCGAATTAAAAGTTTGCAATAAGTTGTTTTGCCAAATGAAAATTTGCGAAACGTTGTTTGCGATGTGATAATTTGGGAAACGTTTTTTGGCCAAACATTAGTAATCCATATTTTTGTCTTCCGTGGATGAACTGAAAAATCTATTATTTACCTTACCTTTTAATATTTTTGCCCTGAAAATAAAAATAAATTGAAAATAGATAAAAATTATGATTTAAATTGTCCGTTGGCTACAAAATTACGCGATACTCAACAATTTATCTATTTAACAAAATCTAGTAAATGTAAGATGCAACATGTATTATTTTGTTATTTGTTATAAATTGTCAGCTTGAGTTGTGTTTTATTTTTTTATTATTGTTATAAATAAACATTTTATATTGTTACTATTTTGTATTATAAATACTATGTTTTAAGTTTCAAGTTATAGTTGTTTTAGTACATAATAATATTTTATACTACATAATTATTACATTTAATGTATAATTCTCTGGAATAAAATACGTTAAGTTATAATGAATTCTTTTATTTATGTAGAACAGCAGATTACACAAATAATAATAAATAAATAATCTTTGGACAATTTCACACAGCGCCAGCTAGCCCCAAAGTAAGCAACTTAATGCTTGTGTTATGGGTGCTAGCTTAACGGATATACTACTTATATACTTTTTTTTTAAATACATAAATATTATACATAGTCACACCCAGACCCGTCACAGAAATTAAAATTCATCATTTCAATTTCTGCCCGGCGGGAATCGAACCCGGGACCTCTCGGCATAGTAGTCCGTTCTGAACCACTACACCAAACGGCGAACACATGTGTTGTAAAATCGAACCTATAGAAATGTTTAAAGGTCATAGCAGACTTATCAACTTGGAAAGGGATCAACACCGTATCGCCTTTCGCGCTGTCTTTTTTTTTTTTTTTAAGGGACGCGCGCTTGTAGTTTTAGGAGCTTTTCCAGCTTCACCGGGCAGAGTGGCGAGTACAGAAGGTATTCTAGCCGTTTGGCNTTTACATCTGCACCAGAATCCAATTTAAAACGCACCAATTTATTATTAATTTTTAAAATAGCACTCCAATAATCTACACGTTTATCAATAAAATTGTTTACCTGTTCCTCGGACTCCACACAATAAACATTTGACTCATAATTACAGACACGAGCAAAATGGTTCATTTTCAGGCACCGTAGGCACTTTTTTCCGTAAGCCGGGCATTTATATTGTCCATGTACACCTCCACATCGCGTGCAGTTGGCTTTTTCACGTCGTACCGCTGCTCCTTGCGCCGACGCCCGCGACGCCGACGACGGTCCCGCTGCTCCGCGGGCCGCCAGCTGATGTTGCATGTGTGGGCGGCCTCGAGCTCGGGTCCCTCGGCGTGAGATCAAAGCATTGACCTCTCTCTGTTCATCTTCAGGATATTCACAATTTCTCGATACCGCCATTCTCATACCGTTGTTTTTGTTGTATTTTATTTCGTGAACGTATTCTTGTTTTATATTTTCTGAGTATAATCTTGACACGGTGGCTATTCGGCAAATCTCTTGTGCTTTATCTAAGTTTAACTTTTCTTCCCGCAATAATCTTTCTCTTATTCCAGCATCGTTCACGCCACATACCAACCGATCTTTTATCAAATCTTCCATCAAATCGTTGAAATCGCAAGATTGTGCCAGTTTCCTTAGTTCATATATGTATTGATCAATCGATTCGTTTTCCATTTGGCCTCTTGTGAAGAACTTATGTCTTTCGACCGTTACATTTTTCTTCACTTTAAAATGGTCGTCCAAAATGTCGATGACTTGCTGCTGCGTATTGTATTTTTTGTTGGACTGATCTACGACTTCTCGACACTGTTCGCCAATTACGTGCAATAATATGTTTATTTGTATCTCAGGGCTTTTTTCCTTTAGCTGACACGCTTTGAAATAAATTTCAAAACCTTTTTTCCAACGTATCCAGTCTGCATTTCTTCCTGAAGTGTCAATCGAGTTTTCATCGTATTTAAACGGCAACGGGGGAGTGAGCACTGTCTCCATGACGAAATGTTCTGTATTTTAACACTTTTAAAATACGAATTACTACTTCAATTATCTACTGCCGAATATCCTACCGACTGCGCCATGTAAACGTTTGTGAGGCACGTACAATGAAACACAGGGCTGAGCAATGACTGATTTAATTCTATAAGATGCGGGTGAAAGCACATAACAAAATATTGACATTAGTTATCAAACTACCTGACAATATATATAGATTTAGCAGTAATTTGTCGTCACTATTAAATGAAATCGCTTGCTTACAGGTATTCCTGCAATAAAACGTATTCAAGACCTACAAATTCCAATTCCTGGGCCACTGCTGGAATTTGCGTCGTCAACAGAAAAGATAAAAGCACCGAATGAGACTATTACAAAAGGAATGACAGCAATAGAGAAGCCTATTGATATTGCTAAACTGCAAGCCGGTAGAAATATCGAAATGTTCACTGAAAATGTTATTGCACTATACAATAAGAGAATTGATAATATCAAAGATAATCCTGATTCATCAAAACAATCAACTTTCATATTTCCTTGTCAATATTGCGAGGAAACTTTCACAGATAAAATGGTTTTAAAAGATCATACAAAAACACAACATGCCCACCTAAAGTTCAAATGCAGTTATTGTGATAAAACATTCGCAAAAAAATATGTTTTAACCATACACGAAAGAGTACATACGGGCGAAAAACCGTTCTCGTGCGACTATTGTTTAAAAAAATATTCACGGATAGACGATTTGAAAAGTCATATCAAAGTACATACAGGCGAAAAACCGTTCTCGTGTGAATACTGTAAAAAATCTTACACGCGAATGTATTACTTAAAAAATCATATGAAAATTCACACAGGTGAGAATGTGTTCTCTTGTGGTTACTGTCAGAAGACTTTCTTTCAAAAGGACGTGTTTAGAAGCCATTTGAGAATACACACTGGTCAAGACAAAATAGAGTGTGGTAGTTGTGGGAAAACATTCTCACATAAAAACTATTTGAAAATACATTCCAGAGTGCACACTGGTGAAAAACCGTACTCGTGTGAAATTTGTGGTAAATCTTTTGCACAGAAAGTGGTTTTAACTCGACATATGCTCCTACACATGAATAACGAGACATTCTCTTGTGAATTTTGTAAGAAAAGTTTTACTCAAAAATACTATTTAAAAAGACATATGAAAGTACACAGCGCTGAAAAACCATACGTTTGCAATCACTGTGGAAAGCGTTTTAATTTCAAAATCAACTTGGTGTACCATGAGAGGGTGCATACGGGCGAGAAACCGTGCTCCTGCGAATTTTGTGGGAAATCGTTTGCCAGAAGAAGTCATTTGAAAAATCATCTCAAAACGCACACAGGTGAAAAACCGTTTTCGTGTGAGCACTGTGGAAAGGATTTTGCAATTAAAGGCAATTTAATAAGTCATATACGAACACACACTGGGAAATAGCTCTTTTTGAAGAGTTCACTATAAATACGGCAAATGGGTAGGTATATGATCCTTGTTATGGGTTAAAAATACCTAAAACAATCTAAGATTTTAAACTTTCGCGTTCCATTTCAACTAAAATAAAAAGACACGGGTCTTACCGCGCGCGACGTTTACGAATGAGTTACATTTTAAGTGTCGCGTTAAGACCCGTGTCTTTCTATTTTTACTTAAAACAATCGTCAATAGAATTAAAAGTAGTTCAGTGGTCTTAAGCCAGTAGACAAAGTACTATTCGTGTCGATATACCTATTTTATGTATATCGCGATCGCTTCGTTAATCGCTACCTCATCTACTTCTGAGTTCTGTGTACGTAGAGATGTAGCGAAAAGATTTCGAAATAATATTATGAATGTCACTCTATTTACAGTAGGTACTTGTAATGTATAATTCACCGATTTATTTTGTCAAAATATTTAATTTATTTCAATAAAACATTTAATTTATTTCGATAAATTGTTTAATTTATTACTATAGATATTATATACGATCTATACCACCTACTTAGTCCTGACCTATAGGGCTAATGTTAGGTATAAAATAAAAAATGATAAAAATGGCACAATAATTAATTTATTTCAAATCTATACAATATTATTTACAATACATTATGTTACAGTTTTCCATAAAGGATTTGCAGAAATTTAAATTATTAGTATTTTTTCAGGTTACTGTTTCAATTACGGTTTCATCAAAATGCATTCAGTAGTTTTTGCGTGAAAGAGTAACAAACATCCAGACATCCAAACTTTCGCATTTATAATATTAGTAGGATTTAATAGTCGGGTAAGCACAATATTTAGAAAATAAAACAAAACCGCTAAACACGACGCTTCACTTTCCTACCAACAAGCTTTGCCAAAGAATCTTTAGCGACATTCATTTTGCAGCTTTGTAGATGGCGTTTCAAATTGCTTCTATGTCCAAACAATCTACCACAACAATTGCACGGAAACCGTTTCTCAGTTACATTCTTTTTGCTGCAACAATTAAGATGTCGCTTCAAATTGCTTTTCTGTATAAATTTCATGCCACACTTATTGCACAGATACGGTTTTTCACCCGTGTGAGTTCGAACATGGTCTTTCAAAAGTTGATTTTTCGTGAAACCCTTCCCACAGAAAGTACACGTGAACGGTTTATCTTCAACGTGCATTTTCATATGCTTAACCAAATAGTGCTTATCGTTACATTTGAACTGGCACAAATCGCATGGAAATGATTTCGAATCGTCCTTTTCTTGCGCCACATTGCCATGCTTTATTGATATGTGCCGTGCTAAATTCATTTTGTGCGTGTATATTTTTCCACAAGCATCGCACGACAAAGTGTTTTTAATTCGTATTTTACTAGAATTATTGTGCGTGAGTAAGTGAACGCTCAAGTGAGTTTTAATCGAGAAACATTTTCCGCAGAGACCGCACTCGAATGGCTTTTCTCCGGAATGGATTCGGGAATGTCGACTTAGGTTACATTTGTCTGCGAATGTTTTCGAGCAATGTTCGCATGAGAATGGTTTCTCGCCCGTGTGCACACGTCTATGGCGTTTCAACCTCGCATTACTTGGGAAGACTTTTTTACAAGTATCACATGGAAATGTTTTTTCTGTTGCTGTAATTTTTTTCGTTTCATTTTCATCATTTTGTTCTATATCTTCCGTGTCCATATTCGTGTCTGAACTGTCTAATCTATCTGTATTTGGTGTATTATCTTTATAATTTGTGTCTAACGGGTCATCCGATTTAAATAATGGGACTTCATAATATACCTCGTTTTCGATTAAATTATTACTAATGGCCAATTTTGTTTCATTTTTTCTATTTGGTTTCATGTTTTTAGTGAGTTTTCTCTTTTTTATAGTCACTTCACTGTTAGTTGCTTTTTCTTTTTTCTTTATTCTATTATTTAGTTTCCCAATTTCTTCTTTTTTCTTTATTATATTGTTTGGTTTTACAGTTTTTTTACTGACGTCCTTTTTAAGCTCTTTCTTCGTTAATTTTTTTACGTCTTTGTAAAGTTTTGGCAATCCTTCTTTTACTTCTTCGGGTAAATTTGATTTTTCGTCTAATTCCACTTTCTTAGGCTTTTCTGTAAAATAAAAATTAACGAATGTTGTCATTAGATTTCAATTAAGATAGATACCTAAATATAATAAAATTGAAATAGTAAAATAGGGAATATGCAGAAACAGTTAACCAAGTGCGTGTCGGGCCACGCGCAGTGTATGATTCCGTAGTTGCCCCTCGTTACTACAATACAGTGTGTGTAAAATGCCAACAAATAATAAAAAATCATACTTTTCGAAAAAAATCTGCTTTTAAATTAGTGTTTTTTTGGTTATTTGATAAATTTCTCCAAAAAAAGCCCCTATAACCGGTGGTTTTTATTACTTTGTATTATTCTCTATCGTATTACCTTTGTAAAACAAAAAATCACATGTCTCTATCCCTATCACAACGTTTGCAATGATCGTTTAAACTAAGCCCCTCCGGGCGCGCTATTCAACGCTTCGTTAACAAAGAAACTGAAAATGTCTCTAGATTCGTAATTTTGATAAAGACAAGTTAGATTTCAAATAAAAACCAAAGATTTCGAAGTAGAATAAGCATTTCAGTTAAAATTAAAATTGTCTAAATTGAGCGGAGAAAAATGTTGTGGCAGGCCTTTGTTCAAACGATCATAGCAAATCGCACCTTCGGTAGAACAAGGGCACAATTGTCAAAAATTGCAAAAATGAGTCAAGTATGCAGAAATACTTTAAAAATGTGTAGCTAATAATTAATAGCTAATTAATTAAAATTGCAAAAAGTGCAATTGTGCCCTTGTTCTACCGAAGGTGCGAAATGTGATAGGGATAGAGACATGGGATTTTTGGTTTTACAAAGATAATACAATAGAGAATAATACAAAGTAATAAAAACCACCTGTTATAGGGGCATTTTTTGGAGAAATTTATCAAGTAACCAAAAAAACACGAATTTAAAATCAGAAAAGTATCATTTTTTATTATTTGTTGGCATTTTTTGTGTATTTTATGTATTTTTTAGTATCGCCTGTTATTTGGCATTATTACTGTTTTTATTTTATCAGGATATACCGCTTAGTTTAAAAGTGATTACGTTTTCTTTACAATAAGTAATTGGAAGAAAAAAAATTCATTTTTTTTTAGTCTCAAAAAATTTTTGACCTCTTTTTTGTCGATAAAAATAGGTCTAGTTTCATCTATTTTCATATGTACACTTTAACGTGACTCACACTGTATAGTTTTCTTAAATTTTTATTCGCGATACAAGGTTTTAAGCGTTACAAACAAGCCATTACTTCTTTAACCTTTTCAACGGCAATGACGGATACATGCGTACATCAGGTTGACCGCCAACGACGGATTAATCCGCTTTAAAAATGATGTCAGTAATAGGCTAATGAGGGCTATCGTTTTTATACTTAACAGTTGGCACCCCTGGCAATTGACAGGACCTTACTCTACAGTGGCGCTATCTTGATGAGTGCAAATGCGATAGTCCTCCTACCACTTTAGCGCTCACCAGTTGGCGCCACTGTCTTCGCTACTAGCAAGTGACAGGACCTTACTCTACAGTGGCGCTATCTTGATGAGTGCAAATGCGATAGTCCTCTTACCACTTTAGCGCTCACCAGTTGGCGCCACTGTCTTCGCTACTAGCAAGTGACAGGACCTTACTCTACAGTGGCGCTAACTAACAAGCGCTAAAACGATAGCCCTCATTGAGTAAAGTAAATGAATAATGAATACAATGATTATATTGATATCATAATTTATCAAGCCTGGCGGGGCTGTGGCTTTCGTATTTGACGTGGCGCTGAAAAGGTTAAAAGTCACTATTAATGTTTTCTCTGAGGAATTTTTCGTTCGTTCGTTTCAGCCAAAGGACGTCCACTGCTGTAAATTTTCTAATAATTGAGTTGAACGACTATTACTCTTAAACTAACTGATCAATCTGAACCGTTATAGTTTTCCTTGAAACTGGATTTTCTTGGGTAAGGGCCCTTAGGTATTTGGTTTTAATAAACAAAAAACTTATATACCTTCATCATTTTCAATCTTCGTTGGACTAGTGTCGGACGCTATGATAGTTTGCGCCGTCACCACTTGTATGCTGTCAGTCGGCGCCGTTACTGTTTCTTTGCTGTCACTTGACGCCTTCAGCACTTTTATGCTATGAGTTGGCGCCGTCACCACTTGAATGCCGTCAGTTGGCGCCGTTAGTGATTCTTTGCTGTCAGTTGGCGCCGCGTGTGATTCTTTGTAGTCAGTTGGCACCGTCAACGCTTGTATGCTGTAAGATGGTGCCGTCACAGCTTGAATGCTGTCAGTTGGCGTCGTTAGTGATTCTTTGCTATCAGTTGGCGCCGCGTGTGATTCTTTGTAGTCAGTTGGCGCCGTCATAGCTTGTATGCTGTATGTTGGCGTCTTCACTGCTTGTGTGCTGCCAGTTGACGCCGGTAGANTTGGCCAGTATGTTGGTTCCAGGCCAGATATCGAGATCAGTTTGTTTTCTGTGATACTGGCCTGCAGTTGTCTACCTCTAGTTAAGGTTATACGAGAGCCCCAATTAGTATGCTTAGAGTTCCAGTCTCCCCCAGCTATGAAACGACAACCCAACGTACTGAAGAATTGCGTGAACATAGCGTCGGTAATTTTGTGCTTTGGCGGGCAGTACACTGCTGATACGTTGAAACTGCCGGAGTTGTCCTCTATGGCCACTGTGGTTGCTTGGATGGGCTCTGTTGCATACTCTTCTAGAAGACAGTGTTTGATGCTATTGCGAACTACAACGGCAGTTCCCGCATGTCCCGTTCCATCCGGGTGGTTTGTGCTGTACGTGCAATATCCCTTAATACTCACTTTTGAGGAGCTTGTGCAGTGAGCTTCAGAGCACAGTAAGACGTCAATTTTGTGTAGATTCAGGAATATTTCTACGTCATCTTTGTTGGGAGCTAGGCCGTTTATGTTCCATGTAGCCATTCTAAGTGTAGCCATTAGGCTAGCTTACTGACAAGTGTTGTTATGAGACTCANGCTTCTTTGTGGTCAGTTGGCGCCTTTATTACTTCTTTGCTGTCAGTTGGCGCCGTGATAGGTTGCATAGTGACTTCCACAGTTGGTGGAGCGCCTATAACCATTAAAACATTATTAAACTAGCTGCCCCTAGAATTAATGTAGGATTCGATCACTCGCACTCACACTGCGGCCGTTCGTNGTATCATGTGAGAGGGGGCTGACTTCCTTGAAAGAATTTCTTGGTACACTTCGCAGCCCTTATAGTTTGCTGGATGTGCGCCATGACACAGTGCGCATTTAGCCGGAGTGTTTCTGTCATGTTTAGGGCATTCGGATGTTTTATGTGGTTTGGCACATTTGACACAGCGGTATGGTCGCATACAGAAGTTTTTTGTGTGCCCATATTGTTGGCATCTTTGGCACTGTACCACGGTTTTTTTTCTTTTTGGGTCCTCTATTATGACTGTTTGGTGATATATGTATTTAATATCTTTTACGGCTTTGTTGTTCGGTCCAGGTTCAATATTCACAAAGAAGGTTGAGGTTGGTTTTTTATCAGGTCCATACCTTACATTTATTATTTCGCCTGCTACTTTATTTCCAGTATCCTCTACAGCTTCTGAAATTNTGTATAAAATTGATGAAGGAACTAGTAGTTGTATTTGCTTAGTTTCGAAGAAATATTCGATTTTGTGATTTTATAAAAAAATCAGTTTTAGAAGCATATTTTCTAAAAAAATTACATGAAGTCAAAATTTTGTAAATAAATTTACCTATCACTATAACGTCTACCTTTATGCAAAAATAAAAAAAAAATTTGTATTTTGAGATAAATACATAAAGATGGCACCAGATATTGTTCGTTGTAATAAATGCAAGGCTAAAGTTAATAAAAAAGATACCGTTGCATGCTCAAAATGTCAAAGCAGATATGAATTTGACTGTGTGGGGCTCTCAGAGAAACTGTATAATATAATGAGCAAAGATAAGAAACAAAGCTGGAAATGTCCTGTATGTATAGTTATACCACCTAAACCTAAAAACAAAGCACCCTTCGAACAGACCTCCGTATCTACTAGAAAGCAAGCTGCCGCGAAAGCTTCAATACACGCAAAGACTTCGTCGAGTGATGCAAACATCCAACGATCCAGCTATCCCACCGCATCTATGGACACTGATGTATCCATTGACTCCCACATCTTAACACAAGACGACATCTCAGTATGCGATGACTCTTGCATATCTGGAGAAAGATTATCGAAAAGCACAGAAAATACTTTCATAAATGACACAAGCACCGAATATGAACTACGTGAAGAAATTAACCAATTAAAACTCAACCTTATCTCTACGGAAACAGAGCTGGAAAGTACGATACTGGAAAACAATAACTTAAAGAAGAATATTACTAAACTAAATAATGAAATACACTTGCTAAAAAACCTCTGTAAGACACAATATAAAATGGAAAATAACAAAAGACTCTCCTTACCACANATCATGTGAGAGGGGGCTGACTTCCTTGAAAGAATTTCTTGGTACACTTCGCAGCCCTTATAGTTTGCTGGATGTGCGCCATGACACAGTGCGCATTTAGCCGGAGTGTTTCTGTCATGTTTAGGGCATTCGGATGTTTTATGTGGTTTGGCACATTTGACACAGCGGTATGGTCGCATACAGAAGTTTTTTGTGTGCCCATATTGTTGGCATCTTTGGCACTGTACCACGGTTTTTTTTCTTTTTGGGTCCTCTATTATGACTGTTTGGTGATAAATGTATTTAATATCTTTTACGGCTTTGTTGTTCGGTCCAGGTTCAATATTCACAAAGAAGGTTGAGGTTGGTTTTTTATCAGGTCCATACCTTACATTTATTATTTCGCCTGCTACTTTATTTCCAGTATCCTCTACAGCTTCTGAAATTGCTGTGTGCGGAGTTGAGTGGTGTAGATTACGAATAACAATTCTGTAGAGTTTTTGGTCCTTTCTGTTGAATGTATGGCCTATAATTCCCTTTTCACGAATAAGTGTAATGAGTTTTTTGTATACATCCAGTTCTTGGCAACTGATTCTCAATTGGTTTTGGTTGACAATCTTATAAGTGAATTGGTTTCTTTCAGCAACTGTTTCAAGCAGTTCTGTCAGCTTTCTAACATCCTCCACTCCATATAGTACAATTGGTGGGGGCTTGCTGGGCTTGTGAATCTTTGGAACCACATCATCCTCAGTGAGATCAACTGGTAAGTTGCTGAACCTGTTTGAGGTCTTGACCGCCTCAGGAGAGGGGCTTTGTGCTATTTTCTTCCTCTTACGGTTACTCTCTTTAGGAACTTTTTGCCATTCTGGTGGACACGGAGTGTTTGATCCTGTAGGGAGACTATGCATTTCATTTGAATCTGCTTTTGTTGGTTGTAGGTAGGATCTACCAGGTATGGGAGAGTTTCCAACTGACGAGCTTCTTGGCCGATTGTGAAATAAGCTCGGGTGGAATGCCTGCTGGACAAATTTTCTTGTGTTACCAGTAGTAGTAACTGACACAGAAGCCTGGTTACCCACTTCTATGCAGTCTTCGGTAACCAATTTCACACTCTCCGGCCCGGGTACCAGAGAGCGCCGGGGGTCAGCCGGGGCGCATGACAAATCGCATTCGTTTATCAGACCTTCCATATTTAAAAAAAGAGATGGGAGAGATCTCATGGTACTTTCCCAAGGTCCCATTGCCACACTTTGAGAAGTTATTTAGTTCTTCAGGGCCTGTGGTGGCCATTGACAGGTTAATTAACCGCCGCCCGTTGCTCGGCGTTGTTGTTCGTTTGGCGCCACCCGGGGGACACGTGTAGGGTAACAGAGGGCAATCTTCCTACGGACGCGAACAACTACACCCCCCCCTCCTTTATATAAAAAAATAATATTCATTGCATTTATTACAGATCGATCATGCTAGGGTTGTCACAGGAGTAAAATGCAGCTGCGTTTAAAACCAGAGCGGCAAGTGCAAAACTGCAAACATGTTGCTGCTTTAATATGTTACATTAACAACAAAGTTAGTAATTTAAAAACGAGCATCGAACAACAATGGGGAGAACCCAGTATTCGTCAATTTGTAGCTTGTAAATATTCCAAAGGGAGATATTTTCAAGATATGTTTGGATCAGTATCTAAGACTGACTGTTGTGAACCACAATCTATATTACTTCTAATATCTCCAATTTACGTAAAAACTTCTTATGTTTGGATGTGTAATATAAGTGCAGAACTTTAAACTAAAACACAACAGACATGTACAATATCATTAATACAATTAAATAAATTAACACAATCACATTAAATCAAAACAACATTGTCAATGACAAGACAAGTTTGTTTGCTTCCCTTGCCCTTTTTGTTACACATTTGTGCCGCGACGAGCGCAGCGATCGTTTTCTTTACCCCTTCCACCCACTTCGCACGTTCCCAATAGTTACATTGGAGACTTCCATGACCAGAGGAACAGAGAACGAAGAAAAATATGAGTTTTGCAGCTAAAAGATAATTTCAATTGAATCAAATCGAGAATTGTTAGCAACAGATTTACTATCAGGGGGCTTTTTTAAGAGTCTGATTCGCTAAATGAAGTTTTATTAATTTCTGTTTTTTTTTTAATATCCATGAATACTGAAGACCACCGTAACTTTTTTGGAATATTAAACTATCTGTGTTCCTCGCCATTTAGTAAAATCTCCCTGGATAACTTTCGAGCAACAAAACTGTTGTATCATAAAATGGTCTATGATTGTTGTCTATGGTCGACTGAAAAAGACGGCCATGTTGTTTTGGCATCTTGAAAAGGGGCTTGTAATAATTAAACATGCTCAGTCAGTAATTCTGCCTCTTAACTTATGGTGACTGCTGTAAAAGTCGTAATAAATGGAGAAAAAACAACAAGCAGACATGAAGGAGGCAGCGCAGGGTGGAAGAGGCCACCAAGCCAAGGTGACACCACCAGGAATTTTTAGTTTTGTAGTAGAATGGCCGAAATATAAAACCAGATTTATGGGGTACATGAGTATTTACATGAGTACAAGCTTTTCCGCAAATGCTCAGTCAGAGGTTACGAGACGAGTTTATTACAATCTGGTGCGTATTCGGAGAGAGACACCGGACTACTAATATGCTTGAAGCATGGCACAAAAAGCTTAATAAAACAATAAAAAAAAAGCAACCGAATATCATAGAGTTGTTAAACACACTGCTCAGCGACGCCTCCTATTATGAAGTGATTTCAAAACAAGCAGAAAATCTGTCAGCATCTCAGCAGTGTAATCGGGTCCGTGGCCGAGTCCCCCAGTATTCGACGCACCCGTGGTTGAAGCCCCCGATTTAAATAAATTTAATATCATATTTTTTTCGACTTTTGCACTAAGTACAGTCAACGAAAACCATGCATGTTTGACGCAATTTAAAATGATGTATTTAATTTTTTGTTAAAATTACTTAAAACTTTTATATTTAAAACTTTTATTTGTAGTTAGTTAAATGGAGAGTAGAGTTATTTTAAAGACTGATTGTTACAATTATTTTGATTAGGTGAAACGATTTACATGTTATTATAGGTAAATAAAACCTATGATAAAATAAGATAAGTTAAAATAAAACCTATTATATTTTTAGGTATCACTATGGTAAAATAATATTAAACATTTATTTGTACGATCAGTATAAATATTTATTCGTTTATAAATATTTTTGTGACTGACTGTACATTTGATTAAAAATTGCTTCTATCTGACCGGGGGCGTCGACCACGGGTGCGTCGAACACAGGGGGACTCGGCCACGGACCCGTGTAATCGTTTACAGGAGTCTTATTATTAATTGCGCATCTGTGATTCTAAAAGTAATCTTTAAGTTTATGACCAAATATTTTGTGACAATTAAACTTACTTTTATGCTGAAGATTTTTTAAACAGTGACTGTTAAATAAAACTGATTATTATTTACACATTATTTTTTTATTTTATTAACGGGTTTTATTTTCGGTATGCAATACCGAGGTGGAACCTTTTAGATCTGTGTCATCCTTCACGTTTAGTGAAATACCGGGGTGGTTGAAACTTGATTTGATCCATCCGCCCCTTTAAACGATATACCGGGGTGGTTGACACTTGATGTGTTTCATCCACCCCGTTGAACCNACCCGGGGGACACGTGTAGGGTAACAGAGGGCAATCTTCCTACGGACGCGAACAACTACACCCCCCTAATATTTGAGACTATTTTAGTGTTCCGTTGTAGTAGTTTTTTTACCATGAATTTTTGACACTAACATGTTTTCATTAAGTCAAAATTATATTACTTTATTAAACTTTATTTTATTAACAAATCTTTTAAAATAGTTTTTTGACGTCAACAAACTTGTTTTAATAACTTAAGATGTGATTCACATCTCAAATAATTTAATAGATAAACTTTCTACAAAATTATCTCAGAACATTATTTGACATAGTAAATTCATCTGTTTGAAATACACAATAACTGCTGTAATCAGGTTATTTCATTGAATTTCATACTAAAGTACATTTCCTAAAATTAAAGAGGCTTTCATGCACAGAAGAAGATGAAATAAATAAAAATTTGTGGTACTTAATAAGGGTTGTGTAGAGACTAAAGACTTGAGTTTATTTTTGTGTGCTAATTCTTCTCAGTACTGGCTCCATTTTAATTTAAATCAAATACCTACAAGCTTAGTTGAATAAAAGATTAATAAACTCTTCATGTTAGTAACTAGACCATTAATTTGCCCCACCCTGTATCGTAATGGATTTAAATAGAAACAGTACATAATTTAATAGCTTGATAACCTCTGCTGAGATATCAGCTAAGTTTAATAATCTTTTGGTTGGGGGCCAATTTTATTGCTCAAAGTACATACAGCATTATAATTGATATCTTTTATGAATTTTATGTGTATAGATTAAACACATATATTATACAAAGAAATACAAGTAGTATATGAAGTCACTTGTGTTAAACTCCAAGGTATGGGCTTTTTAACACCAAGGTAAAAAAACTTATCTGGATTTAAAAAAAATGTTTTGAGTTCTTTAAAAAAACTGCTTATTATGTTCATATTCATTTGATGTTTAATATTTTTCCCAGTTAATAGTGACGAAAAAACGCTCCCAATTAAATCTATTTATTTTAAAATTTTAATCTTCAGGGCCTAGCAAAATGGTGCAAAGAGCAGTCAATAGAACTGGTCGTGGTTGGTCCAGAAGACCCCCTCGCGAATGGGATTGTGGACGAGCTGACAGCCCTTGGCATCCCGTGCTTTGGGCCCACCAAGGCAGGTGCGAAGATCGAAGCCAACAAAGACTGGGCCAAGAAATTCATGAACAAATACCAGATCCCAACTGCAAGACATAAATCGTTCACTGATGCTGCTGCAGCTAAAGAATTTATTAACAGGTAAATTTTAATACAGAAATCTGTTATGATAATTTTCAAGATTATTTTTTTCGTCGTTCATTGCTTTGCGTATACCTACTGGCCAGCATTTCCTGGCGAAGACCTTACCGTCATCCCGATGACGTTATGTGGGACTCCTCGCCAGAAGGCTGGGCTACCCACCAAAACCCGAACAGTGTCCTCCGAAGCCATCGAAACGGAGCCGCGAGTAATCGTCTTAAAATTGGACAACATACTAGCTCTTACCTGTGCTCTCACGATGACCATTCTCTTCTACTTGTTACGGGATCGTACATTATCAACTATTTCCAATTATTGTTTCATCTTTATGTCCTACCTACAGATATGTAAAGATATGAAAGCAATACGCCAATTACTATATCAGTGCACTGAAGACCAAACTCTTTATTTTTATCGCATCAACTCTGACCCATTCATTATCTCGTTTACGACGATTTTTTTAAAGAATGTGGAGCAATGTCGTGATACCCAGTGACAGGTTTTGATTAAGTTTTGTCAGAAGAAATATACTTGATACTACATTTCAGTGATAACAGCACTGTACCTCGAACTTTCCTTAAGGCATGTTTACTTGGAACAGCAGCTTACTTTGTGAGCTGCGGAAGTCCTCCATTGTATGTCTCAAATCAAAAGAGAAATCAGCAATCAGAGAGAGTGATCAGCCATTGGAGTACGATTCACTGCATTCACTTAAATATCCTGGTTTATAGCAACTAGTTTGGAGAGTTCCCTATTTGGTAGATGCAAATGCCGATGGTGGTAGACCATCGGCTTCTGATACTGCAAACTCGGTTACACAAGCTTTCTGGTCTATAATAGCCGCTGTGAAGTGGTAAACTAGACTGCGAATCCAGCGATCGCCAATTTGAATCCTGCGAGATCTAATTTTTTGATGATAAAGATCGTCACAGTCGTAATGGTTCCACGACAACCGCCCACATGAAGATGTTCCCTTGTTCGCACTTTCCGTAAACGATCTGCAAGCAAGCCTGTGTTCAATTTCATTCTGACCAAAACGGCAAAGCTCTTAGCAGAGTAAATACAAATGAGTAGGTCATCTTCATAGAAACGCACCGAGCGCGGTTTGTATGTGAGCGCGCGCCAATACGTATGCGGCGCGCACGCACACACTGACAAAATTCAGCGCACCTCACCACAGAATAAGTAATAGTACAGGTACAGAAGGATTACTCCGCAAGACGATTTAAATAAATGCGAGTCTTGCTGCGANAGGGGATTTCTACCAGTTAAGTAGTAGTGTCGCATAATCGATCACGGATCGATTATTAATCGATATTGCCAAATATCGATGTATCGATTAACAATTCGATTAATCGATTTTATTGATTACCATCATTACTATCATTTGATTGTTATTTCAATTCCTTATTTTCAGCAATATAATCGATTATTGCAATCGAATAATCGATTATGATTTATTCGGTATACATACCTACTTACTAAATCGATATAATATAGTCGATAGTAACATATGATACAATACTCGCAATATGATCGATAAAAGCAATCTAATTGACCTAATATACTATTTTTATTACCCTAATGTGATGTGAAATACTATGGAAACATTGCATATTCAACGACCTCTATCTCCGTATCCCCGCGTATTTCAGGATTGTCGTCATACTATGAAATGAAGTACTAGTATTAAGCTTTAATTTAGTATACTTTTTGTTTCTGTTGGTTTAACGCCCAATATGCCCATCATCCTTTTTGCTTGTGTTGATGGCCTCAACTCTCGTTACGCGACCTATAATGATAATGAATATTAAACGAAAAATTCTCATTTCAGGGTAAATAATATACAAAAATGGCAAAGTTATATAAAGCCATGTTTAATTCAATGCGCTTATATTCTAGTAATATTGGAAAAGTTAAATCTCAAAAATATGTCCTAACCAAATACTTTCAAGGAGAACCTAAAAAATCTGACTTCAAAATAATAGAAGAAGAACTTCCGGAGCTGCAAGATGGTGGTAAGTAAACTAAGACAAGGTGTTAATACTATTTATTGTACAAGTTTTGGCCTCCATTATGCAATCCACTCAACATTTTTTCTTAATTGATTTTCAGAAATACTGACTGAGGCTGAATATTTAAGCGTTGATCCTTACATGCGTGCTTATATGATTGGTTATAAATTACCAACGGATATGATAGGCGGACAAGTTGCTAAGTAATTTTTGCAATAACTAGTACCATTATTATTATGATATTAATTGACTTCACGCGTATTTAACCTTTTTATACAACGTGTTCTTTTTGATTTCCTGGAACTCTAGGGCATTAATAAGACCACTTCAAAGAATGGAATGGCATTACTTACATTTTTTGTTAAATTCAACAATTTTTTTCGACTTATTTATTCATACGAAATTATTTAAAAACTGAAATAATTCAGGGTTTTTATGTTCCTGGTCAGGCTATACTTATTTCTTGTCATAGGATCATTGCAAGTCGTCACGATAAGTTCCCTGTCGGAAAATATGTTGCTGGGTCATTTGGTTGGCGGACACATACCATTTGCAAGCCTGAGGCTCCTCCACGGTTGGGTTTCTTGCCGCTAACATTGTTGCCCGATTTAAGTCCGCACTGCGTATCTCTTGGATTAGGAATATTGGGTATGCCCGGGTAAGGATAAGATTTATCTCTGATGACATAATTTTAATTATAGTATGTGCTCGCTCATAATATTTATCTGTCTGAGCCATAAATATTTATATAACTTATTAGTTAAAATGTTATTAATTCTCAAAATATATTTTAGGAATACTTCTTACTTTGGCCTAAAGGAGATATGTAAGCCAAAACCTGGGGAAACTATCGCAATAACTGGAGCTGCTGGTGCGGTAGGGTCACATGTGGGACAGATAGGGAAAATTATGGGTCTGTATTCTTAAAAATTAGTAAGTAGGTAAATAAATTTAACATGCACAGATTAAACCATATACCTACTTTTTGGTTCCAGGATGTCGAGTTATAGGTTTTGCTGGTACTGATGAGAAGTGCGACTATTTAACAAAAGAACTCGGATTTGATTATGCATTTAACTACAAGACAACCAATATTAAAAGTGCATTAAGGGAAGCAGCTCCTGACAGAGTGGACTGCTATTTTGATAACGTGAGTTGAGTTCCTTTAATTCTCATTAATTGTACCTATTCAATTTTGAATAACTATTAAGTAATAAATGTTAAATGTAACTAATATTTTTAGGTTGGTGGTGAAATCAGCTCTACTATAATGAGTCATATGAATCATTATGGTCGAGTTGCTGTGTGTGGCTCCATATCCTCTTATAATGATGCTACATTACCTAAAGGTAATTTTATTTATTTATGATTATATTATCGAATCTTCAAACTAACGGCTATGATTATTATCGTTTATCTTGATATTTTATATTACTGTAATATTTCCAGTTACTATTCTTCAACCTGCAATAGTTTTCAAGGAGTTAAAGGTAGAAGGATTTTTAGTAAACAGATGGTTCAATCGGTGGGAAGAAGGTATTAATGCTAACTTGGATTGGTTGAAAGATGGTAAACTTAAATATCAAGAAAAAGTATACCATGGCTTTGACAATATGGTGGATGCTTTAGTTGGAATGCTTCGCGGAGAGAACACGGGCAAAGCTGTTGTCAAGGTCAAGTGAGATAGAAATACCTACTTATCAATGAAAATAAAGATGATCAATAAATTGTTTTTTATTTATGCAGAATACATTTTTAGTAATAAAATTGGTCGCATATTATGTAACTGATACAACTAGGTCCTTAATACAACTTTCTAAAAAATGTCTGTGTCTGGCTGGCTGGGCTACCCTGTATGGAAGAAGATTATACACTACTAGCTTTCCGCCCGCGGCTTCGCCCGCGTGGAATTTTGTCTGTCACAGAAAAAATTTATCGCGCGCGTCCCTGTTTCAAAAACCGGGATAAAAACTATCCTATGTTCTTTCCCGGGACTCAAACTATCTCTATGCCAAATTTTATCAAAATCGGTTGCGAGGTTTAAGCGGGAAAGCGTAACAGACAGACAAACAGACAGACAGACAGAGTTACTTTCGCATTTATAATATTAGTTGGGATTTATTTAATATTATTGACCGATAACGGTAACGTTTTTTCCTACTTGTGTAACTGCCTTTAGCTTGATGTTTTTGTCAATTTTGTTGACAGTTGTTGACGTTTTTTGAGCGCGCGAGTCGAAGAATATTGTTTTCATTTCGTTTTTCAGTGATTTATTTGAATTAATTTAATGAAAACTTAAACATTAAATGAATATTGAAAGCATTGCTCTTACTAGCTCATTAGTAAAGTATTAAATGTTTGTTCGCAGACAATGACTTCTCTTAACCATATTTTTACTAAATATTCTGTTAATAATTCAGAATGTTCTGTTTATTATTATACTTTTGACTCTCCTCTTGGTGATATCACTGCTGTAGCTGACGACAGTTACCTGTATATGGTTTGCTTCGAAGATTCAAAGAACAATGAGAGCACCATTAAAAGTATATCCAAAAAGCTTTCTTGTAGCTTTGTTGAAGAAAAGAATGAAGTATTGATAAAATTTGAAGAAGAACTTGCCGCTTATTTAGACGGCAAGCTCAAGAAGTTCACTGTGCCTTTAAAAATGATTGGCACAGACTTTCAAAAGGTATGAACTGAAATATATTATACTTACTAAGTGGTATTTAAATTATAGACAGGTTGATCTAAAAGTTGATATAATATAAGGTTTAGATTAAAAACAAGTCATCCTTGGCTTTACTGACATAAATAACTATTTTAGGATGTTTGGAAGAAATTGTTGAAAATGCCGTATGGCTCAACTCAGACATACGGAGACCTAGCCAAATCACTTGGACGTTCAGCAAGTAGTTCTCGCGCTATCGGTGCAGCCTGCGGAGCCAATCCGCACCTTCTAGTAGTACCGTGCCATCGACTCGTTGCTTCCAACGCTAAAGGTGGAGGATTCAGCAGTGGAGTAGATAGGAAAGAATGGCTGTTAAATCATGAAAAGAAGAATAATTCGTAATTTACTTTTTGGAACATTAAATGTGCCTTGTTGTAACTTTTACCTCATTATTATGTGATCAAGTAGTATTTAAGTATGTCTTAAGTGTTTCTTAAATGTTATTATTATTAATAAATAGAGGATAATACTTCACAGTTTTATTAAAAAAATAAAATGTAATCACAAACATGTAGAAATATTAAAAGGATAGGAATTGTTACCAGAGTAATTTCTTACTTTGGTATTTAATACTTAGAACTAATATTATTTTACATTCATAATTCATATGATATTTTAATAATAATGGTTTTTGTAAAATAGCTAATAATCTCATATTTTACATACATGTAGGATCACTAATTAGGGAACACAATAATAATTATTAGCACTAGTCAATTTACTCATGACATAAATTAATTATTATTATCATAGAAATGCTTTACTTACATAATATGTATTGTTCTAGTACCATTTCACTTTCAGATTTGCTCTTAATAAGGTGGTAATAGAATTCATTGAAAGGTCTGTAGATAATATGATACATTATTCTTATTAAGTACATTGTTATTTTACATACACAATTTATTTCTAGTGTACTTACTCACTTATTAAGATTGTAATATTTGAATGACAGCAACATCATAATTATTTAACAATCTTACACGATTTATTTCAATCTAATCGATTTATTTTAATCTCGTATAGATTGTTTCATCCACGAAGACGCGCCCCAACATTCTTCCGCTAATGTTTGAGTGTTATCGGTACACGCTAAATTATCCATGAGTGCACGCACACTACAATAATGACGCTCGGATTGATCGGATCAATTCTCGCACCCCGCGCTTCCCGCGCCCAAAAAATTGGTGGGGCGCGTCTTCGTGGATGAAACGATCTATACAGTGTAGTTACAATAATCGGCGTTTCGATTTGTAATTTACGTATACCCGCTCTTATTAAGGTTGTAATAGAGTCCTTTGAGCTGCAGCAGCTCGGCGTGCGTGCCGCTCTCGGCCACGCGGCCCTCGCTAAGCACGCAGATGACGTCAGCGTCGCGCACGGTGCTGAGCCGATGCGCGATGAGCACGCACGTGCGTCCTGCCTTCGCGGCGTCCAGCGCTTCTTGCACCACCTGCAAGGGTTTGGAGTTAGTATGATGGTAGCAAGATAAAGACTGCGGCATTAGATGGTACATCGCAAAAATGAATGGTCTGATGTGCTGTCGACTGTACGATGCATAATGGTGTTGAGGTCTAAGAGATCGTAAGTTACACAAAATTCATCGTAATTTGTTCATGCCATGTGATGCCTTTAATATTTTTGTGAAATGGCTCTCAATTCACTAAAAGCATGTCTCTTTTGTGTTCGCCATCGATTAGCTTACAAGTTGTGTCATAGTGTATGTTACGATATACGAGGGGCGGCTGAAAAGTTTTGAGCCTAAGGTATTAAAAATGCCGATAGAAAAGTATAAAAAATAAATTTTTCTATTTAATCTCGCTCTAATACAACGGACTTCTTACATTTGTGTAAAAGAGCTTTTAACCCACTGAAAAAATTTTTGTAATCTTTGCCTTCGAAATGAGCCTTTAACGCCGCCTCCATTTCTTTGTCACTCAAAAATGGAGGTATTTTTTCCAATTTGAGAATTAGACAAAATAGCTAGGGATTCGGACTAAACTGTGTGGTGGGTGATTAATTTCTTGAAATCCAGTTTTACCCGGGGCAAGCCATGCAACATGCGCGGTGTGCGCGGGCGAATTGTCTTGCAATAACAGATTTCCTTTCGCCAGTTTGCCTCTTAATATTTCAACAACCACTTGACGCACTCTTATCATTAGTACAGCATAATAATCACCGTTTATTGTAGTTTTTTAAAAGTAGATAGTTAATGAATAAAATTCCTTCACAATCCCAAAAATAGTGGCTATGAGCTTGGGATCGATCGCTCCACTTTGAATTTCCGCGGCGGCGTTTTCCCTTTTGAATCCATTACATTGACTCTGATTTTAACTCTAGATCGTACTGCCGGATCTATTATTTATCAATAGTGACAATGTAAGAAAAAAAATGTTAGGATTATGGCCAAAGATATCCTTAAACTCCTGCGAAGTTGTGACTCGACACTGTTTGTCGAGTGGCGTGGGCATTTTTGGCACCCATCGCGCGGACCCCTATTTCATGTGCAAATGAGTATGAAATATATCGCCGATACGTTCCTTGCTAATGCCTATGGCTTTAGCTATCTGTCACAGCTTAATTCGCTAATCTTTAAAGCAAGATTCTTTAAATTTTCATTATTTTATTCGTTAATGGCGAAAGTCAGGGCGGCCAGACTTGCGGTCATCTTTTAGCGACTCCCTGCTATGCTTGAACTATCCGATCCAATCTTTCATGATGGCAAATGAAGGCCCAGACTCCCCATAAACTGTAGACATCTCTTCAAATGTTATCGTCAGCGTTTTGTTCTTCTTTTTGAGGAATTTTATGACAACTGTGTACTTCAATTTCGTACATTGCGCGGATGACTGAGACATGATGATGTTTACGGATTAATTTCTAAAAGCGTGATGACGCTAATGAAATGAAACTTTGTACGTATACTAAAGAGGTTATTGGCAAATTAATTAAATTTAGCGCGAGTCAATAATTACACTTGAAGATACTTAGGCTCAAAACTTTTCAGCCGCCCCTCGTAGCTGATATACCTAGTACTCATTGCGATCCCTATTCCTTCAGTGCTCCCATTGATAGCACTGACCAATGCTCGCAGTGCTATAACGGAACATCAAGAGTATGTTCCGTTATAGCACTGCTTAAGTACTGGTTAAGCTACCCTCAAAATCCGATGGGTTGTTTTCAAAAGTTTCAGGCCTGTATGTGAATCTATTCTGAAGGCCACTGACTTTAATGTCGTACATACGATAATGGTCTATAAGCAGACCACCGACTTTTAGTTTAAATTTAAATATCCTTAGACATTTTACACTGCGCTTCTAGTCCCAAACTAAGCAAAGCTTGTACTATGGGTACTAGACAACGGATATAAACGTACTTAAATAGTTTTTTTTTTTTCGTAAATACATACTTATTATACATAGTTAGAAAACACCCAGTCCAATACAAACAAATATGTTCATGCACACAAATGTTTGTACTGTGCGGGAATCGAACCCGCTACCTCTGGAATAGTAGTCCGTTTCGAACCACTACACCAAACGGCCGACAGTTGGGCGGTTGGGCCCGATTTCAATTTGTATGAAGAACTGGCCGTTACCAAATCGGTGTAATGTGCGCACTTTCATACATCTCCATACTGATTAACAGCCCGACTCTACTATCGGCCAACTAAAAGTCAGTGGTCTGCGCCTAGCGGTGCGTCCACACTAAGCGCACGAGCTCGCGCGGCACGCTGTCATCCTGCTCACCCTGCTCTTGAGTGAGCAGCATGTCGAGTGTGCCTCGCGAGCCCGTGCGCCCAGTGTGGACGCACCATAGGTTAAATATTACCTTCTCGCTCTCGGTGTCGAGCGCGCTGGTGGCCTCGTCGAGCAGCAGCATCTGGGGTCGGCGTACGAGGGCCCTCGCGATGGCCACCCGCTGCTTCTGCCCGCCGGACAGCTGCGTGCCCTTCGAGCCGATGTTCGTGTCGTAGCCCTGTGGTGAGGTGCACATTTATTAAATTCTGCTAAGTATCATTCCCACTGAGCATCGGGCCCATCGATCGACCCTTCTGCTCTCAAAAAAGCAACTATTTTTAGATTGAAAATTTGAAAAGGGCTGCTTTGAGTGCCCAGGGCTCACAGGTTAAAGATGGCCCTGCGATAACTCTTGAGGATACGAGTTACTGGCTATATTAGGGCATGGCCTCTGCTGTGTGAAGTCGCCTGTGCCTGTGTCGGATGTAACGGTGCATGTCTAGCAAAAGTATAATACCTAATTAGCGGTGTTCTCTGACCCATATCGCGCGAAAAACCGCATGATCGTGTTCGTGCCAATAAAATTTGAAATCAAAATGCTATCAATGACAAAAGTTCTTTTCACCAAATTTCAACTGTTTGCTATTGAAGTTTCTGATGAAACCGTTACTCACCAATGGCAAAGATGTGATAAAGTTGTGTATATTAGCTTGCTGCGCTGCATGAATTATCTCGTCCATGACAACTCTCCGGGAGTTGTCTCCATAAGCGATGTTCTCGCCAATTGTTCGGTCGAACAGCACGGGCTCCTGTTGAACGAAGCCGATGGCTTTTCTTGCATCAGCTAGCCGGAGTTTTGGCAGAGGCGTACCGTCTTGCGCCTGAAAATTTAAAAACCTTGAAATCTTATCTGGGATGTCCCGTCCTATGTAATCGTTCGTTCGTTTCACTAAGCCAAATGACGTTCACAGCTGGACATAGGTCTCCTCGAAGGATTTCCTAAGGAAAACCAAATTGACCAACTTAGCTCGCAGAATTGCTAAACCTAAGTGGCAGAAGGCAGAGCACATGGCTCGTAGAGCTGATGGCCGTTTGTTGGGGCACAAACGTTCTCGATTGGCGACCACGGACTACTGAACAGGTCGGCAATGTGGACAGGCCTTCCCCTAGGTAGACTGATGATTTGTTGAAGGTCGCGGGAAATAACTGGATGCGGGCCTATGCAATATCATTTTATAATTAGTCATTTGTGCAACCTACTTCCTCTCCGCCTTTAGTAGTCCGTATAACTAAAGCGTGAATGTTTTGCACTTCCCAGAATTGGGACGTATTCTCTCTAATTCACTTAAGATAACTTACCACAATTCCATCGTCGGGGTCATAATATCTTTCAAGTAGCTGAATAACAGTGCTCTTTCCGCAACCGCTGCTGCCAACGAGAGCGACGGTCTTGCCTCTCTCCACTTCTAGATTTAAGTTCTTGAGCACTTGTATCAGGGGCCGAGTTGGGTATCTGAAGTTAACTTCTTGCAGACTTGCTTCTCCGGTTCCTTTCTGGAAAATTATAATGGTGTTTTTATAAGTAAAATATTCATACTTTTGTAAGTTAGTCAAAGTCGCAATTAGAAAGTCCATCCTGAATTTCCAACTTCCATGTTTCAGACTTTAGATTCATTTCAATGCGGGTCCAATGACAGTTATCTTTCCTCCGGGACAAAATTGACCTTCCCTGATTGGGTTTTTATCGGCGCTCAAGCGGTAGATCGTAGCTACTCAGAAGTTGCAGCGATGGGAAAGAGGTGGAAATGTCTCGTTAAGGTTCAATTAATGTTGTTGCGTTGTGTCGGTAGTTAGTAAAAAACAGATGCAAACTTACGAAGTTTTCAATCGGATTTGCTGGGTCGGTGATCTTCGATCGTTTGTTCAACAGCCCAGTGACGCGCCCTGCCGCCTTGATTCCCTTTTGGAAATTAGGCGCAAACGCAAATGCTTGGGCAGCTGACGATGCACCCATCAGAAGGGCTTGTGCTGATCTAGAATAAATTTTAACACTTGTAGTCGTTGAAATAAGGACTAAAATTAATCTTTTGCTTTCTGCATGATGTGATGATGCTTCATTGTTAAACCAATTTCAAGTAGGTAGGTACATACTTCAACATCATACATTTCTCTAAAGGCTCTCCTTCAAGGAACGCCATGTAAGTAAGATCTCCCTTTTTTACCATCCTGGAACGCTATTGAAATCTTCTCTCATCGTTCCATCGAATTTAATTCTCTAGTAACTGCTGGCAGCTAGTAAATTGTCTTATGACAGACTTCTAACTAAATACTTACTTCAAAACCAAGGCAAAGTCCACGCCGTAGTAAATGATGCGTATCCCTCCGTAGTACATCGCCGCAGCGTAAATAAAGTTGAAGAGACCTCGTGAGAGGCCGAACACAATGCCGCGCCAGTGCGCTGAACGCTTGGCCAGGTGCAGAGCCGGGAGGAGTTGAGTGGCGTAATCCTTGAGGAACTGCCCCTCTCTGCCAAGCGATGCCACTGTGCGCACGTTTGATACTGCTTCTACTGCTATCTAATTTGAGAAATATGCCGATATTAATATTAGCTACATACGATTAGAGTCTGATAGTTATTTGGGCATTTCTTACCCGGCGAAGTCGTTCGATATTGCAGAGAGGGAATAATTTATTGCTAAAAAAATAATCGTTACATGTGTTGCTAATCGCGAAGTTCTAACTAAAACGACCGGTTTTTAAATATTCATTGAAGTCCAGGGAAAGAAAAAACATTTTGGGAAAATTATACGTTCCTATTTCCACGAGATGCGAATTATATTGACAGGATATCATTAGTCCAGCAAGTTGTAGATATTTACTTTGACCTGGTTGGTGCCTTTGGTGAATATAAAGTTGAATGTACCTTAGAACTTGCTTCCATTGTCTTCGCAGTTCCGAAACTTTCAGCGCTAACCATTCTGCCTTCTTTGTACAAGATTCCGGCCATCAATGGAACGAAAGCAAGCGCTACTAAACCAACTCGCCATTCGTATATGAGGGCCAGTACAAGAGCGAACCCAAAAGTGCCTATTGCCGAAAGAACGGTGCCTATTCTTTGTCCTGTTGCCTGAAAACAATAGATGGACCTGTTTAGTAAATGAACCTTAAATGCAATGCCATAAGCCTTTATAAATATGAGCAATTCTTCTTACTCCTTGCACTTGAGCTGCTTCTCCAGAGAGTTTAGCGCAAAGAGCTCCCGTTGAGTGATTCTTATCGTCATAAAATGCTATTTCTTGTTGAAGCATATGGTGGAACATCACTTTTCGCAATCTTTCCGTTAAGTATTCACCTGCTATCGCGTAAAAGAATACCTGAAATCATCACAATAATTATTATAGGCTCTTTGAAATTGGAAGTCGCTCGTTGATTACTTGGTACCATGAAAATTAGCGCTCAAGACTGCTGAACTATATTGTTGTTGTTTTGAAACATAAAAGTCACGTGTTATCGTAGGTTGTTAAACTCGTGAAAGTCAAATTGTAATAACAAAAATATATCACCGTTATGAAGTTTGTGATACCGGAGAAGACACCGATTCCGACGAATATCAGCGCGAATCTGCGTACTTCGGGTAAAACTTCGTCAGGGTTCGGATTTGACAGAACCTGAAAAGTAATATGAATTTGAAAATAACGACACACCAAAATAAACTTTGTGGCATCATGTAACACTGGTAAAGTAATGTGCTAAATAACAGCCAAAATGTTCTGATGTCTCTTCTTATTTTATCAAATTTTTACTTTGTTTTATACCTAAAGATCTAGACATAAAGATAAGCCAATTCCAGCAAAGATAATAATAATAACAACTTACATTAATGAAGTCACCAAGGATAACTGCTAACAATGGCATAGAAAATCCGCTGACGAAAGAACATAAACTTGCGAGGCTCACAGACTTCCACTCGGGCTTGTTCAGTTTCACTACTTTCCAGAAAGATACTTCTGTGTTTTCCTCTTCAGCTTCAACCACTTCCTGAAATTACAATATCATTGAAGACGATACAGTTTGAAGATTTCTCACTGGCTTATGAATTTTTCTACGTCCCACCACCTGCTTTTTTACCAAAATTGGGTTTATTTATTTATTTATAGAAACCAACAGCGATACATTGAAAATGTTAGTTATAAGATTTAGACTGAATAATAATAATACTGAACAAGGGTTAGCGTGAAAAGTACAGACATATCAAGCCACCAAAGATAGAGCTCGTTTCATTTTATTTTTAATGCAGCATCTTCCATTAAAATAATACTTACACCACCACTACCGCCCACGATTTCCTCTTCATCATCCTTTTCACTTATTACAGATACTTCACGAGTGAGTTGTTTAACTATTTCTGAAAACAGATAAAAGTCGACTTATGCTCGTATGTTTTGATGTATTTCAGCTTCCTAAAATCGAGACACAATAGAAACCAATTGTTACGCGGTCTTATGTGACCGCTTGGGGTTTGATGAGCCGAGTTGCATCAACTTACTTTAACTTTTATAAACGTCAAAAGTCTGTAAAACTCCATACAAAAAGCACCGGTTATTGTTATTGTTACGGTTAAAATAAGGTGGTACAACTCAGCCTTAAAGTTTAGTTTCTTACCTGCGTCATCTTCACTGCCAGGGAACGTTTGCATCATGACCATGTCATAATAATGTCCTTTTGCTTTGATAAGATCCTCGTGGTTTCCACTCTCAACAATCGTTCCGTTTTTGAACACGTATATCACATCTACGTTTCTTATCGTCGAAAGCCTGTGAGCTATCACAATGGTAGTTCTTCCTTCTTGTGCCTATAAATATCAAGCAATGGTCAGTTGGAGAATTCACTAAAGGATCTTTCATTTGACTGTGTATGGATGGATGTTTCAAAGACTGCTTCATTTTTTTATCGTTCGTTCGTTTCAGCCAAATGCGAAAACTTTTTTGCCCTTACGGCCATCGTCTCTACGAGCTATGTGCATTTTTGTATACCTACATTCAAACAAGTATTCTTTGTCCATTAACTATAAATACCCTGATATCATAGCATATTACCTTGTCAAGTGCTTTTTGCACTTTAGCTTCTGACGCCATATCCAGCGCACTGGTGGCCTCGTCCAGCAGAAGTATACTCGGGTTGCGCACCAGCGCCCGCGCAATCGCAATGCGCTGCTTCTGTCCGCCAGATAGAGACGCCCCTCTTTCTCCCACCAAAGTGTCATAACCCTGCATAGAAAATCAGAAATTTAAAAATATTTCTCGCAGCATCTAAAGCTCGAATAGTCCAAGCTGTCTACCTAATTTCCGTGAGGTCTAGTTGTATGTACAGGCGACAGCACATCAGATCATACATTTTTGTTGCAAAATAGCCTGTATTACAACGAGATAAGACGCCACTATGTTTAGCTTCTTGTGCTGTCGTCTGTACATAGATATATATAAATATCTTGTAAAGAAATATTATGTCCTCGAAATTGTTGACAAAGACGCTATGACGTAGTGAAATTGAAACTATCTGTCGAATAGTTTTCAAATCTAATTGATTTGAGTCCAATTCATTTATTGTTTTACCTTACTAGGAAAACTCGTATTTTTGCTTATGTTACTATGTCCTAACTTTCAAGGCCCTAAAAGACTGCCTGAAACATAGAGTTCCTGAAATGGTCAAGGACGAAATGTGAGAGAAAGTGAAGAAAGCAGCAATAAGAAAAAGGCTCCTAAGTACAGAACTGCCAAAAGATCAGAAACAGATGTTTCATATTGGATATCCATACCTTCGGCAGCTTCATAATGAACTGGTGGGCGAAGGCCTGTCTAGCAGCAGCTTCGATCTCCTCATCGGTGACGGACTCGCGGCCGTAGCGGATGTTCTGGCGGACCGTGGTGTTAAATAGTACCGGCTCCTGGCCTACCAGGCCGATTTGGTCGCGGAGCCATCGCACTGACAGCTCGCGCACGTCTTTGCCGTCCACTAACACCTGTAACAAATGGCGTGTATAAGGACGAAGCACACTTTTATGCGGAAACGGATGGTAACCATATCAACTCGAGGCTGTCAGTATTCTTTGTTTGAAACTCCGTACTGCAACGCACACATCCGCACCGTAACGTAATCACCTCGCCTCGCGATTGATAGTCTTTCCGGGTTGATAAGTGTGCCTTTACTATGTAATGTGTTTCTATGAAAAACAAAAGGCTTAAAATTGTAAACGTTGCGGCACACATGTTGTATTCACGCTCATATCGTCGATAATTCACATGTTGGCATGGCATGACTTGCAATTTATAGTTTATTTGTTTATTGTACAGTAATAACCAGTATTAACAGATAGTGTAGAGCTGTTGACTAGATAGCGACTGAACAACGACGCTAGGCTTTTGTTTCTATTCAAGCCATCGTTTGATAACGTTACATTATTTAATGTCCTATGTAAGTACATTATTTACAGTTACCAAAGACCGATTCGTTCGTTTCAGCCAAATGACGTCCACTGCTGGATAAAGACCCCCCAAGGTTTTCCACAACGACTGATCCTCGTCCGCAAGCAGGCTGGCAAGGACCAATAATTTTTTTTCTCAGTTTGTTTAATTTTACTTAAATGGCAAGAATTCAATTTTGGCCGATATCAGCATGGCAAACGCGACACTTTCGGTCTAAACTCTGCAAGGCGAAATCGTTTACCAATTTAATTATATCTTCAACTAGCTGTGCCCGCGACTTCGTACGCGTGAAAACCCATTTTCGCAAAATTTTTCATTTTTGCTCTGCACCTATTACTCGTAGCGTGATGGTATATAGCCTATAGCCTTCCTCGATAAATGGGCTATCTAACACTGAAAGATTTTTTCAAATCGAACCGGTAGTTCCTGAGATTAGCGCGTTCAAGTAAACAAACAAACAAACTCTTCAGCTTTATAATATTACTAGCTGACCCGGCGAACTTCGTACCGCCTTAGCGTAGAGATTTTCTTAATATTTTTTTCCGTAAGAACCATCCTTGGACTTCCACAAACATTTAAAAAAAAGAATTATCGAAATCGGTTCAGCCGTTCACACGTGATGCCGTGACAACGCGAAACGGGTTTCATTTTTATATATATAGATTATAGATACATACACTGCCTCCGACCACGTCGTAGTATCGCGAGATAAGTTGTATGATGGTAGACTTTCCACAGCCAGAGTGGCCCACTAGAGCCACCGACTGCCCGCGGGACACTTTCAAGCTCACGCCCTTCAGCACCTGTAGCCAAAAACGAACACGGGTTTCTAAAGTTAGCCACTTTTAGGCTGCACCACCATTATTGTGTGACTTATTGGAAAAATAAAACTATTGATGCTCCCTTCTTATACACCGGGATGTAAAGCTTTATAAAATGGCGCCATGGCGGTTAGTTAGTCCTCGACATATTTTTTTTATCTAACCACTAATCAGGCTTAAGTACGTGACCGATTATACGTACGAGATATTTATAATTTTAATTAAATGATGTGTATGATTCTATGTCCATGTGAATTAATAAGTACCTACTTGATTCAACAGTCAGCATTACATTATTTTGACATTTTTAACTCAAAATTCCTTGAATATCATTCAGTACAGCTTCCCAGTGATTTTTTAAATAATACTGATGAGTTAGCATCAGTGCATACGTTTGTCAAACAATCAAAACATAAGTAGGTACGTCATCAAGCGCTAAAAAAAGATGACAAAGGTAATACTCACGGGAACATCAGGCCTTGAAGGGTACTGGAATACGACGTCCTTGAGCTCGATGTTGCCGTCGATTGATGGTGGTTTCGTGCCTGCGTCCAACAGTGGGTTGATTGTGGGCACGTTGTCGATCAGGTTGAAGATCTGTGCGCCCGCGCCGCGAGCACTGCCGAACACCTCCATAAGTGTGGACGAAATACCGAAGTTGGCGGAACCCATCATTACACCGAAGAATACCTGAAAGATTTCTTATTTTCAAATCATTTCTCCAAATTATTTTCATGAAACCTGGTAGTATTTTAGATAGAGTCCACTATGTTTTTTTGTAATTATGTATTTGCCTCTTGAAATGTTACTTCTCTATACTATCACTATCCACAGTCAATGTCGATCTTTTCGAACTTTATGTTCACTTTCCTCTTGGAACAGTCTTGGGTTTTTATTTAAAGTTATGCTATTCTGGCTACACAGGAGTCTCAGCGGCGGAATTAGTCTCCTTGACTTAATGGGACTAATCTGTTCGTTATGTAATTGTTTTTATGAGAATTGTACGCAATTGGAAGTCATGATGACTTTCATTAATTTATCAGTGTAGCATCACTTTAATCTATTAATTTGACGATAGCAATGCAGTGGGACTTACGGCGATCATGGTATAGACGTCGTAGTTTTCTGGTTCTTCAACCATTAATTTATACCCAAACCAGAAGGATAGAGCATAGGAACAGAAGATGCAGAAGAATAGTACACCCATTGCCACTCCGTTGTAGAAGCCTGCAACAAGGATGAAGAAGTAAATTACAATCGACATGATTGTCGGCTCATGAAGTCTGACACAAATGGACGGTGCTTCTCTCAATCTGGTGCATATTAACCTACCTTTCTTTATGTTGATCTTTCTCGAATCTGCAAGATGTACTTGGTATCGATCGATTTCCTTTTGCTGTCCACTGAAGGCGTACACCGTGCGTACTGATGAGATTACTTCTTCCGCGATAGAGCCTGCTTTGCCTGCAGCTACCGCTTCTTTCTTCGAAAGCTTTGATGCAATCTGTTGTTATAACAAGACGTGTTTTCGTGAGACATTAATGAAACCTCGTGGAGATGAAAATTCAATTCCATTGCTTGAATATGTTAGAAGAATGTAACTTCGCTTGAATCTGAATAAATAATATTTACTTACAAATCCAGCTAGGCCCACAAGAGTAAGCGTTATGGGAAAAGATATCAGGCAGAGTAGTGCCAATTTCCATCCCTTGACTAGAGCCATGATTATTGAACTGACAAATGCTGCCTGGTAAAAAATAAATGTGCCTAGTTTTTCTCCTATGCCATCTTCTAGTTTTACTAAATCACTGAAAAAGGAATAAGTGTGTAAGTGGACATATAAGATCATTCAATAGGTTTGAAAAAAGATGAGCAAAAACTTACTTCGTCATTTTTACAGCAAAGTCCCCAGTTTGGTGGACATCGAAATATTTGAAATCTTGATTCAGCGCTGCTTTTAGGTATTCTTGTCTAATTTTGTATACCTAAAAATAATCGTAAATGATTATGGATATCTAAATTAAAGTTATCTATGTCTTATCTATCTGTCGTGTGATGTATTCTTTATCAATTCCGTGTTGTGTTTCTAGAGTCTTCCTTCACTAGTAGAATTTTTGTTAGCGATAAAGCTGTAGATTCTGGTTACAAAAGAGTTTCCGCAGTGGGAACAAGAGGTGGGAATAGTCCCGTGTCTTATTCTACAATTACCTGGTTATACGCAGCAATGTTCATCAATACAGTGGCAGTGTAACTTAATATGACTAGTGCTGCTCCCACTATGCAGTTGTAAATAGCAAACTCGGTGAAGGCGATCTTAAAGCTGTCTGGGTCTGGCTGTCCTATCTGGAGAGATATCCCGTAGTCCACCATACTTTGGAGCAGCGACGCGAATAGAAGTGTGTCTAGAGGGGTGCAACAACCACTCAGTATGGAACATATTATACCTACTGCTATATAGCATTTGTCTTGTGTTCTTGCAAATCTATACTGTAAATGAATTAAAAAAGAAATTATTGTTAGGTTTATATCTAACGCAGTTTTTTTTGTCTTCGGCACTTTTCTATTATATGCGACAGCAAATGGCCATCATTGCCATGTTTTCTTCTTCAAAATTAACGAGAGCGAATGAAACAAACCGGCTAAGAGTTTCCCAGTTGTTGTGGTTAAAAATAAAGCTTTGTTTAAAACCATTACTCCATTAGGAAGTGAAAATGGGACGATAAAATCTTCAAACAATCTGATACTTAATAACCATTTTTAATCAATCCGTGCCCGTAGTTAAACTTAATCGAAGCTACATAATTAAAGTTATACATTTAGAAAGACAAGAAGCAAACGGGTTTGTAGGCAGGTATTAGCCGATGCAATCGCCTATCAGCACCAGAAAAATTGCCGATGTGTTAGATAGACCCCTATTTTAGAGAATCGTGTGCTTCATTATCATATTTATCATACTGTGAATCTTCTTATAATATCTAATACTAGAAATGTTCAAAATGAATGTACATAATAGGTTGTTTTATCATTTGTCTGATTACGATGTCTTCGAGATAAGCTGATCTTGCAAAGATAAATAACACTCTTATTGAATATCATATTACTATTTTACGATGTCTCGTAGCAAGGTGAGTCGATTACAAGAGGAATTTCTAAATGAAGTTATTCGTACCAAACTGAAGAAAGAAACGCTCGGTACTTCTTCTGGAGTTGGCTCAGGTTCTGAATCACTGCAACAATAAATGAGTTTTGTAGTTTAATTAATTAAATGAAAGTTAAAAACGTCGCGCGCGTTTTTTGTACCTATTTAGATGTGTTATGCATTGTTGTAGTTAGTACTATGTACCTAGTTTATTGGTAGGTTTTATTAGTTACATACAGTCGATGGGTAAATAATCTATTGTTAGTCTGTTTTCAAGATTCGAGATTGCAGTAAATTGTTATCAATTGTTTTCAATCAAAGATTCCTCTCAGTTGTGTTGTGGTGATGCTAGTCTTGATTATTGCAATTGCGTGTTTTAATAACCACACGTGTTATGTACGAGTATGTATATATATTTTACATGCAATATACTGCGCTGACGGCCGAATACTGAAACGCTACTCAAATCTTTCACTCAACTGAGATTACTACATAAAAATACAGCAGTCAAATTCCGTAGTACCGAACTGTACGACCCTTGCCTTGTAGCTCGTAGTAACGTAGCACGTCGTAGCATTGTAGCTTGTGTTTTCTTTTGTTATTGTAGTCCTTTTGCCACTGATTTATTACTTATTACCGAAAAAGAGAGTTTGACATCATTAGGGTTTTGGCCTCTAAGGGTTGTAGTTCTAAAGTTCTAAACAATGAAGTTTACTACAATACGCCACATAACAAATTATAGCCGTACCTACGAATAGCTTTTAAAGTTGATTTTAACAACAGCCTTAATTACAAACTCGGCTATTTATTTCAAGGATTTAACTTCATTTTTGTTGAATTATTCTTCAAAATGGTGCCTGATCTAAGCCAGTTCTATTGTACATGAATGTAGGCGATATTTTTTTATTAAAAAGAAAATATGCTGAAATTTCATAGCAATAAACTACTTATCTGGAAAATTCTAATTGACGCCACTAATGCATGATCGTATCGTGATTCACACCCCAAGAATGCATGACTTGCTTTGATAACTGAAAAGTTTCGGACCAAACTAGCGATGTGAAATTGCAAGGTGGTTGGTTATCACGGTTTTCACACCACCTGTGGGAGGGTGGCCCTGGCCTTGGGAAAGCGAATCGCCTGACGTGGCTTACTATCGATTTGTTGATACTAGCAACAACAGTATCGTCTCCTTAGTAACCTGGTGAATTACGATCTAGGTAATAACAGTACAGTCGATAGCAATCAGCTTACCATAAAACTAAATTGACTTGGGCCCTTGCACTTTCGATATTATGTACGGTTAATTAATTGAGAAAATAATTAATTTTAAACATTTACGTTGCATAATTGAATTAATTCGACGCTCCAGTCAGCCTGTGACCACGGCCGGTGCAACCCGGTCGACGAAAGACGTTTCGTTAAATATTACCTGTATTTGCCTGACGAGGCATCGTGTTAATAAAACCTATAAATAAATCATTGGAAACATGTTGATTGATAGAAAGAAAGAAAAAAACACATTATTACATTGCGCATCACACAAATACAAATAAACAGTACAAGAAAACACAAAAGAGGATATGAGGTTATACATACATTGAACTTAGTGCCACCCTTGGTAGTGTGTATAATCGTATTCATACGACGAAACATCAATCTAAAGATTAGCATTTTATACGAAGTTGTTTTAAGTGTTATTTTGTAACAAATTGTTTGTTCGACTGTACAAGTAGTGCCATACAAGCACAAAACACAAATGGATTACTAAACTTTATCCACAGTTAATACTTAATTTACAGAATTGTTCTACATAGTTGTACCTAAGTAATTGTACCTACCTACCAAACCACATAACGAAATAGATGTCAATGAAACGAACCGAAAGCGTTTCTGGAAATTATTGTAAATTGATAAGATAGTGCCTGTAAAAGCTTTTGTTCGATTTCAAAATAAAATTAAAGATTTCACAATGCATAAATCTTTGATTGTATTTCAAGAACAATAATTGCAAAGTTTCAGCGAATTGTTTCTGTCAATTAAAGCAAACTCCCCCTTTTCAGGACATGGACTTTTCATACTTTTTAATAATGTTGAAACGTAAAATTTTCACATTTGAAGGAAATTAATCAAATTGATCAAAAGGAACAACGAAAAATTATTAACTTTAAGCAACTAGTGGAACATAATACGAGTATAGGTAGAGGTAGGTACATTATAGGTACTTACTTATTCTTTTTGTCCTTCGGTACAAAATCCGGCTTGGGCAATCCTCCATTTTTTTCTTTCCCCGTTCCATTCAAATCATACACCTTGCTCTTCATTGCACCGATTGCAACTTGCACTCAATTTTTATAAATTTCACTTCCCAGTTTTTCATAGAAATACAATTTTAATGATTCAATACTTCAAGGTGTAGCACTTGCGTGGTGACACGTCCAATTCCCATCAACCACTGGCCACCATCAGACTATAAATGATACGAGTTATCGTTCTGATAAAATATTGTAATAATATCTTTCTGGTATTTTACCCATATAGATATACCTACCTACTACTACTACGGTATAACACACAAATAAAGACTGTTTGGAAGGATTTACTTGTGTGGATGTACGAGTAAGATTACGGACGCAAAAGGCACCAAGCGTTTATTAATGTAATTTACGAGTATTAAAGTATTAAACGTAATATAATATTACACAGTATTAAGCAAGTTAATAACACTTTGTTGCATATTTAAAGCATAATAATAGTCAACAGTAAGTAAAACATTACTTTGTATTCTAATACGATGGATGAAGAATACCTTTAAATACGAATTCCTAAAAGATTTATAGCGCATTCTCTCCCAGTTAACACCTAGGCCATCTCAAGTCAATGTTTTCTCTTCCTTCTCTCTCGGATTTATGTATAAATTTCGGTACATTGGGAGAGTTGAGAAGATGTATGGATTTGGGTGAGAACATTCTAACCTGGTTCAAAATAAAGGTACAGGTACCTAAATACATACTACAGTACTTATTAATATTCCATGATACTAAGTACCTACTAATATTTTTGGTAAACTAGGTCTAACTAAAACAAATTGCTAGATTAGATAGTAGATTGTGATAAGTACTTAGAATCTAAGGATAAGTAGGTGTTGTTTTAATTTGTATAATTATTTGATGACAGTCATTTCTAGACGAATTGGGTTTTTATAAGTATGTTTGTAAAGTTTCACAGACGAAAAACAGTTCTATAAAACATCAAATTGCTCACGTCGGGAAATCCACTGAGAATTAGAGATTTACGTGATGTTTCATGTTTTTTTTAATAAGGTTAATAAGCACACAACGTGACACAACACATTCTCATTCATGTTTAGTACTACAATGTTCAGCAAGCCTTACTGAACTACACACGCGTACTATGGCTTACGCAGTCACTGAATCGATGCCCCAAAAAGTGGGACTCTGTCCAAGGTTATTGTTATGTTTTTGGTGTTCTATATTTAGTCTGAACCAATGAATGTCTGCTCGCAGTTTGGGGAAACTTCGTCTGATGGGAAGAGCTTGGAAGCGCGATAGTGTTAATTATAGCTGCTTATGAGCTATTATTTAGCTTCTACTGTTCTTATATTATGTCTGTTATTAATCAAAACTTGCTATTTGAATTTTCAAAGATCTCCATTTATCTGATAACAGCCAAACTAAAATTTTTGGGGTCATCTATAATTTGTTTATTTCGGGTTTACCTAACTTTTATAAACAAACAAACGAGTACTAGGTATTTATTTAAGCTTTTAATTAAGACTTTGCAATAATATAATCGTATAGGTTACGACTACAGAAGCAGTAGACATCAGCATAGCGTAGTCCAGCCTAATAAAGTTAGCCATGTGAAAGGTGATGGGTCGCGACTGGATCAGAGTTTTAAGCTCGGTAATAGCTTCTCGCAGCTTTGGCTCTGCAAAAAAAGATAATATAAATTAAACATTTTACGATGGATTCGTTCGTTATAACGCCCACTGCTGGACAAAGGCCTCCCCCAAGAATTTCTTGGCCCTGCGCTGTCAATTCCCTGTAAAGTGCCTACTCTACGTCTTCCGGTGGTCGCCACTTGAAATCTTTTCTGTCCCAACGGCCATCAGCTCTACGAGCTATGTGCCCTGCCTACTGCCACTAAGTTTCGCAATGCTAGTTCGATCAAATTAAGTAGTCAAATGCTCGTTGCTTTGCTTACCAGGGTTTTTGAAGTTGAGCATGTAATCAGAGATGCAGATAATCTTATTGTTTTGCCGGTAAACCATCTCGCAGTGGTGAACCAAGTTTGTCAGAATGGCAGCGCATAATATCAGCCGGAATATAGTGGATACTGCAGCCACAATTGCCAAATAATTTACGACATACTGAGGAAGGGTTACGAGAATTACTAATCGTAATATTAAGTTACATAATAAAATTAACGTATGGAAATCTTCTCACCTCAGATCCGACTGCGATTCGAATGGCAAGGTTCGCGAACCGTACCATGTCAATCAAAAGACTCAGGCTATTCAGTAACATCTGAAATTCATATGTTTAACTTAGATTGAAAATAGCTACCTAAGTACTAGAAGAGTTTTAAAAGAAATTTATTAGTGTTAGACTGTGACACAACATCCTCGTAGGCTTCGCACGCGACAAAGGACGTCCACTCATTCGCTCACCACAATCGGCTGAATTATTATAGTTGTTGAGAAGTGTCACGAAATTGGTGAGCAATATTCAGAACAAAAGAAGCCTTTGATCTTATGATTCCTTACCCTGAATCCGAACTTTTGATTTATGAACCTGCTTTGTTCTATCAACAGCAAGTAACATCTGCTGAGCCATTGTATTCCAGAGTGACTGTTCTTCGGAAATTCTCGACGTTTGAATGATGAAGAGTTGCAATAAAACCAATTTTTGTTTTCGACTGGGTCGGATGTCGCCCCAGACAATGAATCGCAGTCAAGGTATTGAGTTAATATCAAATTCCGCATGATTCCCAAGCGAACTTCAATGTGCATAGTTTGGTAAGTAAAATCTAAATTAGTGAGAATTTTTAGAAGAAGATATATGTACGTCAATGAAAAAGCAAAAGGGATCATCCACCCGTATGTTGAAACCCATACAAAACAATCCACGGCCGAAACGGCCACCCAAAACGAAGCAAACAAAAAAACTAATTTGTTAATTTTTGCTCTAATAGGGCTACAGCTGCACTCGCCTAAAACTTGGTCGATGGTAGTATACTGTTTATAGTATTCTTGATAATAACGTCTGCCATATTTATACACGAAGTATAAGTCCACGTTAAATTGAAAGTAATCGTATATTGCTTGTACTAAATCTGTCAGTCTGACCGATACGGTTAAATCACTGTACACCTTGTTAATTCTGTAGTATATACTTAACACTGTCAACACACAAAACAAGACGCCTGTTACAACTATTTTTATTACAGAAAGGTGTGAATTAGAGTTTAATTCTCGACGAGAATTAGTACTTAAGGAAAATAAATACAACAAACAACTTAAAGGATTTTTTATCGAAAAGCGATCATTAGCTGTACGCTCTCTCATATTTACTTTTATCATTGTAAAAATAAATGTCCACCTGTGTCGAAAGCTCTTCAACTAATGTTACCGATGAAGTACTCGCGAAAATTGATGAAACAACTTAATAGCTTAATGTGTCCACAACAAAGTACCTACACATTTTTAATTTAGTGGAAGTGACCTTTTACTAAATTAAATTTCACTGCGTGATGATCGAAGCGATAAGTCCGTTGTCTGTCTGTTTAGTTTTTACTACGAAGGTTGTTGTAACNCTCTAGAAAAGATGACCTAATTTGTTAACTTATTACTATTAGTTTTTGTTTGGCCGCGTGTTGGATTGTTTTTGTTTTTGTTAAGTTCGCTGATTTAAAGATATATTATCAAAATGTCAGAGGTTTAAGGACAAAGACAGTGGATTTGTTTAATAATGTAGTATGTAACAATTTCGATTTGGTTGTTTTTNGGGAGAGGCCTTTGTCCAGCGGTGGACGTAATTTGGCTGAAACGAACGAACGCATTCTGAGCAGTAGTCATGGTAGGTTAGGTTCCTATACTATCCTAAGAATTATTGATTACCTACATGGCCAACATACCTTTTAGCATCTTTGGGAAGCGAAAAAAAATATAAATCCGGTAGATTTCTTTTCGAATTTAAACACCCGAACGCCGCACAATATTTCCATTTTTAAATAATACTTCGATCATAGAATTAGGTACTACAACGCACGCCAGCGTCCTGACGGGCGCGCGCGTGACACTCGACTGATATAATACCCGCCGGCGGGGCGCTTCGCTGTAGGTAATTATCGGATGTACCGCGCGGAGTGAGCCAGGCCTGACCTCACCGCTAATCAACGCTAAATTTTGTCAGTGTGTGCGTGCGCGCCGCGCCGCTGCTCTTAGCCTAAATTTGAAGGAAAGTTATAATCGGGATGAAGGTGGAATCGAGCTTCTTTATTTAGGTGGTAGCTAGTAGCAATTTTATTCCTTCCATTTAACAGTGCCCCCTACCCCGCTCTGGTGGTGAAGGCGTCTGGGCTGGCGGCCGGCAAGGGTGTGGTGGTGGCTGCCTCGAAGGAGGAAGCCTGTGAGGCCGTGGACGACATCCTCACGGACTCGAAGTTCGGAGTGGCCGGCCAGACCGTGGTCATTGAGGAACTGCTGGATGGAGATGAAGTCTCTGTAAGTATATCTTCTAAATATAATATCTCAAAGGTGACTGGCTGACTGACTGACATAGTAATCTATCAACGCATAGCCTGAATGAAATTTGGCATGCAGGTAGATGTTGTGACGTAGGTATGAACTAAGAAAGGATTTTACCCCTAAGGGGGTAAAACGGGATCCACGCGTACGAAGTCACGGGCGGCCGCTAGTCAGTTTAAAGTAACCATTGATTATTATTATACCTCCTTATGTGGAAATGACCAGACAAAACTACCTGGATGACCAATGTCCAAAAAATACGAGGGAAACTTACTAGCGAAATAAATGGGTTCACGTGGTAGGGAAAGGACCCCACGTACGGGAATAGGGCGAGAGCAAAGAAGAAGTGACCATGAAAATATATTATTATCATATTAATAAGTCGGTTTCACGCAATGATAACCTGGTTCTTTTGACCCATACCTCGTCCATCCGAAGGTTTATTTATTTATTTATTTTATTGGGCTATCAACATGAGATACAGTATTAAACACAAATTTGTTTGCATTACAAATAATTTCGGTCATTCCACCATTAAATTGGCGACATCGCTTTCACATCATCTTATGCAACAGAATATTATGCTATATTTTTTTGTTGCATACTTTTTTATAGGGGCTAAAAGATCGATTTATTGGTGATAATAAATGCTGTAAAAAGATGATGTAAAAAGAAAGCAATTTAATTGAAAGAAAATTTCTAAACCCGCAAGTGATATTAGCAACAAACAAACATTATTTCAAGTCTATATTTTAGTGATGATACCTATAGTCAAAGTCGATAACGGGGTCATGTTCCTCCATACATCACTACGCTTCCATTGGGGTCCAGATAAGATAATCTGAAAATAACAAATGTTTTTTTCAGAATAATTAGCTAAGATTTAATTGATCCATAAAATTTTATGGGACGTCACGGAAAGTTTTGTCAAGGCTTATTTAAAATGAAAATAAAGTTACAGCTTGTTATTGCTGCTGATAACTTTTTAGATGATGTTGATCTTCTGTATCTATTTTCGTGACATCTGTCTTTGAAAAATAATATATTATTGCAACAAAAATACCGCTTCTCACCACGCCTCGTATTACATACGAAAGAGATTGATATCAGTGCATCACCGCATCACGGCATGATCATTTAGTAATTCTTCGTGGCTATTGCGCTCATTGACATCACTACGATCGAGTAGAGGAACCAAACGTAATGATGATAACGGATGGCCTCTTGGCGCTGCCTCCTGTTTTGCCTAACTGGATTGTGAATCTTTTGATTCGCATACCGGACTACTGCGCTAAGTTCGCAGGTTACTCCCCAGTAATGCAAACATTTGTAATTGTGAGCATGAACATAATACATGCTGGTATTGATTTAGGTGTGTAAATATTTACAAAAAAGCAAGATTTTCATGTTGTATGAGACCGACAGTTGTGCATGGTTAGGGACCACATGGCGCTGTGTAAAATGCCTAAACAACAAAAATATTATAAATCTTCTCACACCAGCCATTCCACCGCGGTTTGCTCGTGCAATAATGCTCTAAAAGTCTCGCCATCGGAGCGCGGTGCATCGTCCTTTGTGGAATCAACTAATCTTAAACGCAAACCGCAATGAGGGCTATCGTTTTTATACTTAACAGTTGGCACCCCTGGCGATTGACAGGACCTTACCGTACAGTGGCGACATCTTGATGAGCGCAAATGCGATAGTTCTCCTACCACTTTCGCTGCTTGCACCAGCTGGTGCCACTGTCTTCGCTACTAGCAAGTGACAGGACCTTACTCTACAGTAGCGCCAACTGATGAGCGCTAAAACGATAGCCCTCATTGAATAGAGATCATAAAAGCGGGTCACAGGGTACATATTTGTATCTAATTTTAATAAACCTAAACCTAAATAAACCTCTTGTAACAATGAGGATGCAATAGATTGAGTATTAAATAATTTCGCAGGTTCTGGCATTCACGGATGGCGAGACGGTGTCCATGATGCCTCCAGCACAGGACCACAAACGCATCGGCGACGGCGATGTGGGTCCCAACACCGGAGGCATGGGTGCTTACTGTCCCTGCCCGCTCATCACACCTGACCAGCTGGCGGATGTTAAGGACCAGGTGCTACAGCGAGCGGTTGATGGACTGAAGGCAGAGGGGATCAAGTATGTCGGTGAGTACTAACGATCAGGTTCTCCTATGCTCTTCTGATTAATTTCAACAGTTTAGCTTTCCCTCGGGACAAATTTGGCCTTCACTGGCTACACAGAAGTTGTAGAATAGTCCCGTAACTTATACTTATCATCATCAGGTCATTTACGCCCGTATTCACAAACGATTCTTGCTTAAGTGAAGCAGCAAATCGAACGCACAGCGTTGAATAGAGCTCTGTGATTGTTTCGTGTGTCACCCTGTGCGTCCACGCGCACTGTGAGACCTCGTAGTAATGTTTTTGAATACGGGCGTTAGTCTCCACTGCACTGCAAGAACACGAAAATCTATGTAGTTTACCAGGGGCAAGTGAAGCTTTGGATGCTTGATGATGGCGTCCCAACATTTAATTTTTGAGTTTGAATAGGCGTAAATATTAAGGAAATTTTGTAAAGTTGCAAAAAAAAAAAAAACAATAAAAACACTTCTAAGAATTTGGTTAAATGAAGACGTTCTAGAACTGTAAACAAAAGTCTTTTAGGACACCCTTTATAAAGTGAATGCATTACTATCTACTACTAACTATCTTTGCACATAAATTGATATATCTCTCGAGGAAGAAGTAAATAGAACTTTCACCCTAATAAATTGCAATATGGAACGGCATAGAAGCACTGCAAGTTTGTTATAAAGTTGCTATCTAAGTTATTGCCGTAGCAACGGGTTACGTTATATTTAGAGTGGTATCTGGAGGTAATGAACTCGAATTGACGAAATGAAGATTTTGTTCTCTCTATCTTTAAATACAGTGTAATGTAATATTTAAAGAGTAAGACAATTTTACAAATATTGAACTTTTTTATAAGTAAAAAAAAATACTAACTTTCGTTTTCGAGTATCTTCTTAAGTTTTTATTAAGCTAAAAAGTAGGTAGGTATGTTTTATTAATAATTACAGGGCCATCTGTTTACGTCATTGGGAATCAGAGTTTGACCATGCTAAAAATAGCTTGTTTTTTACTGATATCGTTATTTTTTATTTCAAATAATCACTGGCCTTCTTCGTCGTGCAATCAAATTGCATCTTACATTTTTATTAATTAATGTCTCATTAATGAACTTGTACTATTAGTTATTGAGGTTTTTGTCTCATAAGAGTGCAAGTGCTGATAACAAGATGTTTACAGACTCGTGGCGACCATCGAAAACATTGGAGAGATGTCTTGCGTAGATAGATAACGAATATCGCGCACTGATGTAATTACACGCACTGTATGGTTGGCAACGTACAATTATTACAATGTTTTTTGTTTCGTTGTTGAACTTATTGAACTGTACTTTTGTATTTGTAAATGCTATGTCTATTTACCTATTTCTCTCGTGAAACCTCACAGTAGGTATTTTTCTACAATCAATACATGGCCATTCCAACTTTGTAGTCTTGTTCTAGCTCCATATCATAGACATAAAGAAATAATATGATAACTCGCTTTTTAGTTCCGGCCAGTTATAAGTTCGTTCGTTCGTAGCCGAAAGACGTCCACTGCTGGACAAAGGCCTCCCCCAAGTATTTCCACAAAGACCGGTCCTGCGCCGCTTGCATGCAGGTACCTCCCGCGACCTTCACCAGATCGTCGGTCCACCTAGTGGGAGGCCTGCCCACGCTACGTCTTCCAGCTCGTGGTCGCCACTCAAGAACTTTCCTGCCCCAGCGGCCATCAGCTCTTCGAGCTATGTGCCCCGTCCACTGCCACTTGATTTTAGCGATTCTGCGGGCTATGTCAGTCACTCTGGTTCTCCTACGGATCTCCTCATTTCTGATTCGATCACGCAGGGAAACTCCGTGCATAGCCCGCTCCATCGCTCTAAGTTATAAGTACAACTTAGTAAAAAGAAAAAAAAAATACGAGATCGTAGGTTTAGGTTAATAGATCATGTTGATTTTTTTTCCAGGAGTATAATTTTTCGAGCTGCCAGTACTTTTGAGATCTGGTTCAGTCTATCAGAAAGCAGTTCAAGACCAGTTTATCGTCCTTATGCAATGACACAATTTATTATCACTTGCAGTTAAGAAAGCCATTCGATTTTCCCCTACCTACAAATTATTATCTTAAACATCTTTATTGCGTTCATCATAAGGTCAATACTAATCACTTCTAGGCATTTCAGACGCCATAATGCGTGTATTTAATCTTAACGACTTATTATAAGTAATTTAGAACACGTGGCGTTAATGTTCTCAAACGCATGTTGTTTTCTAGCAGCAATTAATTTAACTATTACTAAGCAATTATAGTCATAATACGGATACTTAGTTTCTAATAAGTATCTGATAATTATTATTTTCTTAATCAGGTTTTCTTTATGACGATAATTCCCAGCGTAAGCTAGTAACTAATATGTCAATCTTAGCAAAATCTCAAGAACTAACAATATCTTATTCTGCAGAAAATCTTTACATAATGCAATAAAATATGAACTTAAAAAACTCTTAAAAACTCATTTATTTTGGCAAATAGGCTTTTAAAAATCACTTTTACACGTCCCAATATTAACCCTACCACTGCTTCGGGACAATAAATGGGCCAGTGCTGAGAAGAAGCAGCGCAAGAAACTCAGTCACTATTGTCAGCCTCCTTTTCAAGGGTTTACAGTCTTTAAAATATACAAATTAAGTATATCTTTAATTTAATTTACTTTTTAAAGGTTGTATGGATGTTTTGTTACTCTTTCACGCAAAAACTATTGTATGGATTTTGATGAAAGTTGTCAGTATTCAAAAGAAACGAAGAGAAAATACAGTACGTAAAAGCTAGTGCATCCATACAGATCTGGGTTCGGTGCAGATTTTTTTAGCATCTTCTAATGTAATCCAAACTTTACTGGAACATAATTTATCTATCTGCGTCTCTTATCAAGTCAACATATTGTTTTTCATATTTTTATTGTCAACGGCTCTGGACTGTGACTCTAATATTTTTTTTTATTAGATCAATAATCTGTTGTTGTTTGTTCGAAACAAAAGACATAAAATTGTATAATTTCAACAGCGTTCTTACGTCACTCGCCTCAGTCAGTGGCATTACGTCTGACTGACCCGCGACCCCTTTGTTTGCTTCTTATTTACTAGCCACAATTAAGCTCGCGATAAACACTGATAACGAAACGCAAATACACATCTTAATTAGTGATCCGAAGGAAAAACACTTTAATTTTTAAAGCATAGAGTACATTTTAGACTGACGTTAAAACTAATTGGAATTAGCAATGTTTTTCAAAAATTGCTCAGATTGCTTCATATTGGCTGATGACACCTTAACAAAGTAAAATTAATTAATAGGTTTTCATTAAGAGATGGTTAAAAGTTTTTGATATCAATCATTGCATTTTCCGGAAGCTTCATTGCTATTCTGTGTCGTGCTTGATATACGTATTATGAAGAAGTTTCAAGCAATTTATATCTTTTTAAGTCTTTTTTTCCTTTACCCCAATTATCACTTCTTATAACGTTTTATTTTCTTTTACTTTTAGGAGTGCTGTATGCTGGAATGATGGTCACCAAATCTGGACCCATGACCTTGGAGTTCAACTGTCGCTTCGGCGATCCCGAGACCCAAGTCCTCGTGACCCTCTTGGAATCAGATCTCTACACTGTTATGAAGGTATACCATCATCACTTAAAAAGTGAACAAATACGTGATAGAGAGGAATTTGTTCAGCGGCTTCGTAGTCCACCGAATTATCACTGAAGCGCTATTTATTTTCGTAAACAACTATTTATCTTGCATGATACATAGAACTGGATGTTTAACTAATAATAAACACAAGGCACAAAAAATCACACGTTTTATTAGATATCTATATCACAATTCACATGCTTGACCACGTGTCCATAGTACCCCTGACAAATGTCTCTCACAAATGTTTTTAAATATCCCAATCCAAGGCCAAATTAGCTAACCATTTGACTTTCCTGTCATGCTACTTCTTTCTAGAAATACTTAAAAAAAGTTCATTGTTTACAAACAACTAAAATATAGCCACATACGTATAGTTTTACGGATATCTTTCGAATTAGTAGTGTCAATTAGTAATTCTTCCAGGCATGCGTCACTGGCACCTTGAACAAGCACCAACTGATGTGGAACACCAAGTTATCAGCTGTCGGAGTAGTCCTAGCATCTAAAGGATATCCAGAAACCTCCACTAAGGGTTGTGTGATCAGTGGTAAGTATGACGATATCATCTAAGTAAACGTCGATGAGTGACTTCCTTGAGTAATTTTATAATTTACAGTTTGTACAAGGTTTTGCTTAATGGGCTCTCGCTCAAAGCCGAAACGTGCTTAAAGAGATCGGAAAAATAATATGTTTGTGATTTTTTACTAGTAAATTAATGTAACAAAAGTTTTTTTAATTTGATAAAATCCTCGAAGCAACTCCAAAAATGTCAAAATGCTGATAATTTATTTTACAGGATTGTCCCAAGTTCAAGCTACCCCAGGCCTGGTGGTCTTCCACAGTGGCGTGGCTCGAGGCGCTAACGGCTCTTTAGTCACGTGGGGCGGTCGAGTCCTCTTAGTTTGTGCCAGGTATGTTAATACTTCAAGCTGTATGTACCCTGTGGTCCAAGGGACAAGTTAGCATAAATTATTTTCGTAGTGTGTCTGAAAGTTGCTTTGCAAATATGTTGGAATCGAAGACAGTGACTAGAGTTCACTGGTTAAGTTATTGCCTACTTAAGGTTGATTTTTCGTCGGATAACTTTTAACTGAAGAATAGGTTTGGCACATTAACAATTTCAGTATGGGAAATAAATGTCAAGTTTATTCTGTAGTTAAAAGATATCTGATGATTGAAAAATCAGCCCCTAATATCGTAAAAGTGAACAGAGATACAGTAAATATATTTTTTCATCAGGGCTGCATCGTTGAGGGCCGCCGCGGCTGCCGCCACCGCTGCCGCGTCAGTCATCGACTTCCCCGGCGCACAGTACAGGAAGGATATCGCTCACAGGGCTTTCTCAAAGTAAGTACATACATGCTATTTTAGTGGCGATATTTCATACCACGCAGAAGTCATATGGGTTTTCAAATTAGTCTTGCATTTGTCCAACTATATTCTTATTCAATGCTATAGATTCTTTAGACCCTTTTTCAATGAAGTTTCCTTGATTTTGAATATAAAAAGGTTGCCTGCATTAATTGCTGCTCTTCTGATGTTTCCATCATTGATCGAAATGTTTTCATAATAAATTAAACCTAAATATTTTTATCTATAATATGTAACGGAAACACCGTCCGATCCATTAAGGTGTTAATAGGTATCGAGTTAAGATTCCATTTGTGTAATAATTTTCATAAAATATTATTAAAAAAATACCCCATGAAAAAAAATTACAAAATTTACAAAAATAAAAAAGCTTACATGGCAATCCGAACGGCGGTGTAGAGGGTACGCGGGAGGGGTAGAGATGCGCCGGCACGCGTAGCGACGTCATAAGGTCATGACCCCCAGCGTCTTAAAGAAAGCCGCGCGGCGACAGAGTGTTAAAGCTTTTTGAAAATTTCCCCGTTGTAGGGTAAATCATTGCTAAACTTATTGACTTTAAAAATCGATAAGAAAATTGTTTTTATTAATTACGTAATTTTGATACTAGTTTTGGTAATGTTGTTAAAGCTACTTTATGACCCTTTAGGATCGGACGGTGTTTTTGTTACATATTGTATATGTGTTGACTCCTCTGTTTCACTTGTGGTTTTACCTTTGCTTAATTTTAATGCCGTTGGTACGTTGGTTGGTTTTTGAAGGCTGTATTCTAAAGTTGGTAACTTTGTTTCAGCGAGTAGCTCTTGGGGCGCAAGTCATGAAAATATATTAGCTGGTTATTGAGATCTTTGCATTTATAATGATAAATATATTTGTGATTTTTACTTATTTTCTGCTTTAAATGGGACTTGACCTTTTGCATTCCGGGCTACAGCTTAACCACTTGGCCATTGACACATTTCATCATTTTTATAAGTTTCAAAATCACTTGAAATTTTCGTCAGAGTTTCGTTGGTTCAAGTTCCATTAAAGTAGAAAATATTTTGCAAGTAAAAATCCTTATTCAAAGATATTTGCATTTACATTCCTATACATTCCATTGAAGTCTTCAAAGTCTATTTCGCTTCATTCATGTACGTTGTTAATGTATGTCTATTTACTTACATTATTCATAATAAATATTTATTTGTTTTCTTAGCTTACCAATTGCGTTGTTAAAGGAAGGTTTTGGTAAGGTCAATATTGTTGTTGTCTTGTTTCTTTTATTTTTCAATAAATTCTTCATCTTATTTGTTTGGATTTCATTTTCACCTTGCATGGTACATGTGGCTCATTGCATGGATGTTAAGTGTAGTGCTGTACTTTTGTTTTATGTTGTCGTAGATGCTCACATTCATGATAACTTCCCATACATATACATTTGAACCAGTTGAACACGAGTCATATTTTATCCTTCCTTTTGTTGTTAACTTAGAAATAATAAACAGGGTGTTAGGTAAATGGGTATATGAGCCGACACTAGCCCATGTTAACATGGTCATATAAATGGTATGGTGAAGTCAGAAAATTGATATCTTCATTTTAATTATTTTAATTTTCATACAAAATAAATTTAGAAGATTTGTATGAAAATTAAAATATTTAAAATGAGATGATGGTAAAACGCCCGACGGTATGACATTAATTCCTTGGTCTAAGCGTCGGGCATTGGTCTGGGATGCGACTTGCTGCGACACTCTTGCCCCCTCCCATGTGCCTTCCACGTCGAGGGCTGCAGGCGCTGCGGCTGCTTCAGCGGAATCTTTGAAAAAAAGCAAATATTCCGCTTTAGACAGCTGCTACCGTTTTGTACCTTTCGGCGTGGAAACGTTGGGACCTTGGGGCCCGGAGGCCAAAAAGCTTTTCTCTGAGCATTCCTCCCGCATCATCGAGGTTACCGGTGACCAGAAGGCCGGGTTCTACCTTAGCCAGCGTTTAAGCCTAGCGATCCAACGCGGAAACGCTGCCAGCCTTTTGGGCACCGCTAACCTCACCGACAGATCTGGGGAAAGGGATACTTTTTTAATTTAATTTTATTTTCTTTTTTGTAAATATTGTATTTTTTTTGTATATGTATAGTATAGTTTTTAAGTTTGTAAATTACCTGTACTTTAATTTGTTGTTCTGAATAAAATATTTATACGTTTTTGAAATAAACCATCAATGAACAAGAAAAAAAAATTTCTGACTTCACCATACCATTTATAAGCCCATGTTAACATGGGCTAGTGTAGGCTCATATACCCATTTACCTAACACCCTGTATATTTAAAGATATGGATTATAAATAACTATAGAATCTCTTAAATCCTAATGAGGGCTACGTCGTTTTTATATCGTCGGCTATCGTTTTTATACTTAACAGTTGGCACCCCTGGCGATTGACAGGACCTTACTCTACAGTGGCGCCATCTTGATGAGTGCAAATGCGATAGTCCTCGTACCACTTTAGCGCTCACCAGTTGGTGCCACTGTCTTCGCTACTAGCAAGTGACAGACCTTACTCTACAGTGGCGCTAACTGGTGAGCGCTAAAACGATAGCCCTCATTAGGAGCAATGTCTTCACTCCTCTCGCAGATAATATTAAATACCGAATTAAAAAGCATATTATGAAAGGATGACTGGAACAGGTGTGCTTACCTTTACCTTTTCTTACTGTCTGTGCCAAGTTATGTTTTGGCAAATAAACGTTCGATGGTCTATCAAAGAATAGACAACAATGTGCTTTTGTCAATGGCATCGGCAAACGCAAACGCACTTTTCCTTACGTTAAAAAAATAATTTTAAACCTAATTCTGCTAGCATTACATTGTAAAAGAAATTATAGACCATCATTTAGACCTGCTGCTATGATGGATTTTGCAGTTTCGGGTTCGAATCCCGTTTAGGCATAATGTTCATCAGAAGATAATGATTATTTACTGTTGGAAACCTGATGGAAAGTAATGATTGATCATGCATGACATTCTAAAGCCCGGTCCGTGACCACGTAGAATTTTGTCCAATGACCCCTAGCTACCCATCCTTATTGCTGTCGCGACTGTGCGACTGGCACCCGCAGTGAGTGTGCGAGCGCGATAGGAACATAATTACGCCCGAGCGATAAGGATGGGTAGCTAGGGGTCATTGGACATAATTCTACGTGCTCACGGACCAGACTATAGTTTGCGAGATGCAGGCCTAAACCTTCCAGAAAAAAACAACCTAACCAGTCAACGTTTCTAAAACCGCCATCATTCTCCAGACTCAACGGCCTTTCGTATCTGCAAAGCGGCGTGGACATTGATGCCGCGGCCACCCTAGTCCGTCAGATCGAGCCACTGGCCACTGCTACCCATCGCCGAGGGGTGCTGGGAAGACTGGGGTGCTTTAGCGGGCTCTTCCAGCTGTCTGCCATGGACCCCACGCTGAAAGACCCCGTGCTCGTGCAGGGAACGGACGGCGTTGGGACCAAAGTTAAGGTAAAGATGTGTTTTCAATTAGCGGATTAACAGAGGTTACATTGGTTATCAAGAACACAAAGTGATAGTTAACAGATGACGGTACATCAAGCTAAACAAGAATAATTGCATAATAGCATTGGAAGTTGGAACTACAAGAAATGACTGTCAACTGAACCATCTGTGGCATCTAGTAACAAATAAGCATTCATATCAGATAAAATTTCACGATTGCGTCATGGATCCACAAAATCAAAACACAAAACGAAGCCTTTGGCTGGTTTTAGTGTTACGCGGACTGTCAGTGCGGATCGCTCCGCATAGACGATCTGTATGAATTGCTAGGGAGCGGAGCGGTTCCTCCGGACCGCATTACTCTAAAACGCTCCCTAGAAGTTCATACAGATTGGCCGTGCGGAGCGGGTCCGCACCGGACGGTCCGCGTGACACTAAAACCAGTCTTCTTAAATCCTTAAGTAAGCAATGCTAAATAATGATTACAGCATTTTGAACTTTACTGCCTAGCGTTAAAGTCGAAAAACAATGTTTTTTTTACTTCCGTCTTCAATTAAGGTAAATACATAAACAATGGATCTACTTGTTTCAGATCGCAGAAATAATGAACAAGTACGACACGATCGGTCAAGACTTAGTAGCGATGTGCGTCAACGACATCTTGTGCGCGGGCGCCGAGCCCTTCGCTTTCCTGGACTACATGGCGTGCGGCCGTCTACAGGTCGAGCTGGCCTCGTCTATCGTCAAGGGAATTGCTGACGCGTGTATACTCTCCGGCTGCGCCTTGCTAGGTAGATAGAAATACAGAACACACTTTATTGTACACTACACAAAACAAAAAAAAAGTCAAGAAATAAATGTATTAAAGATACGGCACAATGTAGGCGGTCTTATCGCTATAAAGGTGTTGTGGGCGGTGCCTACTTACTAAAACACATTCGATATAAGGCGTCAGGCGTTATCTTTGCGCTCCTGGGCTATAAGCCGTGCGGCCGCCTGCAAGTCGAGCTGGCCTCGTCTATCGTCAAGGGAATCGCTGATGCGTGTATACTCTCCGGCTGCGCCTTGCTAGGTACTTACGCGTACAATAGCACTACTTGCATTTTATACGGGACAAGGCAGGTATTTGACCGCAATCGTACCTGGTGTTAAGTAAGATGCAGTCAAGGATGGTAAATATCTGCCCTGTAAGTGTCTATTCACTCTCGCCTTGAAAAAGCCCAGATTATAGTGTTCAGGAAAGACAGCAGCAGGCAGCGAATTTCAGTCCCTAGCTGTTCGCATTATAAAAGAGTCATCGAAACGCATAGTGCGAGCTGTGGAATGTCGACAATGTAGGGATGGTAGGTACGCTAACCTGCGTCTGGTTCCCCGGTGATGGAAGGGGGCTGGTGGAATTAGGTCGAATAATTCCTTCGCACATTCTCCGAAGTGTAGCCTGTAGAAAACCGTGTGTTGTGGGCGGGGTTAACCTTCTAAACCACACTAGGTATGAGGTGTTGTTTTCATGATCGGTCAAGACCTAGTAGCTATGTGCGTCAACGACATCTTGTGCGCGGGCGCCGAGCCCTTCGCTTTCCTGGACTACATGGCGTGCGGCCGTCTACAGGTCGAGCTGGCCTCGTCTATCGTCAAGGGAATCGCTGATGCTTGTATACTCTCCGGTTGTGCATTGCTAGGTAGATAGAAATACAGAACACACTTTATTGTACACTACACAAAACAAAAACAAAGTCAAGAAATAAATGTATTAAAGATACGGCACAATGTAGGCGGTCTTATCGCAATAAAGGTGTTGTGGGCGGGGCCTACTTACTAAAACACATTCGACATTAGGCGTTGTCTTTGCGCTCCTGTAGTACATGGCGTGCGGCCGCCTACAAGTCGAGCTGGCCTCATCTATCGTCAAGGGGATCGCTGATGCGTGTATACTCTCCGGCTGCGCCTTACTAGGTACTTATAACAACAATAGTTGTGTTGTGGGCGGGGCCTAATTACTAAGACACATTCGACATTAAGCGTTGTCTTTGCGCTCCTGGACTACATGGCGTGCGGCCGTCTACAAGTCGAGCTGGCCTCGTCTATCGTCAAGGGGATCGCTGATGCTTGTATACTCTCCGGCTGCGCTTTGCTAGGTAGATATATACTTTATTGTACACTACATAAAACAAGAAAAGAAAAAGAAATAAATATACAAAAGATGCGGCATAATGTAGGCGGTCTTATCGCTATAAAGGTACTTGCAATAACAGTACTTGTATTGTGGGCGGGGCCTACACACTAAAACAAATTAGGCATTAAGCGTTGACTTTGCGCTCCTGGACTACATGGCGTGCGGCCGTCTACAAGTCGAGCTGGCCTCGTCTATCGTCAAGGGGATCGCTGACGCGTGTATACTCTCCGGCTGCGCCTTACTAGGTACTTATAAGAACAATAGTTGTGTTGTGGGCGGGGCCTACTTACTAAAACACATTCGACATAAGGCGTTGTCTTTGCGCTCCTGGACTATATGGCGTGCGGCCGTCTACAAGTCGAGCTGGCCTCGTCTATCGTCAAGGGAATCGCTGATGCGTGTATACTCTCCGGCTGCGCCTTACTAGGTACTTATAAAAACAATACCAGTGTTGTGGGCGGGGCCTATTTACTAAAAAACATTCGAAATTAGGCGTTGTCTTTGCGCTCCTGGACTACATGGCGTGCGACGGCCTACAAGTCGAGCTGGCCTCGTCTATCGTCAAGGGCATCGCTGACGCGTGTATACTCTCCGGCTGCGCTTTGCTAGGTATGACCCTATTTTTTTATCCACAACGAGGAAGCTCTTAGCCTGTATCTCACCTGATGGTAAGTGATGATCAGGCCGAAGATGGATGCGAGCTTCACCCGGAATCCTCAACCACGGAGGAACTGGCTATCTTTAATTATTAATTTATTAAACAATATGAGGCAATAGGCATGTCCCAAAAGTATCCATGCTCCTAGCGACGAAAAAAATAATTTCCAAAAGTTGGAAACATTGGCTCATAGCGAACTCATTCCCTTTTAATGACTTCGCCATATAGGATGCGTATACTTACGCAGCGTCAGAGTGCTAGCCTGATGTTGCGCTATAGCGTCGAATTGTATTGTTACAATGTAGAACTCGGCGCCAAACCGTCCTAACGCCGCGACAGAGCGTTCGCGTTGCGTACTGCTAGCGCCGCCATTGTTTTTGACTTGAAACTATTTCAAACTATCCACATTCAACCAACCCAATTCGGTGCTATAGCGTGACGTCATAATAACGCACGCTATTTACGCGTTTTATTTATTGGAGCCTAAACTTTAGTTCGTTCAACTTTTGATATTTAATTTGCGTCTGACACGCGTTTATAATAGGTGTTTCTACGCATGCCGCTGCTACCTATACCTTTAAATTCCTTTTTTTCTTCTACAAAGGTGGCGAAACAGCCGAAATGCCGTCAATGTACGACGTAGGCAAATACGACCTGGCCGGCTTCGCGGTGGGCGTGGTCGACAACCTCAAACAACTCCCGCGCATCAAGGAGATCCGCGCGGGGGACGTAGTGTTGGCGCTCCCCTCTACTGGCGTACACAGCAATGGATACAGTCTGGTGCAGAAGATCATGGCCGAGAGCGGATGCAGGTATAGTAGACCACTAGCCAGAGGTACACCACTAAAGCCCGGTCTGTGAGCACGTATTATTTTGTCCAATGACCCCAAGCTACCCAGCCTTATCGCTCGCGCGTAATTATATTGCTGTCGCGACTGTGCGACGGGCGCCCGCAGTGAGTGTGCGAGCGCGACAGCAACATAATTACGCGCGAGCGATAAGGATGGGTAGCTTGGGGTCGTTGGACAAAATTATACGTGATCGCAGACCAGACTATAGCTAGAGTTACACTAAGCACTTCATATATCCTCAAGTACCTCCCGCGCATCAAGGAGATCCGAGCGGGGGACGTAGTGTTGGCGCTCCCCTCTACTGGCGTACACAGCAATGGATACAGTCTCGTGCAGAAGATCATGGCCGAGAGCGGATGCAGGTACAGTAGACCACTGAAGCCCGGTCTGCGAGCACGTAGAATATTGTCTAATGACCCCAAGCTGCCCATCCCAGCAACATAATTACGCGCGAGCGATAAGGATGGGTAGCTTGGAGTCATTGGACAAAATTCTACGTGCTCGCAGACCAGACTATAGCTAGAGTTACACCAAGCACTTCATATGACCTCAAGCAACTCCCGCGCATCAAAGAGATCCGAGCGGGGGACGTAGTGTTGGCGCTCCCCTCTACTGGCGTACACAGCAACGGATACAGTCTGGTGCAGAAGATCATGGCTGAGAGTGGGTGCAGGTACAGTAGACCACTAAAGCCCGGTCTGCGAGCACGTAGAATTTTGTCCAATGACCCCAAGCTACCCATCCTTATCGCTCGCGCGTAATTATGTTGCTGTCGGGCTCGCACACTCACTGCGGGCGCCCGTCGCACAGTCGCGACAGCAATATAATTACGCGCGAGCGATAAGGATGGGTAGCTTGGGGTCACTGGACAAAATTCTACGTGCGCGTAATTAATCCACTGCAGTATCGGTACTCTACGCAAGCTACGCATACTACGCAAGCAATGTAAACTGTTTACATTATGACGTCGCTGCTGTTATCATTGCTCTCACCAGCAATGTGTTCTGTTTTTGGGCATATTTCTGCGACACCGGCCACGCCCCCTTGTCTACTGTACACAGCAATGGATACAGTCTGGTGCAGAAGATTATGGCTGAGAGCGGGTGCTGGTACGGTTGATGCTAAAACTAAGATAAGATGAAACATATTTTTTGTTGAAGGTAGATGCGTACGATTGAAACTTCGTTATATCATGAGCTAAGCTGATATCTGTGCGGTGAAGGTGAAGGAAAAAGATCTTCAACACTTTCCCGGACAGTAACCCAGACAAAATAGAAGTTCACTGCCCATGAAAGTGTTAACTTACAAAATCCAAGCTTAGTTTGTTACATAACTTGATAAATATGATCGTCTACTACTCATAACATAAGTTTTTCTTAATTTAGGACTTGTTTTCGCCATGCTAAACGTCCAAGAATATAATTACTCATTATTTCCCCGCAGATACACAGAAAAAGCGCCCTTCAGTACTGCAGGACGAACATTCGGCGAGGAGTTCTTAGAACCAACTGGCATCTACGTGCGCCAAGTGTTGCCGGCTCTCCGCAGAAGCCTCGTAAAGGCCCTCGCACACATCACCGGCGGAGGATTGTTGGACAATGTACCGCGCGTGTTGCCGCCGGGGCTGCGCGTGCGACTCGACGCCAGCAAGTTCCAGATCAAGCCGCTGTTTGGATGGCTGCAGGCCAAAGGTAACTAAAGTAACCTCTTATAAAGCCTGGTCCATGAGCACGTAGAATTTTGTCCAATGACCCCGAGCTACCCATTATGTTGCTGTCGCGTTCGCACACTCACTGCGGGCGCGCGTCTCACAGTCGCAACAGCAATATAATTACGCGCGAGCGATAAGGATGGGTAGCTTGGGGTCATTGGACAAAATTCTACGTGCTCACGGACCAGGCTTTAGATTTTTTTGTAGCTAGAATTTGCAGAAGTAAAGGACCGGCGGAGAAAGCGGCTAACTGAAAAACTAAGGTATGAAGACACTCTTTAGATCTAGGTATAAATTACTCAGTAAAGCAGGTTTATCTTATGGGTGAGGTCCTTAAGGCTACATCTACGTGCGCCAAGTATTGCCGGCTCTCCGCAGAAATTTATTCCCACCTCTCGTTCCCACCACTGCAACTCCTGTGTAGCCAGGATCTACAGCTTGACCGCCACAAAAACCCAACCAATTTAGGTCAAGTTTGTCCCGGGGGAAAGTTAAACTGTCATTGGACCCGCAACGAAATTAATCAGAAGAACATCCCATCTCTAGCCCTTATTGTTACTGCGACTTTTTGTAAAATCTACAGTTTCCTTCAGCACTGTTACAACCCAACCAGTAAAAACTAAGTTAGGTTTGAGACTAAAATTTTGCTAGTTGGAATAAGGACTGTTCAAAGCTGTGAAGAAGGCAGATAACTGATAACCAATACAGTAGAATAACCGTTAAGAAATAGAGCAGGCTGAATCTTGGGTGAATTCCTTGACCCATGACCACGACATCGGTTGTCACGACAACAGTTGACGTAAGTTGTCAGCTTTAAATAAGGTCAAATCTCACTGAGATCTCAACTTAACACAAGCCCCTATTGAAAAGGTCACAAAGCTCAAATCGAAAAATCCCCTGACATTCCTGTACTAACCTCAACAAAAATTTTCCAGGCATGGTCTCCGACTTTGAGATGCTCCGTACCTTCAACTGCGGAGTAGGCATGGTGCTGATCGTGGACCCGGTGGTGGTCAAAGAGCTGTTGGCGCTGGTAGAAGGGGATATCAGGGTCGTTGGCACTGTTGAAGCTATCGGGAAGGAGGGTGAGTTGATAAGTCAATGAAATGATTATGCAAGTTAAGTCAAGTGACAGTGGGCGGGGCACATAGCTCGTAGAGCTGATGGCCTCTCGGGCTAAAAGGTTCTCGAGTAGCGCCCACGGGTCGGAAGACATAGTGTGGGCAGGCCCCCCACCAGTAGGCCTAAGATGCGCTCCGCGATAAGCGGTTATCTCGCCATTTTATCGATTTTGTCCATACATTTTGACGTCGATAAAAAATATCACGGCGCGCATCTTAGGCCTACAGGCGGACCGACGATCTGGTGAAGGTCACGGGAGGTGCCTGACGTTGTGGAAAACCTTGGTGGAGGCCTTTGTCCAGCAGTGGACATCATTTGGCTGAAACGAACGATTGTTGAAATTGGAACAAAAATATTGCAAAGCGACTATCTAACTCTTTTATTTATATGTAAAAATCTATGATAATTAATACGGAACAAAAGAAGCAAGTCAAGTCTAAACATAACTATTTCTTTCTAGGCGGCCACCAAGTGGCGGTGGACAACTTTAGAGAAGCGATGACGCCTCTAACAGCGCCCTACGTGATCGGACAGGCCGTCAGGCAGAAGTCTCTCTCTTACAAAGACAGCGGAGTCGATATTGAGGCTGGGGACTCTCTCGTCTCTCTCATTAAGCCTTTGGCCAGGTAAGTGATTTTCTATTCAGTTAAATAATATAAAAGTTATTCTTAGATTTTTTTAAACAAGCCTTAGTGTATTATAGGTCGCTCAACGAATGTTGAGGCAATCCGAATACAGATACAAATCTTTGAGTTTATAGCTCAACTATTGTTGCTTGACCTATATTCACTGTACATAGACAAATGTCATTATTTTTACATGATTCCTATTCGTTTTGTTTCAGGTCCACATCTAGGTCAGGAGTTTTGGGGGGTCTCGGTGGCTTCGGTGGCTGCTTCCAACTGAAAGCTATTGAACAAGAATTCAAGGTGAGACAAAACTCTATTGATAGCAAAATAAATTTTCTTGTCAGCTCTGCAGCTCTGGACAAGTTGAGGAGATTTCCACATCATCCAACAACTAACATAGCCGTCTAGATCTTTCGCTTATTACAACGTTGGTAATTTGATCGATATACTCGTATCTGATAAAAAGTACTGGCGTTCAGTCGCACGTGTCAATTTTCGTGTAATGTTTTGTAGCATAAAGATATTGTTCAAGTTGTACTTTATATTACTTATTGATAAACAAGCAGTTCGCTTCTGGAATATGTGCCTTTTCTATTTAAAAAACTTATCTTCATAATTTCTTACTTTCTCTGTCACAGGATCCAGTGCTGGTCCTAGCAGCTGACGGCGTGGGCACAAAGCTCAAAATCGCTCAAACTATCAACCAACACAGTACCATCGGAATCGATTTAGTTGCGATGTGCATCAACGACATACTGTGCAATGGCGCTACACCTTTGACGTTCTTGGACTACTTTGCTTGTGGTTCTTTGGACGTTAATGTGGCTAGGAATGTGGTTTCTGGAGTCGCTGAGGGCTGTAGACAGGCCAATGCTGCGCTTATAGGTATGATCATAATTTTTTTATTTTATCCACAACGAGGAAGCTCTTGGCCTGTATCTCACCTGATGATAAGTGATGATCAGGCCGAAGGTGGAAGCGAGCTTCACCCGGAATCCTCAACCACAGAGGAACTGGCTATCTTACCTCTAACTGCCGGACCACAACAATGCTGTTAACATTGTTGTTATGGCGACAGACTTAGGTAAGATGGTGGTAGCTAGCCAGGCTGGCTTAGAACAAGCCCTACCACCAACCAAACCGAACAGAAAAATCTGCCCCCACTGGGAATTGAACCCGGGACCTCTGCGTCTGAAGTAGGTGGTCTAACCACTAGACCACAGAGGCGGTTGAATCATCATGAAGCATTCTTATTAGTATGGCAATAAGGTTTCAAATAGGGTGTGAAGATTCTTGTCTACTCCGTTGACGTTCTTGGACTACTTTGCGTGCGGTTCTTTGGACGTCAATGTAGCGAGGAACGTGGCGTCTGGAGTCGCTGAGGGCTGTAGACAGGCCAATGCTGCGCTTATAGATATGATCAAAAATTATTCTTATTAGTTTGCTATTTAGGTTCAATTTCGCGTGTAAAGAAAGATTCTCATCCTTCCATCATGATGCAGAAACTGACTCTGAATATCAATGTATTATAAACCCTACCTCAATGGTCGCAATGTTGAATTTAACATGATTCCAAGATTGCTTTGATTGGGGCTCGATAAAAATGTAGAAGACACCACTACGCATCGGTAGAACATTCAAAAACATACCTTATTATTCTTACATTTAGGTTCAATATTGCGTCTAAAATTATCTGTTGCGTACAGAATAACGTCATTATGTCTCAAAGTAATTATAAACTCTAATCAAGTAGCTTTTAGGTTCAATTTTAAAGTGTTAACTATCTTACCTAGGTGGAGAAACAGCAGAAATGCCGGGCATGTATGAACCAGGCGCGTATGATATCGCCGGCTTCGCGCTCGGGGTTGTGGAAAGGACACAGGTGTTGCCGAAAATTAACGACATCACGGTGAGAATATAACAACATTTTGTACCTAATATTAAAAAGAAACACAGAAGTCTTAAACAACATATTTTATAGACAAAATAAAATTTAAAATCTGCATATTATGTGCCTCAACAATGTTCTACAACGTCTAAGTTGACGCATCACAAAAGCACACTCGGGATCGTTACAGAATCAGATTTCTCTTTGTCGTTTCTTACATTCTGTAGCGATAAGCAAGACCGGGGTGTGACAGTATAAGAAATCGAATTATAATGTTAAAATATGTTTTTGTTTTCTTTAGGTTGGTGATATAATCATTGGGCTGCCCTCAAACGGCGTCCACAGCAACGGGTTCAGTCTGATCCACAAGCTGATGAAGAAGACTGGTCTCACGCTCCAGGACAAGGCTCCCTTCAGCAAAGAAGGACTCACGTTAGGTTAGTCTATAGGATTATTTATATAACAACGCAGCTTTTAATTCGTGTTCGTTTTCTTGTAAACTGTTGTTGATGTATGTGGTATAAGGGCTCATACACATCTCGTTTTGTCAGACACCGTCAACGTGTGTGATGCAGATGACTTTCACAAAGATTGCAATAACATCGTGTAAACATGGCGTTCCGATTATATGAAAGGCGTGGTGTGTATAGGCTCTTAGAATTTAAGTGACGGTTATCGTTATTAGGTAATTAAAATACATCTGGAGCAGTGATTAGTGTAGGAGGGAGGTCGATCCTCTGTAATTTACCATGCGAGGATTTAGCCTAGACTAGCTGCAGATTTTTTATCGGTCGATAGTTGGGTCGGGCTATGTGGACATGAAAATTGCACGTTACACCGATTTGGTATCGGCCGATTCTTCATACGAATTAGAATCAGCCCCAACTATCGGCCAACTAGTCTGTAGTCTTCGGGGAGGCTATACTCGCCACGTTAGCCAGACTGGTTGGGGATGCTTAATGCTCGCTTTTTCTCCAGTTAACAGACCCTAGTTCAGTCTTACCTCTTTCACAGGCGAGGAGCTGATCAAGCCCACGCGCATATACGCACGGGCAATGGCCGCGGCACTAGCGGGCGGGCGCGTGAAGAACGCTTGCTAGTTCTGCGGCCATTATATACAATAGAACTAAATATATGGCTTGACTAAACGATTTAGTAATATACTCGACTAAATTTTTGGTGTTCGGACACGTTTAGCAAATAAGACTGAGTTGCACCACCTAACTTTGACCATAACTATAACGATAACCGGTGTATTTTGTATGGAGTTTGACAGATTTTTGGCATTTGTCAAAGTTAAAATAAGATGGTGCAACCCAGCCTAAATCACTCTCCACTTGACAAAATTACTCGACTACAAGGCTTTAAGGTTCAGCCAAACCAACGCGATCACACGTGATCAGCCGGCGTGCAGCGATGGTGACCAATGCATTTAAGTCTGATCGCGTGTGATCGCGTTGGTTTGGCTGAACCTTTACTTGAAGACGCTACTTTTTTTTTTATATTGTGAAGAGTTGGATACTTTGGTTGTCGTAGGTAGAACTTCTTCGTGGGAGATACGTAGATAAAACACCAGACAATAGTTGATTAATATACAGGGTGTTTGGCGCATCGTGTGCCAAAATGATTTGGCGGATAGAATGGGTCATTTCCTATATTTTCAGCCCCCATAACACGTTCCATGCCAGGCGGCTACTTTTAAATTAATTTTTTTAGTAATTTCACCAAAATACCCAAATCGCATCATTTAATTTCGATTTAAAAAAAAACTACTAGGCGCAGTCCTAAAGTAAATATTTTGTTTTGACGTGCATTAATGTAGGGTTGCATCAAATCTAAATTTACTGGCAAATATCATCTAGTTTTTTTTAAATTCAGCTTTGAAGTTTTCCGAAAAGTTAAAAATGGACTGAACATTTAAGTTTACATGGGTATAATTTTTTTTTAAAAGAGATAGCGATCTTCGGATTTTATCAAAACTTCCCTAGTCTATCCTCATTCAAACGGTATACTAATCTTGTTTAAATAATAACAACAACTTCACAAATTCCTTAAATTAGTGCATTGACTCTACTCGGACTGATTTGCGAAATTTGTGTTTATAGCCCCTTTAATATTTTTTACCTGTAGGTGTTAAACGTGCTATTCAAACATAAAGGGGCTATAAACACAAATTTCGCAAATCAGTCCGAGTAGAGTCAATGCACTAATTTAAGGAATTTGTGAAGTTGTTGTTATTGTTTAAACAAGATTAGTATACCGTTTGAATGAGGATAGACTAGAGAAGTTTTGGTAAAATCCTAAGATCGCTATCTCTTTTAAAAAAAAATTATACCCATGTAAACTTAAATGTTCAGTCCATTTTTAACTTTTCGGAAAACTTCAAAGCTGAATTTAAAAAAAACTAGATGATATTTGCCAGTAAATTTAGATTTGATGCAACCCTACATTAATGCACGTCAAAACAAAATATTTACTTTAGGGCTGCGCCTAGTAGTTTTTTTTTAAATCGAAATTAAATGATGCGATTTGGGTATTTTGGTGAAATTACTAAAAAAATTAATTTAAAAGTAGCCGCCTGGCATGGAACGTGTTATGGGGGCTGAAAATATAGGAAATGACCCATTCTATCCGCCAAATCATTTTGGCACACGATGCGCCAAACACCCTGTATTTGATGTTGTTCGTGCAACAGTGGTACAAAGAGTGAGGTAATAACAACTGTCTACAGCATTTTTGCGCACGGGTTATGCATAGCTTATTTTTATTGCTATAATACCTAGAAATAAGAATATTAACAAAAATTTGTTCTGAATTTGCTTTTATGTATAAAAAATAGAAAAAATCATATCAATGAATGTATGAAACATGAACATAGAGATGATTTAATTTGTTGCCAAATATTTTTTTTTCTTTCTTACTTTCATTCTTTCTAATTATTAAAACATACCAAACATCCATTTAAGATTCATTCTCACAAGAGAAAATTTAAAATAGACTCCAAATATTTATTAAAAATGAAAAGTTCTAATTTCCTGTCATGTTCCTTAGAAGATTTTTCTCATAAAAATCTAACTCTATCATGCTTTCAGTATACTGGCCTTGGTAACGTCGTCTCTCAAATCCCACTATATTTTGATGAAAGCGTGCCCCTTGTTCTTGCGAATAAGCCCCCATAATTATCTATAAAATATATCCCAATGAGAATGTGACGTGCATCTTTAGAGACATTCTACTATGAAGATGGAAAATTCAAATCGCTATAACTCTTTAAAAAGCAAATATTTTCGATTTGTAATCGCAGTTTTTTACATAAATTTGCTTATATAATCAGAATATAATAAGTAAAATCCATGCGCAAAAAAAAAAAATTTTTTTGTTGACCGGTGTAATTAATTGAATATAAAACGAAGACTAGTTATTATGATAGAATATTACAAATTAGGGATTGGTGCCGAGTGCAAAAGACAAAGAAAAGTTATTAGGTACATGATTAATCTGTCCTCAATATTTGGTACGTATAGCCTGACCAGGAACATAAAAACCCTGGCATAGAGGCGCGTCAATTGCATTTGATAGTGCAACACTGAGTACAGTCGTACCTGTGTTAAATTAATAGGCTAACTTTATGTATCAGGATTCAGGATTACGGGCTAATTTGATATTTTCATAAATTAACGAAAAAATATTATTATAGGTAACCTGGTTTAAATAAATTAAATGAAACCATCAATCGAGCTAGTAGAATTTATTTTATTATTCATCAATAATCAAATTCAGAACTTGAATATTCAACTGCAATGTCTGCTCATGAACGCTTCAAACTCGGTACTTCTTTCCCAATTCCATAAAATTCAACACTTAGAAAGTGACAAAAAACTTTAAAATAGGTAGTTGAAACAAACCACAGCTAATTTTCATAGTGGACTGTACTATACGATAAACATGTCAGTCAATTTGACAACCTTTGTCGGAAACATTATTCAATGAAAATATTGTCCGAACCCTTAGTATTTCTCTTCGACAAATACTTTAACACATTGTGAACCACTTTTCTTTCACGACTATAAAAATATTTTAGCAATTTAATTCACAAAATCAATTGCGCACATTTAAAATAAAGTTTGTTTACACTTTGACAGCAATAGACAATGAAGTTTTCAGTTACTGTTGCCATTAAAAGAAATTAGTACCATTAGTTTTCCGCAACATGGCGAGGGTTTTTATGTTCCTGGTCATGGCATGGCTATACATGGTGTGATGAGTGCATAAAGAATGATGCAATCATATTTTATAATTAACTGAGTACAAAGTAGGCACAATATCCTCAACGAGGAAGCTCTTGGCCTGTATCTCACCTGATGGTAAGTGATAGTTCAATGTTATGTCTTTCACAGGCGAGGAGCTGATCAAGCCGACGCGTATCTACGCACGGGCAATGGCCGCGGCTTTAGCGAGCGGGCGCGTGAAGGCGGCCGCGCACGTGACGGGCGGCGGGCTGCCCGACAACCTGCCGCGCGTCGTGCCCGCCTCCGTGCGAGCCAGGCTTGATGCGCACTGCTGGCACGTGCCGCCGGTACGTACACTAGCCCTTTAGCCCTAACCTCGTTTCAGCCAAATGACGTCCACTGCTGGACAAAGGCCTCCCCCAAGGTTTTCCACAATGAACGGTCCTGCGCTGCCCGCATCCAGGCTCTTCCCGCGACCTTCACCAGATCGTCGCTCCACCTAGTAGGAGGCCTGCCCACGCTACGTCTTCCAGCCCGCGACCACTCGAGAACTTTCCTGCCCCAACGGCCATCGTCTCTACGAGCTATGTGCCCCGCCCACTGCCACTTAATTTTAGCAATTCTGCGAGCTATGTCGGTTACTTTGGTTAGCCCTAACCTAACCTTTGTTTGTCACCTGTCATCCGCTTTGCAATGGAGGGAAGTCGAACCTTAACTTCGAACTTCTTCTTCTTCTTCTGATTAATTTCGTTGCGGGTCCAATGACAGTTTAACTTTCCCCCGGGACAAACTTGACCTTCACTGTTTGGGTTTTATTGGCGGTCAAGCTGTAGATCCTGGCTACACAGGGGTTGCAGCGGTGGGAACGAGAGGTGGAAATAAATAGTCTTGTAAAAGTCCCTCCCACTTGTCAATATGCAATAAATACTGACAGAAAACGATATGCAAGCTGTTCAAAATAAAGACTAACTAGAATCGCCCCCTTTACACTTTCAGTCAATATCTCAATACTTCTTACACAAAGACTCAGATTTAGAAAAAAACTGTGACTAACCACACTCTTACGCTCGTCGATCAGTATCCAAACACTTCTAATACAAAAACTAAGTTGACTAGAATAAAACTGTGAATAGCATCACGTACTAACTCTTCAGAATAAAACCTGTGACTAACCTCACCCCATTCTCCCCCTGTTAGTCAATATTCAAGTCAACGCTTGGCGCCACACGTTGACCTCCATCTCGGTGAATTAACGATCTGGTGAAGATCACAGAAAATCCTGGATGCAGGCAACGCAAGGACGATCGTTGTGGAAATCCGCGCGTGTGGAAAACCTTTGTCCAGCACTGGATGTCATTGGCTGAAACAAACAAGTTTTATAATAAAGAGTTTTTGAGAGAATTCGTGCCTTTTAATCTAAATTTGTACAGGGTGTTAGGTAAATGGGTATATGAGCCGACATTAGCCCATGTTAACATAGGCATATAAATGGTATGGTGAAGTCAGAAAATTGATATCTTCATTTTAATTATTTTAATTTTCATACAGATCGGATTTTATAAAATTTATTTTGTATGAAAATTAAAAAAAAAACAAAAATATGATATCGAATTTCTGACTTCGCCATACCATTTATATACCCATGTTAACATGGGCTAGTGTCGGCTCATATACCCATTTACCTAACACCCTGTATAACTCAAAGGTGAAACTAAACTAAACTAATCTATCAACGCACAGCCCAAACCACTGAACGGATCGGGCTGAAATTTGGCATGCAAGTAGATGTTATGACGTAGGCATCCGCTAAGAAAGGATTTTACGAAACTCCACGTCTAACGGGCTAAAACGGGATCCACGCGTACGAAGTCGCGGGCGGCCGCTAGTGTCAAATAAAGTCGACTAATGTTATTCGCATTAACAGGTGTTCGCGTGGATCGCAGACGCGGCCGCGGTGTCGGACGACGAGATGCTGCGTACCTTCAACTGCGGCATTGGTATGGTGCTCATCGTGTCGCCAGAAGACCAGGCTGAGGTTTGTTTTAGCTTATTTATTAAAACTCATTTTATTTTTGCAAGTAGGCTTTTGAAAAGCACTTTTACATCACTATTTGTGTAGACTAATAAAGTCACATGCAGTGTGTATACGATTCAATGCAGTGGACATACTCGTATGATATGCTTAATTAATTTAAGCTCAAGCGTAATAAACAATGCTCAGCGTAATAAGTCAATTAGAGGCCTACTTTTGACTTCACACGACATACAACAAAATACATTTTAAATTCTTTAATAGTTAACAAAAGACAGTGCATAATTATATCGGAGTGGTTTCTTTGGTGCGTGCGTCAAAACGTTAGGATGATTTAAAATGTGCTTCACGTACGTGACTTTGGTGGAGAAGTTTCTCCATAGTAGCGAAAAGACATGTTCAACGTCATCAACTAAATAACAAGATGTGAGAGGTGATAGGCTTAGGATGCGCGCCGCGATAAGCGATTATCACTCCATTTTATCGATTTTGCCCATACATTTTGACGTCGATAACGTTATCACGGCGCGCACCCTAGTCATGTGTAACATATCGTTACATCACACACACTTGTCACTTATCTCAGTTACGTTACGTTTGTTTGAGTCTTCAACCATTGTGATGTTTCCAGGTGATGAACACAACCCGTTCGTACGGCGCGATGGTGATCGGCAGTATCCAGGCTCGGCCACCAGGCGGCGCTCGCGTCGTCATCGACAACTTTGCGTCCTCGCTCGACTTCACGCGCCGCATGCCGCTGCTGCCTAGCAGGAAGGTGAGACATCTATTGTAGGTCATAGGTCATCATGACGTCATTAGTCCCCACTGTAGGAGAACGATCGCTAATCGATTAGAAGCAACGTCATCGACAACTTCGCCTCGTCTTTGGACTTCACGCGCCGCATGCCGCTGCTGCCTAGCAGGAAGGTAAGACATCTATTATAGGTCATAAGTCATCATGACGTCATTAGTCCCCACTCTAGTAGAACGATCGCTAATCGATTAGAGGGAACATCATCGACAACTTCGCTTCGTTATTGGACTTCACGCGCCGCATGCCGCTGCTGCCTAGCAAGAAGGTAAGTCCACACATACATAGGTGCACCCAGCATTTGTTTCAGGGGCCGTTCAAGTATTACGTAAGCACCAATTCTCTGTTTTGCTTATTTTGATGACATGGGGGGGTAGGGGGGTCTAGATGATGATTACGTCATCGTTAGTTATTTACGTTTTTTCGGGGATTCCCGTAATGCAGTTATGTTTGTTATGTTCTTTTTTTCTGATTATATTTTTTTGTCCCTTACTCTATGTGTATCAGTTAAACCAAATATTTTCATGAATTTTCCTATTTTAAAAATGACAATATAAAAAACATTTATAACAAAATGTTTACGTAAGCATAGGGGGAGGGGGTNGTTCGTACGGCGCGATGGTGATCGGCAGTATCCAGGCTCGGCCACCAGGCGGCGCTCGCGTCGTCATCGACAACTTTGCGTCCTCGCTCGACTTCACGCGCCGCATGCCGCTGCTGCCTAGCAGGAAGGTGAGACATCTATTGTAGGTCATAGGTCATCATGACGTCATTAGTCCCCACTGTAGGAGAACGATCGCTAATCGATTAGAAGCAACGTCATCGACAACTTCGCCTCGTCTTTGGACTTCACGCGCCGCATGCCGCTGCTGCCTAGCAGGAAGGTAAGACATCTATTATAGGTCATAAGTCATCATGACGTCATTAGTCCCCACTCTAGTAGAACGATCGCTAATCGATTAGAGGGAACATCATCGACAACTTCGCTTCGTTATTGGACTTCACGCGCCGCATGCCGCTGCTGCCTAGCAAGAAGGTAAGTCCACACATACATAGGTGCACCCAGCATTTGTTTCAGGGGCCGTTCAAGTATTACGTAAGCACCAATTCTCTGTTTTGCTTATTTTGATGACATGGGGGGGTAGGGGGGTCTAGATGATGATTACGTCATCGTTAGTTATTTACGTTTTTTCGGGGATTCCCGTAATGCAGTTATGTTTGTTATGTTCTTTTTTTCTGATTATATTTTTTTGTCCCTTACTCTATGTGTATCAGTTAAACCAAATATTTTCATGAATTTTCCTATTTTAAAAATGACAATATAAAAAACATTTATAACAAAATGTTTACGTAAGCATAGGGGGAGGGGGTAAGTGCTTTGCTTACTTTTGATGATCAGGGGGGCGGGGGGGTAAAAAATGGTAAGAAATCTGCTTACGTAATACTTGAACGGCCCCTCAGGGATCGGGGGTAGTCTGTTCCAGGCGGGGGAAAACTCTCTTCTTAGTCGGGCATTCTTGTCAGAGTGGTCGTGGTTGCGCTGACAAGGTACATGGTGGGGTGATGTCATCTCCGAGGGTAGCTCTCCCGGCGATGTGCTTCCATTTCTGACGGTTAGAGGCGTCGCGAGTACACTGGAACATGGTGGCTTCAGTGGCCTTTGTGATGGCGTCTATCCAGCGAGAAGACAAAACTAATTTATATTCAAACAGGGTTCCCTACCTTAGCCACTTATGAACGAAACATGTTGGAGATAAAAATGTTCAGGGGCGCTGCCCTTCCCTTCACATTATGCAATCATCATCAGGTCACTACTGCAGGACCACGACCTTTTTTATCCCAACTAATATTATAAATGCGAAAGTAACTCTGTCTGTCTGTCTGTCTGTCTGTCTGTCTGTTACGCTTTCCCGCTTAAACCTCGCAACCGATTTTGATGAAATTTGGCATAGAGATAGTTTGAGTCCCGGGAAAGAACATAGGATAGTTTTTATCCCGGTTTTTGAAACAGGGACGCGCGCGATAAAGTTTTTCTGTGACAGACAAAATTCCACGCGGGCGAAGCCGCGGGCGGAAAGCTAGTATAATAATAAAATCAATCATTTATTTGCAAGAACATGGTTAGATTGGTGTTAATTTAGTTAATTCCAGCATATTCTGTCGCATGCGACGTGCAAAAGTTTTTGTTCTTAAAGTTATGTTAATTGTTATTGCTACATTTGGTCTTAGATTTTACATATTTTTACAACTCAAAATACTTATTTTACTCATAGTTGTTTTTCATTACCATGATAGTAACAAGTAATAATACAATAAATACATGTCAGGGAACAAAATTTGAATTGCAAATGTCAAAGAAATTTAAATTAATTGTAAGATGTCAAATTAAGTTACATTACCGATGTCACATCATTCTATCATTTAAAAAGTCATTCACTGTATATTACATTTTAATTAACAAAAAGTCAAAAACTGCACTTTTAAATTTGGTAAAGGTTAACATTTTTACATTGTTTGGTAATTTATTAAATATTCGTATAGCCATACAATAACAGTTTTTGGAATACAGTGTCAATCTTTGAGGTGGGATTGATAAGTTGTCTGCCTTCCTACCTCTATAGCCATAAGTTTTATTTGTAATTTATAATTGATTATGGATTTGACTTCTCCAAAACGCACTAGCCAGATGAGTCAGAGGGCCTGATTGATGTTCTCCCTTAGCTGTTTCTTCCTACTAATATTATAAATGCGAAAGTTTGGATGTTATGATGTCTGGATGTTTGTTACTCTTTCACGCAAAAACTACTGAACGGATTTTGTTAAAACTTTACAGTATTATTGTTTGTAACCCAGATTAACATACCTATAGGCTATAATTTATGCCGATCTGTGACACTAAATTTCACGCGGGTGAAGCCGCGGGCAAAAGCTTGTACGACATATAGAAGAAGAGTGAGAACGGTCCTAATTACTCTGCCGAAATAACTTATCAATGACTAAAAGTTTCATTCTTTCTTTCCCTCCAGGTGGCGGTGCTAGTATCAGGCAACGGCAGCAACCTCCAAGCACTAATCGAGACGACCCGCGACCCGAGCCAGTGCATGTGCGCTGACGTCACGCTGGTGGTCAGCAACCGGCCCGGCGTGCGCGCGCTCGAGCGGGCCGAGGCCGCCGGGATACCCGCGCTGGTGAGTGGCGTCACGCGACGGCGAGACACAGGCGACCCCGGCCAGTGCATGTGAGTGACGTCACGCTGGTGGTCAGCAACCGGCCCGGCGTGCGCGCGCTCGAGCGGGCCGAGGCCGCCGGGATACCCGCGCTGGTGAGTGACGTCACGCGACGGCGAGACACAGGCGACCCCGGCCAGCACATAAAATAAGAGCGCTTTCACATTAAGATAGCATTCGGATCAAGACGACCGCGACGAGAGACCACGACCCGAGACCGCGACAGGCAACCGGTCGCAGGGCGACAGCTACTTACGAATCTTCGCGACACGAGTCGTGCGACCCATACGAAACTCAGTGCGACTCATTTCGTGCGAAGAAAACACGGCCATATTTTGCATCTGTCGCGTCACGGCTCTGCCTTGTGAGCGACCGAGTCGCGCGACTCGGTTGCTTGCATCCGTCAGCACTTCCTATTAATTCATATAAAGCAGTGGGTCGCGGTCGCCGGTCGCGGTCTCGCGTCGCTGTCGTCTTGATCCGAATGCTACCTTTAGGCGATTTAGCAGCGCGACAAACGCGCGACAGACGCGCTGCCGAAAATTTCATACTATGTGACAGCGGATGCATGCCTTCACATTATAAAAGCGCTGATGCCGCGCTGCTGTCGCGTTTTTAACGCCCTAATGTGAAAGCACTCTTAGTCTTTCCACATAAAGAGATGAGGAACAGAACACATTGGACTTCCGTGCTGGTGAGTGACGTCACTGGGACGGTGGCGAGCGGCGAGACAGTGCAGCACAACCCCAGCCAGTGCATAATATAAGTCTTTCCTTATAAAGAGATGAGGAATAGGACACATTGGACTCATATACCCCATATAGCGCATAATGTACGCAGATTGCGGAATTTCAATGTGCATGATAAGGAGGGCCGACCCCAAATAAAATAAGAATGGGCCAGGCAAAGAAGAACTCATTCTGTGCAATACGGTAAGTGGCGTAGTGAGCGAACGATACTCGACATTGAGTTAGCACTATGAATTGCCAATAAAAGGCTTTAAGTGCGGCGCAGTGCTCAGGAACTGCCACTACGTCAAACGTCACGAACAGCATAATATAAACTATCTTTATTTTTTCAGGTGTTCAACCACAAAGAATACGCATCTCGCGAGGAATTCGACCGCGCCGTGTCGGCAGCACTGGAGAGCCACAAGATCGACATCGTGTGCCTGGCCGGTTATATGAGGATCCTGTCCGCCGAGTTCGTGCAGAAGTGAGTCTTACTGCCTTCACATAGGGTCGATATTGCCAGGAGGCCGCGCTGGACAGCCATAAGACCGACATCGTGTGCCTGGCCGGCTACATGAGGATCCTGTCCGCCGAGTTCGTGCAGAAGTGAGTCTTACTGCCTTCACATAGGGTCGATATTGCCAGGAGGCCGCGCTGGACAGCCATAAGACCGACATCGTGTGCCTGGCCGGCTACATGAGGATCCTGTCCGCCGAGTTCGTGCAGAAGTGAGTCTTACTGCCTTCACATAGGGTCGATATTGCCAGGAGGCCGCGCTGGACAGCCATAAGACCGACATCGTGTGCCTGGCCGGCTACATGAGGATCCTGTCCGCCGAGTTCGTGCAGAAGTGAGTCTTACTGCCTTCACATAGGGTCGATATTGCCAGGAGGCCGCGCTGGACAGCCATAAGACCGACATCGTGTGCCTGGCCGGCTACATGAGGATCCTGTCCGCCGAGTTCGTGCAGAAGTGAGTCTTACTGCCTTCACATAGGGTCGATATTGCCAGGAGGCCGCGCTGGACAGCCATAAGACCGACATCGTGTGCCTGGCCGGCTACATGAGGATCCTGTCCGCCGAGTTCGTGCAGAAGTGAGTCTTACTGCCTTCACATAGGGTCGATATTGCCAGGAGGCCGCGCTGGACAGCCATAAGACCGACATCGTGTGCCTGGCCGGCTACATGAGGATCCTGTCCGCCGAGTTCGTGCAGAAGTGAGTCTTACTGCCTTCACATAGGGTCGATATTGCCAGGAGGCCGCGCTGGACAGCCATAAGACCGACATCGTGTGCCTGGCCGGCTACATGAGGATCCTGTCCGCGGAGTTCGTGCAGAAGTGAGTCTTACTGCCTTCACATAGGGTCGATATTGCCAGGAGTGCGACCGCACCGTGTCGGCTGCGCTGGAGTCACAAGATTGACAATGAGGATCCTTTCCGCGGACGTGAGTCGTGCAGAAGTGAGTCTTACTGCCTACACAGTAGTGTTGAAAATAGTTTCATTTACATAAGGCAAATGGAGGATTTGCAATACACTCCCTAAACCGACCCGGGTCTAGGATGCGCACCATGATAAACTTTTATCGACTTTACGTTATAAGCCCATACATTTGTCGTCTAAAAGCATCGATAAGATCACGACTATTGATGTGCCGTTCCCGAGAACGCTCTCCCAACTGAGAATATTCTCGGGAGCGCTCCCGGGAGCGTTCTCCTAAGTGAGAAAGGTTGAGAATCATGTTTATCAAATGGAAATAAACAAACTTTCTTAAGTAAATTAGTATTAAATGCAGTCGACAGATAAGTGTATATTAAACAATACACTCTATTTGCAGTGAAAGGCTATATTCCCAGTGTTCCCGAGAATATTCTCGGGAACTTTCCCGGCAATATTATCGGCAACTGCACCTTTATTATATTTTAATTTTTTCGTCGTGAAATGTCGTTTTAATGATATGTAAGATGACAGCAATTTCTTTTTACACGTAATTAAATAATGTAACTGTCCATTTTTTCCTTTTTAACACGCTTTTATTAGGTCGTCGTGTATGTAACTAACTATGTAATGGAATTTTAGAATCTGAATTACACATACTTCTAAGTCTTGTATCATCATGAAACTTGGCAATTATAATGTAGATTAAATGACAATACAATATTGTGGTACCAGCTGGTCTGATGATGGGACTGGAAGGTGGCCAAAGGAATTTCTAAACGAAACGGCGGAATCACATCGAGTTTGGGATCATTGGATTTGTCTTTTCGAGATCTTTAAGTGCTAGATAATGTCCAGGGTCCTAATGATGGAGTCAGGAGGTGGCCATAGGAACTCCTAAACGAAACGGTGGAAACTCATCGAGTTGGGTTCGTTGGATTTGTCTTTTTGAGCACTTTAATGCTAGATGATGTCCAGGGTCCTGATGATTTTTGGCCTTTTAGTGCTGTTAGTAATTAAAAGCGTGTTTTTAGTTTTTTAAACTATTGTTATTTGAAATTAAGGACCATATTTCACAATCTCTTAGTAAGGGCCTGTTTCGCCACTTCTGGATAAGTTGTGGATAGCTTATCTGACGGATCATTTGACACATTTTTATAGAATATACGTGCTAGCTTGATTGATCCGACACTTACCGAATATATCCCGGACATTAGTCTGTACGAGATTAGAATGGTTTTCAAACAGCTGAAAAACAGCAAGGCACCGTAATCACGGCTGAGCTTCTGAAAGCAGGCGGAATGCCGGCACTAAAGGCTTTTCAGAAGCTGCTCGATTTCGTCATCTTCGAGGGAATAACGCCTACGGCATGGCAAAGAAGTATAATGATACTCATCTTCAAAAAAGGCGACAAGAACTTGTTGAAGAATTATAGACCCATTTCGCTTCTGAGCCATGTCTACAAGCTGTTTTCTATAGTCATTACGAATTGTCACGTTAGCAGGCTCGACGACTTTCAGCCCCCCGAACAAGCCGGTTTCCGAAAAGGCTTTAGTACCATAGATAGACCATAATAATATACGCTACGGCAGATTATTATGGAAGATCAAGGAGTATAATCAGCCGCTTTGCAAGCAAGGAGTATAATTATGAAAAAGCCTTCGATTCGATTGAGACATGGGCAGTGCTGCAGTCTCTCCAACTGTGTCAAATTGACTATCGATACATTAAAGTGTTGAAAGGCTTGGACTGTCACTGTGGCGTATTTGTCCACAGTGACAGTCGGTTTCAAGACCAGGACCCGAAACCTATCCAGTTGCAGCGAGGGGTGAGACAGGGAGACGTCATCACCATCGCCCTGGAAGATGTTTTTAAGCTTCTGGGCTAGAGCGGATTCAGCATAAATATCAACGGCGAGCACATCACTCAGACAACAGACGATATCGTAGTCATGGCCGAGATCGTGGACGATCTAGGCACAATGTTCGATGGCCTCAATAGAGTAGAGACTCTATCGAGGCCATTGAGAGCAACGAGTGGGTCTCAAAATGAACATGGACAAGATTTAAAAATCATGTCTTACGACCGTGTTGCACCCACTCCTCTAAAAGCTGGAGACTCTACACTCGAAGTTGTTGACAATAATGCATACCTGGGACAAACAGTCCAGTTAGGTAGGTTCAACTTCGAAAAAAGGTCAATCATCTCGGCCCAGCTCGGCTGGGCAGCCTTCGGGAAGCTTCACGATATTTTCACGCGGCGTCTCCGTCGCGTTGCCGCTCCGCTTTAAATCCGCTTTGAATCCGCTTGCAATCCGCTAGGGTGGCAAGGGCCTTAAAACTCAGAGGCACACTGATGTTCAAATACCGTAGGCGAGTCCTAAAGCCGCGGTACGCGTTCGCCACGAAAAGAGTGAGCAAGACAGCAATATCTCACTCACACGTGTCATGCCTTGTTTATAACGACTAGCCTTAACGCCCAGTTTCGAAACATTACAAATAATATCACATAAACAATAAAATTAAAACTTAAACTAAATGTATTCTATCGAGAACACTGAGAATATTCCCGGGAGCGTTCTCGGTTCTCGAGAATATTCTCACTGGGAATATTGCCGGGAACGAGAACTTTCTCAGCGGCACATCTCTAATCACGACGCACATTTTAGTCCGGGAGATTTCTTGGAGAAGGCTGATATTTTCCTCTCAGTCGTCACTTACGACATCTTATTATCTTTACATTCTTTGATGCTATATTCTTTGTATGATAGATGCTCTAAAATTTTATCGGTGCTTTCTTATACAAAACGGAACTATTCCCACCTGTCGTTCCCACCATTGCAACTCCTGTGTAGCCAGGATCTACAGCTTGACCGCTTTAAAAACCCAACCAATGAAGGTCAAGTTTGCTTTCTTGTACAGTCGACAGCAAATCAGTGTCTTTTTGGAGCGAAATGGCACATATTACATGGCATATTACATCTGCATATAATGTCTTACCACAGAATAATAATATGTACAGAAGTTTAACTTCGCGAAGGTATTTAAAAAAATGTATGCTCAATGTCATTAACAATATGGTGTAATTTAGCCTGTCTCAAGAGTCAAGCACCATTTTGTTGACAAACGTCAGTGATCGGCACTGCGCCGAAGCTATAGGGCTGACTTCGGTAAAATGATGTGACTTGAGGTGCCAAACTGCGGAAAATGGCGGAGGAAATACATGATTTAGCATGAGTTATCATGAATAATACCTATTAACTACTTATTTACCTCTCAGTATCTTGAGGCAACTTTAAAAAGTACATTCTGTGTTTTTATTATTATTTAGGCAGTTAAATACTGCACAGTTAAATACACCATTTTCTTTATTTTCTTCCATCATACACAAGAATACGCGTGCGTGTGTCAATGTTCGCTCGTATGTGAGGCCTTGTCGAATAGTATCCTGTAGGTGGGCCATCGTGCGTGTTTTGTTTTCGATGTAACCTCGCGGAGATGAACAGACCTGAGGTGGAATTGTGTAAAGCAATCGTAATCATTTGACAGTTCATAACGTACGATAAAGTCAGTTAAATAAAGCATGTGACAGAATAATCGTACGTTATGAACTGTCAAATGATTACGATTACTTTACACAATTCCGCCTCTGGTCTTACCTTCATGTGTCTGACCACCCTGTGTATGTAAATATATGTTTCCAGATGGAAGGGACGCCTCATCAACATCCATCCATCGCTGCTGCCGCGCCATCCAGGGCTGCACGCTCAACAACAGTGTCTGGACGCCGGCGACCGCGAGACTGGTTGCACTGTGCACTTTGTGGACGTAAGTAGTCTATGCCCATGGATGTCCGTTCGTTCGTTTCAGCCGAAAGACGTCCACTGCTGGACGAAGGCCTCCCCCAAGGATTTCCACAAAGACCGGTCCTGCGCCGCTCGCATCCAGGCGCCTCCCGCGACCTTCACCAGATCGTCGGTCCACCTAATGGGAGACCTGCCCACGCTACGTACGTCTTCCGGCTCGTGGTCGCCACTCAAGAACTTTCCTGCTCCAGCGGCCGTCAGCTCTACGAGCTATGTGCCCTGCCCACTGTCATGGGCGTATCCAACTTTAAAAGGGGTGTGAGTAGTCTTTATGGGCGTGTTCAACTTAAAAAGGGACGTGGGTAGTCTATGCCAACTTTAGAGGGGAAGGGGGCAGAACTGTGTTTTTGGCAGGGTCTCTCGCGCTTAGAAACTTGTATTTACAGGAGGGGAAGAATTCTTCTTCCTGCGCTTCCTTTGATCTCTGGTCAGAGTAGTCATCAAAGAAAAGATTGCGGATTCAATTCCCACCAGAGGCAAACATGTTTTTCTTGTTTTGTCACGCCGCTACGGTGACGTCAGCGCCCGTGTGGAATCTCTCTTAGATTTAAAAATCTTATGGTATCGCAGCTCCTACGGATGAACTAATCAAGTTTGTATCCCCAGGAGGGCATGGACACAGGCCCAATCATAACACAAGAACGCGTGCCGGTTCTTCGCGACGATGATGCTGACACTCTCGCTGCTCGTATCCACCTCGCCGAGCATCGCGCTTTCCCTCGAGCATTGCGTCTGCTGGCTACAGGCCGCGTGCGGTTGACGCAACGCGGGACTGTCGCTTGGCACTCGTAAACACCCAAACTAGCCACGACATCGCGACATCCCTAAACACCAGCCACTAAAGCCTGGTCCGTGAGCACGTAGAATTTTGTCCAATGACCCCTAGCTACCCATCCTTATCGCTCGCGCGTAATTATGTTGCTGTCGCGCTCGCACACTCACCACGGGCGCGCGTCGCACAGTCGCGACAGCAATATAATTACGCGCGAGCGATAAGGATGGGTAGCTTGGGATCATTGGACAAAATTCTACGTGCTCACGGACAGTGCCGTAACTAGGGCGGTGCCAGCGGTGCCCAGGCACAGGGCGCAGACCCTGGAGGGGCGTAGAAATGACCAGACCAGTATCTAGTTTTGTTTCATGCACGCTCTGCACCCCCCCCCGTAGAAGGTTACTTTTTTTTATATTTCTCGCACCGGGCGCATAAAAGGCTAGTTACGGCACTGCTCACGGACCAGGCTTTAGCTGCCACGACATTCCTTATAGGCGACACGTCTCACAAACACCATCCCCTAACTGTAACTTCATTCTCTAAACTCCATCCCCAACTGCTGTCACGCCTAGAAACTACACTACTAACTGTGACGTCACGCCTCGCCGAACATCGCGCTTTCCCTCGAGTGTTGTGTCTCCTGGCTACAGGCCGCGTGCGGTTGACGTAGCGCGGGACTGTCGCTTGGCACTCGTAAATACAGTGGCGATAATCCTAGGGGCCGAAATACCTGCCATACTTCTGTGCGCCACGCTAATACCTTTCGCTATCCACCACATCACTTACAGGCGCCACCCTTTATTTGCCATGTCACTCCTAGACGCCTCCTGTGACGTCACTACACTCGTTATACCACGTATCACGTGTATAGTACAGGCAAAGTGCATTTACAAAAGTAGGTACAGTTATTATGTACAGTCACGGAATGAAAAGGTTCGTCAGTTTTCAAATTGATTCCTTCAACGAATCGCAAGCACATATTACCTTTTGAAACTATGTTACAAAATAATCTCGAGTTAGAGAAAATAATCTTTAACTGTTGCTCAGTAAAGTTCAAAATTATTCAGATCGAAGTTGTTTGACGATTTATCTTGTCAAGAAGATTATTATGATTGATAAACTAAAACCTTCTTGTTGGTTCAACCTGCCATTATTATTTCTATAAAAAAAACTACATTTTGTAACATTGCACTGATGGGATAGAAAAATAAACAAGCAAAACCTTATTCGTTAGCAAACGTCATATTTATTTAAATGTTAGCAGCACTGTTTCTTGCACTGTAATGTTGGTAGGTTTGACTCTTACAGTATCTAGTGCAAGCGAAAACCGACACTAAGGTGACGAACCTTTTCATTCTGCGACTGTACATTCCTACAATTCAACATCCAATCCTAACCAGAATCATTCCAGTTTGATCGTGCCATAAAACACATACTCAAAAATAAATGTGTTTTCATGTAACCAAGTCTCGAATAAAATATAGATCTTGTTCCTACATCACCATTTTTGTAAGAAGTCTCGAATGAAATTATTTGTACATATTTATCATGTAATATTACTTTAAGTATTTTGTTTACAGCTATGATTTAAATGTTATGGAATATTTAGTTGATAGCTGATAAAAATCAGTGTAATTGATAACATTTTATGTGCAAATCTATGTAACAAATAAAATAAGTTTTATTTTAAAATCATGATTGTTGTTTGTTAGATATTTTAGTTGTCATCAGATATAGTCATAAATTTTACTAAAATTACTATTGTTAATCATTTTATATAAGGAAAAATAAAAGTTTTATATGTTCTTTGGTGTTTTATTTTTGTTGTAAATATCGAAAATCTCCATCAATCTATAGATTATCACAGAAAATAGGATCACTGTAAAATTGTCTAGCTATAGCTTACTACCTATTAACACTTTCGTTTTAAAATATCAGGTGCCATTTTCAAGAAAATATATTTCCACCTGATTGTACAATCAGTACTTATTACAAAAAAACTTTCATATTTCAAGACTGCTCTTTTCTTAACTTTTCCTTATCTTGGCTGCTTTTCTTATCTTTCCCTATAGTGAATACATCTTCAAAGGCTTTCAGGAGTATGCCAAACAAATCCTCACTTTCCACTATTACTGTCTTGTATTCCACTTTATTCTCTGCTTCTACTGGTTTCATTGAATGTGGTCCATTCTTCAAAATATCATCAAGTATTTTGTCTATTTCTACATAAAACTTCTGCCTGTTTATTAAAGGTACTATTAAGTTGTACTTATTAATTTTGCTATTTAATGTCTTGACAAATTCTCTGTAGTCATCACAAATCCTGTGCCACTTTGGCTCATCTACCTCACTGAGGGGGAATGGCCCTAATACCATTCTGTCATTCTTGATGTCTCTCTTTAAGAATTCAATATCTTGATCAATTTCTTTGCTCATTGTTATCCATTCAGGTGTGAAGCCATTGTTTATAAGCACCTGAAAGTTTAATTTTAAAATATTAAAACATATTTTTAATCATTAACAATTTTTAGTCAAATCAAATCAAATCAAATCAAATCATTTATTGCATTGCATTACATGTGGTTTGATAGTTGGTGAATGGTAGGGCAGCGCATCACATGCACCCTGCAAGGGCATAGCAAGCATTAAGTATACATTTTACAAAATAAAAAAGAAGTTACAATTTTAGATCAGTAGTAACAATTATTAATTATGTTATTTAATTATATTTCATTTAATAATATATTTATTCAATTTTAAATTATCAATCTGGCTTACTTTGGCTTTCAGAGGTACCCAGATTGACTGGAAATGGTTAGGATTGATTAATGGTATGAATCAAGACACTTTATTTACTTAGGTAGGTACATTATAATACAAACCTCATTTAACTTATGTGTAGTAAAGTCTACATAGGGATTTCTGTTTTGGTCCTTCAATGGCTTCCCTTTTCCACTCAAGTTTTCAAATTCACCTTTTGACATAGATTCTTGTATGAGATCTTCAACAAGTCTGTCAAACCCATACTTAGTTTTGATGTCATGTTTCTTTCCATAGTTTTGCTGTCCTTTTTTCATGAGTGTGTTGTCAGAAGCAACAGCTTTTGCTATGCGGTGTTCCATTACATTGTTTGCGGCTCTCTGGGCTTTCGCTTGGGCCCACTGTTTCTGCCGCTGGGATGGAGTGCCGTGGCCAATACCTTCATAGCTCAAATATTGTCGATGTTGAGGAGCTGTATGCTGTAACCAATTTATTTACATTATTATATGGGTTACTTCAAAGCTAAAAGTCCTTGCTAGTTTGTAAAAACTACCCAACTCTTATTTTTTTTACTTTATCAACATAATGACTAACCTTGTAATGTGTAAAATTCATAACTTTTGCGACTTTTTTTCTCCGAAACTGTACATAACCATAAGTCGAAACTTTATAGGAACACTTAATTTCTTTATATCTTTTTCTACAAAAAATACGAAACATGTAGCCTCATCCTTCTTGTGAGGAGCCAAAAATTACATACCCGGATATCATACACAATCTTTTCGATTTCTTTGTTATTTGATGCTCCAGTGTTGTGTTTGGTTAGAACTCGGAAGGCATTTTCTACTGCAACAAATTTGTCCATATCTGCCTCTGGTGATCCGGAATCCGGGTGGTACTTCTTTGCCAGCTGCAGAAAAGCTTCGCGGACTGCATCTTGCTTGGAATCCACCGGTATGTTCAATAGTTGATAGCATTCCTGTAATGTTCGAAGTTTAAAGTTGTATGTTATATCAATTGTACAGAAATGTGGGATGTACCTATACGAACAACTCAAGACATCATGTCAACTGTTAATTCAGCTAAGATCTTTAAAGATTAGCTTTCTGTAAACTTACTTGGAGTTTCTTCTCGTTTGATTTGGCGATCAATGTTCTTACTGTTATTAAGTTGTAATATAATTTAACTGGGTTTCTACATTGCAAATAAACAAATTGATTAATACACGGTTTCATTTTCTTTTTGGTAATTAATAAATTGAGTGATCCATTACGTAAAAACTGGTGTTTTTCCTGAAATTCCAAATGTTTTTGTTGAATACGCCAAATGTCAAAATAAATGTCAACAAAGAAAATTGACAGTGATATTTTTTTTCTTCTTCATGCAAGCAAGGCCCACATTCATGTCATTGTATCATTCACTGTACTCAGCAATCGATAGTCAACATATCAATTCCAATAAATCCAACAAGTGTTTAACAATTGAACTAATGGATGTCTCTATCAACCAACTAGATTAAAAAAAAGAAACTGTCAGTTTTCGAGTTTTCGGAAGAGAGCGGAAAATTGAGTAGAATTTTACGATATTTTTTAAAATAAATTGCATTAAATTAAGTTAATACTTTTAGTTCTAATGAAAAGTGTGATAGGAGTTTCGAATAATTAAATAATATCTACTTCTTGTTGTGCTAACTGATGATAATTTGATGCGATGGCGATAACCGCAGACGAGGTGGCTGAGCGCTTTCCTATTCACTGGCTCGTTTGGAACAACCAGCATGAAGAACTGAAAGAAGCTTTGGAGTCCAAGAAGGTATGAATATTCTCAGGGCTTTATGAATCCAAGAAATCCAATTTAGCTCTGTGCTAGTATAGGAATTACATTTTAAGTCTTGTCAGAGACACTTGGTTTTGCTTAGTTTTGTGCAGTTGGTTTCATGTAAATTTAGAAGACAAATTACAGGGGCTTAACTTGTTAGTAATCAGTAAAAAACATCAATATAAGTTTTAACCATTGCTCAGTCTGAATAAAATGAATATGATATGGGAAAACGGAATAAAATATTATAGTTTCAATCAACTTTTTGTTGCTGTTCTTTTGGTCTTAGTTTTTGATTTGCTCTTGTAGTGTGTGTGGTTTATATACAACATTTTTTATGCAGACTGTTATACCCTAGGCTACAGACCAGTTTTTCTCTTCAATATAAATTTTGACAACGGAGTACAGAAATGGCTTAGTTTTTTTTTTCAACACCATACCAATCTTTGAAACTGAGTAACTATGGCCTATGACCTACTGCTTTTTACATGTGGAGAACTGGAAATATCCTTAAAATCCCAAATAAGACGCTAATTTCAGTTTTCTTTAATTTTTACTTCTTTAATGGTTTTCGCTCTTTGCTAGGCAACCTAGATATATTTTTTGACTTGCTAATTTGAACATCTTATTTATTTTATACAACATTGTGTGCTCATTGTACAATCAATGAAGCCAAACAATCAATGTAAAAGTACACTTATTCTAGTAAAAATAATCCCATTATTGTGTGAAGCCTTACTATGTAAGTGGGTGTTTATAAGGTTTGTGTATCATTGCCAAATATCTGGCTAATGACTTGGAATAATACTCATGTAATGCCTATTCTGTCTGGGACTAATGTTTTGTGTACTTTTGCTTTGGAAGATTTCCCCTACAGATATTAATGTCTGTAGACAGTTCAATGAACTTCTGTCTGTCTGGCCATTATCATGTTAATAAAAATGTATAAAAGAAATCTCTTTTCATTGCCAGCTAGTGGGTCAAAAGGTCAATGGTCTATTCCACATTGTTGAATTTTGCTGACTAAAGCAATGGTAGGATTTAAATAAAGTACATTAGGAAGGATACCCATTCAAACTTGAGTATGGGTGATTTACTATTTAAACAATTTCATTTACTATTCCCATGTAAAGTCAGAATCATTTCTTTTCAAAATTTTTTTTCTTTATTTATTATTCAAACATTTGCATAATATAATATAACTTTTATTTAATACTTAGACATTAAAAAAGATGGCATATTACCATGTCTACTAATATTATAAAGAGGTAAAGTTTGTGTGTTTGTATATTTGTTAAATCGTAAGGGGTAATCTCGGGATCTACTGAACCGATTTAAAAATTCTTTCACCATTAAAAAACCGAAAAATTTTATGCGGGAGAAGCCGCGTGCTGAAAGCTAGTATTATGTCATTCTTTAGACAGACACCAGTTTATTAATATTTAAAAATAGCTCTTCATGATTGAATTTAATGCTCAGCTCTGATTCACATTCTTAATCATATTATGAGTCACGTCATGGGAGGCAAGTGTGTGCTAATTTTGTTCACAAATGCCACATGTCCTTGCATACTGATTAGGAGTATCAATAAATAATAAATACTTACCGTGTGAGTGATTGATTCGCCATGTAAACATTGTTACAATCGCTAACTGATAGTGTTATCTTGTGACCTTGGATTTCCATGAAAAGCACAGATTTTTTGTGTTGAAATGGATTTGTTGTGTAAATATTTGGAGATTACCATATTTTAGAAAATATCCTGCAGGTACCATTGTATGATAATCTTATGTAGTTATTTGAAAAATATCTTGAAAAAGTCTATATTATTTTCAAGTTCATTTACTTGTTTTTGAGTTTGAATAAATAGTAAAATGAGGGTGCAACCTTTAGGTGGAGGAACTGCATGATGAAGACGTGTCAGATAGCCTGGTTTTGCCATGGGCAAAAGCTAAAGATAAAGATATTGCAAATTGTCAAGGACATCATTTCATGTCAGTCAGAGTTAAACATTATCTGTCCCATACTCGTCGCCAATATTATAATATGTAACGTCGGTATCCGGGAATTTCGGGAGATCACGCGTGCTTACTCACCTGACATGTACCAGCCTGGTTTTTCTAGATATACCCTCAAGTGGGGTATGACAATATCAATTAAATAGTTAATCATATTTTACTATCACATTTCCATTCAGTTCACATCTGAGGACCTAGAGAAGAAAGATCCTCGCGGGCGCACTCCGTTACTTCTAGCGGTGACGCTCAACCACATCGAGGCGGTGCGCGCTTTGCTAGACGCGGGAGCCGATGTCAACTGCGAGAAAGATGGATGGACAGGCAAGTTCCATATTGTAATGCTTAGTGTAGGCTGCTGCCTAAGACTTGAGTTTGCAGACCAATCGAGAGGAAGAAGCAGTAATTTGCCCAATGCTTTAGTCCACGTGTTTCCCGCGACTCTCACTAGATCGATGGTCCATCGAGTGGGAGGCCTGGCTTCACTACGTCTTAACGCTCCGCGATCGCCACTCATGATCTTTTTTGTCCCGACGGCCATCATTTCTACGAGCTATGTGTCCCGCTCACAGATCGTATTATCCACGAAGACTCGCCCCACCATTCTTCCGCTAATGTTTGAGTGTACACGCTAAATTATCTATGAGTGCACACGCACACTACAGTAATGACGCTCGGATTGCTCGGATCAAACTCCCCGCACCCCGCGCTTTCCTCGACCAAAAATTGGTAGGGCGCGTCTTCGTGGATGAAATGATCTATACTCAGTTACTTTGGTTCAACTACGAATTTCCTCATTTCTGTTTCGATCACGTTGAGAAACTGAGCATTGCATGCTCCATTGCCCTTTGGGTGACCTATTGCTTAGCAATAATGCCCTTTATTCGCAGCGGTGCAAGAAGCAACAGCGACGGGCGACGCCGAGCTTCTATCGCTGGTGCTATCGCGTCGCGACTTCCAAAGGCACGTGGTGCGCGCGAGTGGCATCCCAGACTTGCTGCACCGGCTCAGTCTTGCGCCCGACTTCTACGTCGAGATGAAGTGGGAGTTCACCAGCTGGGGTATGATTAGTGTTCCTAGTAGTGCTAGAAACAATAGCAACTGTTGCTGTCACTTCTAGCGGCACGAGGTGCGCGCGAGTGGCATACCAGACTTGCTGCACCGACTCAGCCTGGCGCCCGACTTCTACGTCGAGATGAAGTGGGAGTTCACGAGCTGGGGTATGATTAGTGTTCCCAGTAGTGCTAGAAGCAACAGCAACAGCTGCTGTCACCTCCAGCGGCATTCCGAACTTGCTGCACCGGCTCAGCTTGGCGCCCGACTTCTACTTCGAGATGAAGTGGGAGTTCACCAGCTGGGGTATGATGTCCTTCATCAGCAGCAATGCCAAAAGCAACAGCAACAGCTGCTGTCACTTCCAGCGACACGAGGTGCGCGCGAGTGGCATACCAGACTTGCTGCACCGACTCAGCCTGGCGCCCGACTTCTACGTCGAGATGAAGTGGGAGTTCACTAGCTGGGGTATGATGTCATTTAGCAGCGATGCTAGAAGCAACAGCAACAGCTGCTGTCACTTCCAGCGGTATCCCCGACTTGCTGCACCGGCTCAGCCTGGTGCCCGACTTCTACGTCGAGATGAAGTGGGAGTTCACTAGCTGGGGTATGATGTCCTTAATCAGCAGCGCTGCTAGAAACTACAGCAACAGGCGACGAGCTGCTGTTGCGTCGCGAATACCAGAGTGTGCCTCGTTCTCTCTTGTTTTCTTTGTCCTGAAGATCAATTTAAATATTACCTTCTTTTCGGGCGCGGATCACAGAGGCGCGGCGCGCCACTTCACCTCACGTCACCGACGATACATTAAACCTTTGTAATACAGTCCACTTCTCTCATTTAGTGACTTTGGCGTGCCGTCGACTGTACATATAGACTTTTTAGTAACGTTTGCAGTAGCGCCATTGCGTTCTCTCCAATTTGAAGGCACATTAAGTTTTGTTTTTGTAAACCAACCAATTATTGGAACTAGGCAGTATTTCAATAAAACTCGTTAGATTTCTAATAAACGCTATTTTAATGTTTAGTACAAACGACATTACATTTTGCAAAACCAGAAGAAGGAACTTTCCTTCTTCTGGTTTTGCAAAATGTAATGTGACTACAGCGCCACCGATGTCAGAAAACGAAGCAAAACGCATACATTTACGAAGACACTCTTCAACAAAATGTTTACGAAGATATAAATGATCTTTCTTATAAATTGATATTTATTTAACACCAATGAATAATATATTTTATTGTTTTCCAGTGCCACTAGTGTCGCGCATGTGTCCGTTCGACACGTATAAAGTGTACAAACGCGGCGGCAACGTGCGCGTCGACACCACACTCGTCGGCTTCGAGAACAACCGCTGGCAGCGCGGGGACAGGACTTACATATTCCGCGGACAAGGTACGTCATCATCATCATCATCATGTACAGTCACGGAATGAAAAGGTTCGTCAGTTTTCAAATTGATTCCTTCAACAAATCGCGAACACTTATTACCTTTTGAAACTATGTTACAGAATAATCTCGAGTTAGAGAAAATAACCTTTAACTGTTCGTCAGTAAAGTTCAAAATTATTGATCAAAGTTGTTTGACGATTTATCTTGTCAAGAAGATTATTATGATTGATAAACTAAAACCTTCTTGTTGGTTCAACCTGCCATTATTATTTCTATTAAATAAAAAAAAACTATTGTCAATTGGTCAATGTCATCATTGCATTGCACTGATGGGATAGAAAAATAAACAAGCAAAACCTTATTCGTTAGCAAACGTCATATTTATTTAAATGTTAGCAGCCCTGTTTCTTGCACTGTTATGTTGGCAGGTTTGACTCTTACAGTACCTAGTGCAAGCGAAAACCGACACTAAGGTGACGAACCTTTTCATTCTGCGACTGTGCAATACCCGGCGATAAATATTGCACATCGACCTTAAGAAAGAGAAATCGGTTAATTTCGGTTTCGTAGAGCGTTATCTCTGTCGCACTTGAACAACGACTGACATAATGACGTTTTGTCAAAGTGTAAACAAACTTTATTTTAAACTAGCTTTCCGCCCGCGGCTTCGCCCGCGTGGAATTTTGTCTGTCACAGAAAAACTTTATCGCGCGCGTCCCTGTTTCAAAAACCGGGATAAAAACTATCCTATGTTCTTTCCCGGGACTCAAACTATCTCTATGCCAAATTTCATCAAAATCGGTTGCGAGGTTTAAGCGGGAAAGCGTAACAGACAGACAGACAGACAGAGTTACTTTCGCATTTATAATATTAGTTGGGATTAGTTGGGATTAGTTGGGATGTGTGCAATTGATTTTGTGAATTAAATTGCTAAAAACTTTTTATAGTCGTGAGAGAAAAGTGGTTCACAATATGTTAAAGAATTTGTCGAAGAGAAATACTAAGGGTTCGGACAATATTTTCATTGAATAATTGTACCAGCCTTCTAGATATGACGGTAACAAAATCTATTTAAGAGGAAGAAAAAGAGAAACAAAAGAATAGCCAAATTTGTTTATTAATAATTAATATAAGTCTCAGGGAGTGAGTTCCTAATTAGTCTCAACCGACGCACTACTAAAGTCTCTGAAAATCCAACCGCACTGTCCTTGGTTCGCTCGTAGTGGCAGCAGCGACAAGCAACGCTTGCCACGTCAGGTTCGGCGTCGCGGGCAGGCGACAGACTATGGCCGCACAGCAATGGACCTCTTGACGGAGGAAGGAGCCCTGTAATCCACGTCATCGGTCGTTTTATTGAATGTCCGATTTTATAGTTTAGCTGCGACATCAGCTTTAAAGCGAAGCAGGGGAAAGATTTGTGCAAGAAATAGTAATTAATGATGCGGCAGCCAAACAAAATCAACTTTAAAAATAAATAATTCATTTTATCCACTAATACTGAGACTATAAGAATTTACTAAGTAGGTACTGAACTACTGAGTAAATATTTCACATTTGTTTGTGTAATATTCCTATTTTTAAGTACTAAAGTTATTTAATAATCAGCTTAACTAATTAAAGTAATCTATGGTAATAGTTAACAATATAATTTACAATTAATTAAAGTTTCTAAGGTGACATGCACAATTCGATGACCATCGAAGGTCAAAGGTCATGTCAGGAACCATTTTGACTTATGCCTATGTGCGTAAAATAAAAGAGGATTCTGCATAGAACGTTTCAATACATACGTTTACCAATTGATAGGAGTAATAAAAATAATTAAATACGCACTACTCATGCGAGCACTAAAATCTTATATCTACGTAAGCACTTACCTACTAGGCAACTAGTTAAGCACTAAAACTAGGTGGGATAGGTATTAAAATTAATTACAACACTCACCCGAGACTGGGGAAGCACAACAAGTAATTTAAATAAATCGATAAGTATTAGAAAGTTCGACCTCGTGGATCGCGAGTAATATTTTTCTAAGCGAGGTGTACGTCCGTGCGTTTAGAAGCTTCGCAGGGACTGCGAGTGACAAAAGCGCCGAGCCGAGCCGGTCGTAAGTTGCTCCCGTGCATTGAATGCATAGGAAGCGTTCACTCACAAGGTCATAATCTGACGTTCACTGAGCGCGCAATCCAAATAATTTAAATAACATCTTTGCGCTCGCGCCGGACTAAGCTTACAATATGTACAGTTTTAGTTGTTAAATTCAATGTAAATATAGTTAAAAAGTTATATTTGTATTATATTTGTTTAGTTTTTAAGTAGTTTTGAGTTTTAAGTTAAGTTGTAATAGTTTTAAGTTGAGTAATTTAACGAGCCGTTACATAATGTTTTGCCAATGACGTTTTGTCAATCGTATAGGTAGTGTGCGACAGAGATAACGCTCTACAAGCCGAAATTAACCGATTGTCTCTTTCCAAAGGTCGATGTGCAATATTTATTGCCGGGTACTGTACGTCCACTGCTGTACATAAGCCTCCCCCAATGATTTCCATAATGATCGGTTAGCGGCTTGCATTCAGCGGCTTCCTTGCTACCTTTATGAGGCCCGTCCTACGCTGCACTTTCCGGTACGTGACCTCCACTCCAGAACCTTGCTGCCCCATCGGCCGTCAGTTCTGCGTACTATGTGCCCTGCCCATTGCCACTTCAGCTTGCTAATCCGTCGGGCTATGTCAGCGACTTTATTTTGTTTATGGATCTCCTCATTTCTGGGTACGACAATAGCTCAGACAATGGCCCTTAAATTGATGCCAAGGGTAAACTCCTGTAAAAATTGTCAGAAATGTTGGAAGAAATATCTATATATATAAAAGAAAGTCGTGTTAGTTACTTCGCTTATAACTCAAGAACGGCTGAACCGATTTAGCTGAAAATTGTCAGGGAGGTAGTTTAGAGCCAGGAGAAGGACATAGGATACTTTTTATCCCGTTCGAAATTAAAAAAAAGTCTGCTTATTTATTGCCATTAAGGCGGAACAAAGTTCGCCGGGTCAGCTAGTTAGGGATAAAGCTAAAGCTTTCGCGGTAGATACGTGTGTGTGCGCCCGCGCATGATTCAGCCCAGGCCCTTAATGTTGTGGTCTTGATAAAAAAATTAAACATTGTATGATTTTGTGTTGACAAAACTGCTTTCCATTTTACCACATAAAGATTATTTAGTATTTACTTATAGATTATTTAGTTTTATTATTCAACTAGCTGTGCCCGCGACTTCGTCCGCGTGGAATAATGACTTTGGGTAGGCACTTTTAATAATTTTAAAAGTTTATCCGGTGAAAGTTACTCGGTGGTATTATCTTTTTACAACGAAATCGAAAACTACACCTACCGCAGTATTATTGGTAAACTTTTTATTTTATTTTCCTACGGGAGCTAGAATCAATCTAGAATCAAGCTTCTAGCCTAGCATGCCACTGGCCGTGGGAGAAGAAGCTTTTCCTCAAGACTATTCCCACTACCTCAAGGGCCTCCGCCAAAACTCTCGCGCGAAAATGAGTTTATGTATACCTACCTACAGGCCCTACAGCGCAAGCAGGTGCCCGCGGCATGACCGTCATGCATTACTATGAATAATTGTTAGGCGAGCGCACGCAGCGGGCACCCACTCCGAGGTTAAGTGGAGGCCCCTAGAGTATGATAGTCTTTAACATGACATGATTGTAAAAAAATGCACTAATGAGTAATTAATAATATCAACTTTGAAGCAAATCACCTCTAAAATAACTTTCTACCCCTTTTTAACATAGTTAGGGGGTGCATTTCACTAAAATACGAAACACATCTTCCATTAATTCTGTTATAGAATGCTTATGCGAAATTTGAAGTAGATTGGACGAAGGAATCTCGTTATCCCATACAAACTTCGCCCCCCCTTTTTACCTCCTTAGGGGTAGAATTTTGGAAAATCCTTTCTTATCAGATGCTTACGTCATACAAAGAACACACCGTCAAAGTTTCAGGTCTCTACGATCAGCGGTTTAGGCTGTGCNTTAGAACTTTTAAAGGGGAACAATCCTGTCATACATGACTTTTGCGAAACTTTAACCGTTTACGCAGCGTAAGCTCTCAAAAGGAAAAAAATCACTGATTTGAAACATTCTTCATTGGTGCTCCGCTCCTATTGGTCGTAGCGTGATGATATATAGCCTAAAGCCTTCAGGAACTAACGGGCTATCCAACACAAAAAGAATTTTTCAAATCGGTCCAGTAGTTCCTGAGATTAGCGCGTTCAACCAAACAAACAAACAAACAAACAAACAAACAAACAAACAAACTCTTCAGCTTTATAATATTAGTATAGATGACAGTTAAACTTATCCCTGAGACAAACTTGACCTTCACTGGTTGGGTTATTGACGGTCAAGCTGTAAATATTGGCTACACAGGAGTTGCAGCTTGGCAATAGTCCTGCGTTTTCATTTATTAATATTGACCATCCATTACTTTTCTAGGTCGCAGCGCCAGCCTGATAGAGTTAGACCACGAAGCAGGCACATCATGGCGGGAATACGTGGAACCTATAGACTCGCAGGACTATCCTCCGCCTAACCCGCGTCTACTGCAGCAACGCCTCGCCGCGCCCGTTGCCATCAACTACCTGGACACCGACAAGATATGCTTCGAGAGGTACCACAGAATAATAATAAGTACTACCAGGCCTGTTCATCTCCGCGAGTTTACATCGAAAACAAAACACGCACGATGGCCCACCTACAGGATACTATTCGACAAGGCCTCACATACGAGCGAACATTGACTCACGCACGCGTATTCTTGTGTATGATGGAAGAAAATAAATAAAATGATGTACTAAATACTGTGCAGTATTTAACTGCCTAAATAATAATAAAAACACAGAATGTACTTTTTTAAGTTGCCTCAAGACACTGAGAGGTAAATAAGTAGTTAATATTATTCATGATAATTCATCATGAATTAAGAACGAACGAAGTAAAACTTCTGTACGTAGTACTTATTATTATTCTGTGGTACTACGTACAGAAGTTTTACTTCGGGAAGGTATTTAAAAAAATGTATGCTCAATGCCATTAACAATATGGTGTAATTTAGCCTGTCTCAAGAGTCAAGCACCATTTTGTTGACAAACGTCAGTGATCGGCACTGCGCTGAAGCTATAGGGCTGACTTCGGTAAAATGATGTGACGTGAGGTAAAATGGCGGAGGAAATACATGATTTAGCATGAATTATCATGAATAATATTAACTACTTATGTATTTACATCTCAGTGTCTTGAGGCAACTTAAAAAAGTACATTCTGTGTTTTTATTATTATTTAGGCAGTTAAATACTGCACAGTATTTAGTACACCATTTTCTTTATTTTCTTCTATCATACACAAGAATACGCGTGCGTGAGTCAATGTTCGCTCGTATGTGAGGCCTTGTCGAATAGTATCCTGTAGGTGGGCCATCGTGCGTGTTTTGTTTTCTATGTAAACTCGCGGAGATGAACAGGCCTGGAGGTAGGCCGTGTTACCGGCGCCACAAGGCCACAGTACAGTATACAGGCTGCACCGTTGCAGAACTATCCAGCTCGTTTCAGGGAACTGATATTGAAGTCAAGACTACCAGTACGGCTAGCACGAAAACTACTACAACGCCCATTTTCACAACAAAATTCGATACTTTACGACACGTTCACAAGAACGTGTCGTAAAGTATCGAATTTTGTCGAATACGCAAACGATTCTAAGACGAAAGTTGTTCATGCTAGAGGTACAGTACTCCGAGTGGACTTTGATATCCGAGCCAAAACTGTATCTTTCATTATGTCACATGACATCGTCACATGCCAGTAACCCTTAACGCCAAAGTCGTGTCGATGGCAATTTGGTTATTGCATGACTGATGACTTTATTAAATTAGCTTACGCCATTTCAGATAGATAAAGTCTGTTCGCCGAGCACGTAGAATTTCGTCCAATGACCTCAAGCTACCCATCCTTATCGCTCGCGCGTAATTATATTGCTATCGCGCTCGAACACTCGCTGTGGTGGGTAGCTTGGGATCATTGGACGAAATTCTACGTACTCGACGACCGGACTATAGATCATTCATTATCAAGATCCTGAATATGTATATCGGACATTGTTTAAAGATTATATTTCTCCTCCAGGAGCAAAACCGGCATCTGGGGCTGGCGCCAAGACAAGACCGAGAATGTAAACGGCTACGAGTGCAAGGTGTTCAGCGCCAACAACGTCGAGCTGGTCTCCAAGACGCGCAGCGAGCACTTGCCCGCCCAGCGCCGCCAAGCCCGGCCTAATAGGGCTCCGCTGGCGGGACTACTGGCCTTGGCTGATGGCGAGGCCGAGCCGGAGCAGCAGTCGCCGACTGCTGCTGAGCCTGAAGAGGTAAGTGCGCCAAAGCCTGGTCCGTGAGCACGTAGAATTTTGTCCAATGACCCCAAGCTACCCATCCTTATCGCTCGCGCGTAATTATGTTGCTGTTGCGCTCGCACACTCACTGCGGTTGCCCGTCGCACAGTCGCGACAGCAATATGATTACGCGCGAGCGATAAGGATGGGTAGCTTGGGGTCATTGGACAAAATTCTACGTGCTCACGGACCAGGCTTTAGTAATAAGCCCCTTTTCAAGGCGCTTGGACACGTCCCAAAAATAGCTTGCCTTACCACCACTTCGGGACAACATTATGAGCTGGTGGTGGGAAGAAGCGGCGGAAGAAACTCGGTCACCGTTTTACGCCCGTATTCACAAACGATGCTTGCCTAAGTGAAGCAGCAAATCAATCGCTGCGCGTCTTGGAGACCAGCTCGTTGTCTGTGCACTCACTCAGCTATACTAACGCCCGTATTCACAAACATTACTATGAGGTCTCACAGTGCGTGTCGTGCGCCCAGGGTCACACACGAACCAATCACAGAACTCTATTTAACGCTGTGCGTTCGATTTGCTGCTTCTCTTAAGCAAGCATCGTTTGTGAATAAGGGTGTCAGTCACCGTTTTAGTATAGCTGAGTGAGTGCACAGACAACAAGCTTGGTCTCCAAGACGCGCAGCGAGCACCTGCCCGCGCAGCGCCGCCAAGCGCGCCCTAGTAGGGCTCCGCTGGCGGGACTACTGGCCTTGGCTGATGGCGAGGCCGAGCCGGAGCAGCAGTCGCCGACGACTGCCGAGCCCGTGGAGGTAAGTGCGCTAAAGCCTGGTCCGTGAGCACGTAGAATTTTATCCAATGACCCCAAGCTACCCATCCTTATCGCTCGCGCGTAATTATATTGCTGTCGCGACTGTGCGACGGGCGGCCGCAGTGAGTGTGCGAGCGCGACAGCCCAGTAATAAGCCCCTTTCCAAGGCGCTGGTACACGTCCCAAAAACTGCTTGCCTTACCACCACTTTGGGACAACATATTATGGGCTGGTGCTGAGAAGAAGTGGCGGAAGAAACTCAGTCACACTGTTTCTAAGACGCGCAGCGAGCACCTGCCCGCCCAGCGCGGCCCAGCAGGGCTCCGCTGGCGGGACTGCTGGCGCTGGCCGATGGCGAGGCCGAGCCGGAGCAGCAGTCGCCGACAGCTGCTGAGCCCGAGGAGGTCAGTCAAATCAAATCATTTCATCAATCATTCAGTGTCTAGGCCCTTTACAGGGCGCTTGTATACGTCCCTGAAGTAGCTTTTGCCTTACCACCACTTCGGGACAACATATTATGGACTGGTGATGAGAAGAAGTGGCGGAAGAAATTCAGCCACTGTTTTAGTATAGCTGAGTGAGTGCACAGACAACGAGCTGGTCTTAAGACGCGCAGCGAGCACCTGCCCGCGCAGCGCCGCCAAGCGCGCCCTAGTAGGGCTCCGCTGGCGGGGCTATTGGCCTTGGCTGATGGCGAGGCCGAGCCGGAGCAGCAGTCGCCGACGGCTGCTGAGCCCGAGGAGGTTAGTCAAATCTATTTATTTATTTATTTTATGGAAAACAAACAGCATATATGCATTATTAATAGATGAGGCGGTTAAGATCAAAAATGCCTTACATAGTTTTCACAAATAGCATATCAAGATACAATCCAAAACAAAACCATTTAGCATGCAGTATAATTACAATATATGAAAAAAAGTTAAAACAATACAGAAAATACCTACTAAAGCCATACCAAAATAGCAGAATATTAAGCAGTAAACAGATACTTCAACTTTTTACCGGGAGAGTGCTAAGTAGTGTCGCCAAAGAATTCCTTATTACTTTGATTTTTGAAGTAGTTTGGTCTCACAATATGAAAAAGGTCAACATTTTCAGAATAATTGCTGTTAAAAGTTTTGAAAACTCTGTTAAAGAAGGAATTGCGTCCATAATTAGTGGTACATGCATCAACGTGAAGTCTAAGATAATTTCTCCTGACATTGGCAAGTTTTTAAGTGCAATTGTTATTAACAAACTGAGTCCTAGTAACTTGAATAAAGAATGATTTATTATTATTATATATTATTATATTGGCACGAGTAGGCACCTGTAACTTGATTCGCGAAAGAAGCTCACTGCAGTCTATTTTACCATTAATTAGGTTATGGAGGAAGGTAAGATCAGCGACTTCTCTTCGCAGTTTTAATGGAAGTAGATGATGATGCTTACAGTCAGCCTCGTAAGTCGTGCCCATTATCCGATGTTTGAAGTTTAAAAATCTAAGAAACTTTTTCTGAATTTTTTCAATTTTTTGTATGTAATAATCATATTGGGGATTCCATGCTTGACATGCATATTCAAGCTGGCTTCTAACCAGTGAACAATATAATATTTTAAGTGACTTAGCCATTTTAAAGTTTTTCGTGAGTCTAATTACGAATCCAAGGGTTTTTGTGGCTTTAGAAGTTATTGAGTCAATATGCCTGTCAAGAAGAAGCTTAGGGTCCAGAATGACGCCAAGATCTCGTATATATTCGGTTCTCTGAAGCGCTTGCCCGTTTAATGTGTACTTGTAGAATATTGCATTTCGGGATCTAGTGAATGTCATACAGCTACATTTGGAAATGTTAAGATCAAGTTTATTTAAGATACAATAACGGTGCAGTCTATCCAGATCCTGCTGCAAGTGAATACAGTCACTCAAAGTGCTAACTTTTTTGTATACCTTCATGTCATCAGCAAATAATAGACACCGAGAATGAATGAAACATTTATGAATGTCATTTATAAAAAGTATAAATAACAGTGGACCAAGGATCGAACCCTGTGGAACGCCTGATGGAATGGCGGAGAAACGTGAATTAGAAGAGAAACCATTAAGAACTACAGTCTGACATCTATCCGCGATGTAGGATCGAAACCATCTAAAGAGATCCCCGTGAATTCCAGCGGACTGTAGCTTAGTGAGCAGGATCGCGTGATCAATTCGGTCAAATGCTTTGGTATAATCTGTATATATTGTGTCAATCTGGCCTCCGGACTGCATACCATGAGATACGTCATCCAGAAATGCCACGAGATTGCTAGCTGTAGATCTTCCTCTTAAGAAACCATGTTGCTGGGGTATGAAAGCATGCTTGAGGGCAACATACACTTGTTCGTGAATTATTTTTTCCAGTACTTTAGCTAAAACACAGAGTTTGGATATTGGTCTATAATTTGCAATCTCACGTTTAGGGCCTTTTCAAATCAAATCAAACCATTTCATCAATCATTCAGTGTTTAGGCCCTTTCCAGTGCGCTTGTATACGTCCTTGAAGTAGCTTGCCGTACCACCACTTCGCGACAACATATGGGCTGGTGATGAGAAGTGGCGGAAGAAACTCGGTCACCGTTTTACGCCCGTATTCACAAACGATGCTTGCCTAAGTGAAGCAGCAAATCGAACGTGGTTGGTCCCAAAATGATGCTTTAAGATTAGATGGCCGGAATACTACCACAGGGCCCTGTTATTGAGATTGCTGACATTGGCTTACGGCCGGAGCAGCAGTCTACTGGTATCTGGGCCAGAGACCCAGATCCTAAAGCGCCTGGGCATAGCTGCGTATCCCTGTCAAGCTGTGTACCTTTACTTAAGATAAAGTATACTAGTGCGGGAAACACCCCGCTTTACAATCATAGTTTCACTTAGTGTTTTACAACAGCGAACACTTATTTCCAGGAGGAGAGGCTGATCGAGAGCCGTCGCTCCACGCCCACGCCGCCCGCGGTCTCCTGGGCGGAGTACTTCGGCGAGGAGGCGCCGTCAAGCGACGTGGGCCGCGCGCAGGTGCTCGACACCAAGGTGCAGAAGTTCCGCGCCACGCTGTGGCTGTGCGAGGACTACCCGCTAGAGGTAGGTGAAGCTCGACATTTAACGCCACCACAAGATATAATTTTTCTTTTTCTTTTTCTTTTTCTTTTTCTTTTTCCTTTTTCCTTTTTCCTTTTTCCTTTTTCCTTTTTCCTTTTTCCTTTTTCCTTTTTCCTTTTTCCTTTTTCCTTTTTCTTTTTCTTTTTCTTTTTCCTTTTTCTTTTTCCTTTTTCTTTTTTTGTTTTCCTTATCTCTTTTCTTTTTCTTTCTTTGTTTAATCTATTTAAGAAGTGACAATATGCTTCATGAAATATGTATTGTCTATTATTCTGTTCCAGTTGCAAGAGCAAATCATGCCGATCCTGGATTTGATGGCGGCGATATCGTCCCCGCACTTCGCCAAGCTAAAAGACTTCATCCAGATGCAGCTACCGTCTGGATTCCCTGTAAAAATTGGTGCGTTACATACTTTGATTTAGCTTTACTTGAATTAAGGTCTCATGTTCAAGCTGAAAAGGCGCCCGTTCAGCAAAAATCGTGACATAACACAAATCGTCCGGTTTGACCAATTTATCCTAGAATAACTCCTGGTATAACTGGTACATTGACAGTTTCAGTATGGGAAATATGTCAAAATGACAAGTTTATTCTGAGATTAATATTTAGTCTTGTATGGTCGAATCCACCCTAAATCACGAAGCTGGTTTTCTGCGGGTTCCACGCATGTCGGGGATTACGCGCTCTTTTGATAGTGACGGTTGTTAAGGATTTATTAACAACCGTCTATTCTTCTTAGGTTGAAGCTTTTACATGGTAAATGGAGAAAAATAGAAAATATGAGCTACACGCTCGAGAGTTGGATGCAAGATGGCCGGCGACGCCGCTAGTGCTGTTCTTCGCTTCCTTATGGAAGCATTAGTGACGTCCAGCGAGGGGTGATAACTGTTGCGAATGCGCACTGCGCGAACAACGGTTTATCATCAGTTTCATCTTCGTTCGTTCGTTCGTTTCAGCCAAATGACGTCCACTGCTGGACAAAGGTCTCCCCCAAGGTTTTCCACAATGCACGGTCCTGCGCTGCCCGCATCCAGGCTTTTCCCGCGACCTTTACCAGATCGTCAGATTTACCAGATCGACAGTTTTATTTACTGTAACGTTAATTGCACTGTGACTTTGGTTTTGTATCTCCTTCTGAATTGTATTAGGAACTGATTTGTTGCGAATTTTGCAGCCGCCAACGAATTAAAAACCACCCATCTCTTTCCAGAAATCCCGCTATTCCACGTCCTCAACGCTCGCATAACGTTCGGCAACATCTTCGCCACCGAATCTCCCGTGACCCACGTGGAATGCATCCGCGAGGGCGACCGTTTAGCCTGCGTGCTCGACGACGCGTGCTTCGCAGCAGGCACCGCCTACACCGCCGCCGAAGGAGCGCGCCTCGCCGACGACGAGGAGAGTTTACTGCAGTATGCCATCCAGCAGAGTCTCATGGAGGCTGGCACGAGCGATGACCAGGTATGTGCTTGCAGGTGGCTGACCAGTGGCTAAGCAGCGTGTGCGCCGTGCCTGAACTGCCGTGGCTCATCAGGGGACACCATTCGCCGCGGCCCAACCGTGAGAGAGGTACCGGCTTCTAGGTGTGCTGGTAGACTGGCTGCGCGATACTGATACAGTAGTGTAGCAATTATTTACTCAACATAAAATAAATCGCACCTTCCGCGACGCGAACTTTAAAGATTTTCTTCTGACACAATCATGGTGCCCCAACAATATTGGTGTTATTTGAAAGCCCAATAAATATCCTTAAAGAAAAACACATTTAATTTCTTAATAAATGATTAACATATACCATAAATGTGACTTGAAAAAATACCTCGCTTTGGGCCCACCTCTGGGATCAATGAGACCAATTTTTATAGTTATAAAACCAAATAATGATCTCACGTGTCCTCTTTAACAGATGGATAGCGATTAATGAGGGTTTTCGCGATTGAAAAATCCGCCAGATGGCAATACGTAGACGGGAGGTCGAAATGCTGCATGATTGATTTTGTGGTGGATTTTGACATATCTGTCAATGTCATGTCAAAAATAACCAATCATGCAGCATTTGGACCTCCCGCCTACGTATTGCCGTCTGGCGGATTTTTTAATCGCGAAAACCCTCATTGCAACTTAACAGTTTTATAGCTGTGGCGAGTTGGTTGCGCATAAAAGTTGGCTCAAGCGTAACTACCTATTTTTTTAAAGAAGTGACTCTGAATCCTTCTAAAGACACATTTTTGGGGATAAAACCTTTCCTTTATTGAAATGAAGGTTAGAACTAGGCTTTTAAATGGTGCCAATATTGGTGGGAAGTGGGGATGCATACCTTTGAAAGTACTTGTCGCGGGAGGTGCGATTTATTTGATGTCGAGTTTATTTGCGCTCACGAGTTGGCGCCACGGTCGACCTCACTCGCCGATGACGTCAACTAGTGAGTGACACAGTCATCATCATCATTTCAGCCATAGGACGTCCACTGCTGAACATAGGCCTCCCCCAATGCTTTCCATGTTGATCGATTGGTGGCGGCCTAGAGTGACACAGTAACGAGCCTTTTCCACCTGTCCAGTGACATGAGCTTAGGGAGCGTGCACACGGGTGACTTTTGTCACCGTGACTGTTTCGTCACTCAAGTCAAGTCCTTACCTTACTCGCTAGTGGCGCTAACTCATCAGAGACGCGATAGTCCTATCGTATAATTCACCAGTTGGCACAACCCTCGAGTTAGGCCCAGTTTTTTGATTAATAGTTAAAATAACCAATAGTCAAATTTGACAGATGTCAAATGACAAGTGGTTAAATATCAGAAAAAAATGATTTTCAAACGATGGTTAACTTGAGTTTTCGTACATTTTTTAACTATTAGTTAACATTTTGTTAATATTTAACCATTAGTAGCAAAATTTAACAATTTGTTATTTTAACTATGAATCAAAAAACTGGGCCTTAGAGGGGCTAAATTGCACGTGACGCTGACTGGTGCATGTCACGATAACATTGGCCATTTGGGCATGCAACGTGTAAGCAACTTCGACGTCATAACTTCAATCTTATTGGAGCATTTCATTCGATGTCAGACGCTTGTTAAAACTTCCTGAATAATGACACTTCTTCGCTCCGCATTGGTGGAAACCGGGATTTAGGCAATTAAATCCTCAGAGCCCTTTTGCAGACCTTTTCATCTAAAAAAATAGCATGCCATTCGATGTCAAACGCTTGTTGAAACGGAAAGGGAGAACTTGGGTCAAGTCGGACGCCTTCAGCCAAAGTTTGACAGCAGAGTTGTCTACTATTACTACACACTGTAAATGAAGAAAATGGTCAGAGTATGTACATATAGGAAGAGGTAATTAAAAGCATTTAAGTCACTAATATAATGATAAGCGACTTCAATAACCAGAGGGTATCACCAGAGATACAGAACGACTAAAATAACGTGGTGCACACTAGGGTGGTAATTTAAATGATATTTTTTAATAAAAACTTTTAATAGGTTTTATATCAAAAGTTTCTAAACAGAAACTTGGGATCAATTGATTTCCACTACACTACACACATGCTTGCATAGTCGTCTGCGCTTTTTAGTTAAACGTTGGTCCAAAAGTAATAGTGATTTCCTATTTTATAATTTTTCGTATTATAATTTCGCCGGATGCATGGTTTCCGGCTTGATGCATTGTTATACACCCTGTATTCTTCTTCCCTTAGTTTTTATTACCTCCGTATTTCGTATGCTAGAGGAGAGACTCCCTATAGATGTCCCTTAGTTCCTCCCAGTGCCCCAGAGTAATCCAGAGACACCCGGTATGTCTGTCGTAGTTGTATTACGTATTGAGTATGCTAGAAAGACAGTAGTAGTTCTTAGTCATCCTATAGTCCAGAGATTCTCTGAATGTCTGGATGTATATTGTTGCTTAATATCGAGATGTTCTGTATGATGTGTCTGTTGTAGTTATTTATGTTCCGTATAACTTTTACTCCATTCATTACACAGTATAATTCCCTTAGTTCTTCCCTGTTGTACCAGAAATATAGTAGATATCCGTTTGTTATTCCACGTTAGTCAGAGAGACAGTCGTTGTAGTACCTCCTTTAGTCCTTGTGCCCCTGCCAGCGTAATCTAGAGACTCCTAGAGTAGTCTGTCCTTGGTATGTCAGAAAAAAACGTAGATCTCCCGTAGTCCCCCCAGTATCCCTGTAGCGTAATACCGAGACTCCTGGTATACCAGTAAGCCTAGGCGCAGACCACCAATTTTTAGTCGGCTCATAGTTGGGCCCGATTCTAATTTGTATGAATAATTAATCGGTGTAATGTGCGCACATCCATACATGCCCATACGGATTAACTTTTTAAACCGGCAGACAGTGGTGACTGAGTTTGTTGCGGCGCTTCTTCTCAGCACTTGCCAAATGTTTGTCTCGAAGCGCTGGTAGGGCAAAAAAATAATGAGACATGTATTATGTTCCTTAAGAGCATTTGACGATTTGTAAACTAAGTACTAATTTAGTCTAAACAAATAAAGATACATTTGATTTTTAACTGCCCGACTAAACTATCGGCCAATAAAAAATCGGTGGTCTGCGCCTATTCTTATGGTTGTAGGCAGTAGACCTCCCTAATCCCCCCAATGTCCTTATAGCCTTCTACCGAGACACCCTGTATACCTACTATGGTTGTCCCACAGGTGGACGTGTGGGAAGCGCTGCGAGGCGCGCGGCCGGCGTCGCCCGCTCCGCCGCGGCCCGAACTGCTGACACACGAGGAGAGGGAGCTACAGAGGTAAATTGTACCTCATTCATATTTATACTAGCTTTCCGCCCGCAGCTTCGTACGCGTGGATCCCGTTTTACCACCTTAGGGGTGGAGTTTCGTAAAATCCTTTCTTAGCGGATGCCTACGTCATAACATCTACCTGCATGCCAAATTTCAGTCCGATTCGTCCAGTGGTTTGGGCTGTGCGTTGATAGATCACTATGTTAGTCAGTCAGTCAGTCTGTACCTTTGAGTTTTATATACACTCAACATCAAATAAACCGCACCTTCCGTGACGCGTTAAAGATTTTCTTCTGACACCGTCATGGTGCCCCAACAATATTGATGTTATTTAAAAGCCCAATAAATATCCAAAGAAAAATACATTTAATTTCTTAATAAACGATTATAATTGTAAATGTGCACACTGGCTCACCGTCACACCAAGCGTCTCACTGCGGCACGTCCGTACTCGCCGGCGTCTGCCGTACGACTGACTCGTCCCACTCGTAACGACGTCACGTGACTGCCTATCACTTGTGTACGTGAGACAGCGTATTGTATCTATCTAGTACGTAGATACAAACACTACATCCCTTCCTTATTAATAAATTTTAANATATTCGGTCGGACACTAAATGTGAGCACTTCCATACGGTATGTATGATTAACTGCCCGACTAAACTATCGGCCGACAAAAAATTGGTGGTCTGGGCCTAGACTAAACGAGACCTGAAACACGAGTTCGAACCCCTACCACCGCTGGACTATTGTGTTTAACCCACTCGTAAACACGAGCATAATTTAGCTTACCACGAGGGATTAAATTACATCCTTTTTAAAAAATGATACTTTTCCGAAGCCCCTGTAAAATCCACTTTCCCGTATTCCAGTGGTACCGCCTGGTATTTTGGCTGGCGTTCCCACTGGGAGTCCTGGTGATCCTGTCCGGCGGGCTGTTCTACTCGGACGAGGCGCGCGCGTCCGCCGCGCTGCGAGTCGCATACGCCACGGTCTACAAGCCTGTCTTCCAGCTGCTCGTCGTCACCCTCATCCTGGGGTGCATCTTCAAGATTGACAGTAAGTCATACAGTGGTATATAAGTGGTTAGCTGACGCAAGCTGAGGTTGCGGGTTCTTTCCCCAGAGGATAAATGTAAATCGTCAAGATTTCAATCGTGTTCTCCCCATAATGCTGAAGAGATTTATAACTCTACAGCTTTCCGCCCGCGGATTCGCGCGCGTGGACTACATTATCTACATATTTTACGGAACCCTATTTTTTTCCAAAATAAAATTTAGTGGATATTATAGCATTCGAATGGTGAAAGAATTTTTAAAAACGGTCTAGTAGTTTTTGAGCCTATTCATTATAAACAAACAAACAAAGTTTTCCTCTTTATAATAATTAGTGTAGATGTAGATCATACAAAACGTCAGTACATAATGGAATAATCCTGATGTGTTTATTCATAGCTTCACTAGTCGTTGAGATTGCTATTGTAAAGCGGCAGGCGTTGTACCACGGCATGGTGTTTCACTGATCAGCGACACTGCTATTTTTATGCGACAGGCGTCTACGGTCCCGTATGCAACTCCCGGCATATTTCCCCGGTTGGTGACTTTGCTATTATGTGTTAGCAGGCGTGTACCTACCTACCGTGGAGCGTGATTGTTCTTCCATATTTCACCACCACATTGCTATTGTAATACTGCAGGCGTGCATAACGGAATATGTTTTTCCCGCCATGTTTCATCGTTCATTGAGATTGCTATTGTGTGTTGACAGGCGTGTAACGTGATGTGATTTTCTCACGTCATTTATTATCTATCTATATAAATAAAAATGAATTGCTGTTCGTTAGTCTGATTATAACTCGAGAACGGCTGGACCGATTGAGCTGATTTTGGTTTTAAAATGTTTGTCGTAGTCCAGGGTAGGTCTAAACGGTGAGCAAATAAGGAAAAATTGCGATGGCTTATTTATTGCCTTTAAGGCGGAACACAGTTCGCCGGGTCAGCTAGTTACTAATAATTTATTAGTAAAACTGTATAGTAGGAATAAAACGGTTATTCCCACGGTTGGTGACGTTGCTATCGTGTTGACAGCCGCGTACCGAAGCGTGGTGGAGTGGCGCGGCTGGACGTGGCTGGGCCGCGCGTCGTACGGCGCCTTCCTGCTGCACACCATGTTCCAGCGCGGGCTCGTCGGCAGCCAGCCGCGGCCCACGCACATGTCCGACTACTATGTGGTGAGCTGCTATCGATAATACCTTCTAACCTACAACGTTTCTTCCGTCAAATTCTTCTCAGCACCAGCTTAGTCCCGAAGTTTAGAAGGAAAGCTATATTTGGGACGTGTATAAGTGCTCTAAGCGCCTACATACTAATAAATAATTTGAGTATGCAGTTGTTGGACATTGAGAAAAAATTTTGCGATATCTGCAAGTGGTCCCACAACGCTACTGAAATCTCCCCATTGACCCCACTGATGGAAACTGAGAAGAAATGTTGTCCCTTATAATGGTTGATATCGAAACCAAAAAAGTTACGTTGCCCCCCAGACATCTACACTTTAAATGATGAATTAAACGATTTGCTACGTTCAATACGGAACTCCATTACAAGACAATGGAATTCTCTCCCAAAGTAGGTATCTATGTCCCGCTCTCCTCGAACCTTCTACCAACTAAGTACCACCCACTTTCAGATGACGATCCTGTGCGCGACGATCTTCCTATCCTACGCGGCCGCTGCGGCGCTGTGGCTGACGGTGGAGGCGCCGGCCGCTGGGCTCGTGAAAACTGCGCTCGCGCCGGCAGGGAACGATAGCAAGTAAGTCAAGCTGTAGGAATTTAAAGTCGGTGGTATATCTTTAGCTTTATTTGTATTTTCCGGGATAAACCTCAAAAAAAGGAGTCCTCGCTCCGTCGTAATACTTCTGTTCTGTCTTCTTCCAAAATCACGTCTTTCTTACTCACTCACTCATTAATTCCTTCGCTTGCGCGTGTTAGTAACGTACAGCGCCATCTGTTGGTGGCGTTTTGAACTTAACAGATAAACACTCTTAAACACTCACTCCCTCGCGATCCGTTTTACACTCCCACACTCGGCTTGGGCGTGGTACAGCCAGGATGTTAAGCTACCGATAGTTGATAATACTAACTCATGAGCTATACTAATCGCACCTCCCTCCCTCGTGACATGGCATGTCAGGGATCAGCCCCCCCTGAAAAAGGACCCAATGGGTACCCAATGGGCAAGTAAGAGTCAGCGTCAAATAGTTCGTAACACCCAAAGTGACCAAAAAGTTTATAGCACAACCTTATTCCAATTGTAACAAAGACGCGTTGCTATCTTTTTGGCTACTTTGGGTGTCACGAATTATTTGACGCTGACTCCTACTTTCCCCATGACGAGGAAACGACTATCATCTGATTTCTCGCTTTAAGAAACGTACAATGAAATCTTGTCATTAATTGTACACTGCCGATGAGGACTCTCCACAAAAGACCAGCTTTCAGGTACTGCAGGAGATTGCGCGTCACACTCGCGCTTTTGACTTCACGTTTCTTGAGCGAGAAGAATCGCCTTGTCCCTCTGTTTCTAGCTAGCTTTAACGCCCTGGCTCCATCCATAGGCATGCAGTGGCTTGACACGCTTACATTGACCCTTACGAATTAAGAGATTTCCAGAATGGTGTTCACGCTAAAAAAATATACCTAGTAACCGACCTGCTTGCTTTTGGCTTCTCACTCGTTATAAGTAAACCATCAAAACGTTTCTCACTTCAAAAATGTTGACAGGCAAAAGACAAAAGAGACCAGGGACAGGACACGAGACTACCTCGCGACACACAACACAGACAAGTGGCAGGGACAGGCCAACGGCCGGGGACTCTCGCTCGCTCCTAGGGCCCGCTCGTTGAGGGAAAACGGCGGGGAATAAACTGACATGGGATAGATTAATTTTTATTTATATGTATAGTCTGCAAGCACGTAGAATTTTGCCCAATCACCCCAAGCTACCCATCCTTATCGCTCGCGCGTAATTATGTTGCTGTCGCGATCGCACACTCACTGCGGGCGCCCGTCGCACAGTCGCGACAGCAATATAATTACACGCGAGGGTCATTGGACAAAATTATACGTGCTCACAGACCGGGCTTTAGAATAAATTATTATTATTAATTATCTTCAAAATTAGCCCTTATTGTAGCGTGGCCAAATGTGATAAGAATGTAGAGCTTTAATAAATTACTTACTCGTAAGTTAAAATAAAGCAGACGCATGTATAGCATATGAAGTGTAGGTAACATGGTTTTATTAGTATTTAACATTTTGATTTAAAATTGTGACATCAACCAAACAATAAAATGTAAGTCAGGTACTTTCTGGACAACATCAGTACTTATTTAATTTTTTACATTAAAATAACAAAATTGAAAGGTTTTTTTACGAGACAAAATAATATTAAAATAATTACAAACAGAGCGTTATCATTTTATAATACTACTAGTATACTATGCTTATTAACCTATTTAAACTTAATAATCTAACTAAATATGAACAACTGCAATGACATCACATGTTTGCATATCGGATTATCAGTAAACTATGTAACAATACATTTCAAACCTTTACCCAAGAAATTGAAGAAGTTTAGAGAAACGTAACATCAGCAATGGCAAGTTGGCAACTCGGTGGGCGCCAAACTACCGCACTTTATCGAAAAACACAATCGCTGAGTCTAAAATTAAATGGCAATCTAACCGATATGCGAGTTGGGAACAAAAGGGTGCCAGCAAAGATTGTATTTTTTAGGCACTTAGACAAGAACGAAACATAAGGTAGGTAGGTATGACCGAGTAGATGTAAATTTCGACCTATAGTTAATGAAAGTAAAACGATTATAGTTTCTTAATTTTATTAATAATACTAGATATTGTACTGTCATCAACTTATTGAAAAATTACGATATCACCCGCGAAAGAACAACACGAATACATAACTTCAACTTCAACTAAGTAAAGTTGCAAATCTCGAAAATGGAAATACTGTACTTTTTCTGTACCTAATCTTTCTGCAACTTGTCTATATGACCTCCCAGCGCAACAGGTCGTTGACGACCCCCTTGAACCGGCTGGCGAAGAGCTCGTTAGGTGCCACCACGAAGGCATCCAGATCGGCCTCGTTGTCCACCTTCGGAGCACTCTCGGCTTCCACCGTCACCACGGGCAGCACCACTATGCCCAGCAGCAGAGCGTATGGAAGCATCTGGAATTAGTGGAAAGATCTTTAACGGGACGGGAATTTGTGTTTAGCTTGATTAAGTTGAAACACGATCATCATCATCAACAGCCCTTTACAGTCCACTACTGGACTATGAGCCTCCTTCACTGTAGTGGAGTTTTTTGCCATAATCCCTACGCTTGGCAGGCGGGTTGGAGATCACAGTTTAAAAGATTGATAATTTTCAGAGAGCGCCGCTGCCCGTTCTCTGTTTGATGTGTAGTCCCTAAGTCGCCTCTTACGACACCCGCGAAACACGTTTGCAACTTTCTTATACAGTTGCAATAGAGCTGTTTATATTTGTACCTATAGTGTAATGTGCTGTAGACTGCGTGCGTGAATGCTTATCGCAAATTCAACCGATAAAATGGTTGAGCTAAGTACTAAGTTCGTGAAAGAGCTAAAGTTTTTGATAGACTAATTTAGCAAAACACTTGAAACCTTCACCAGAGTTATATCCAATCTTGGATTGGTTTTAGCTAGTTTTAAGGTTCGCCTGAAAAATCTACACTTGCAGATTATTTAATTCTACGTACCATCTTCAAATCATCGTCGTAGAGCTTCCTAGCGTACACCTCTTCCACGTCCATCTGATACCTTCCAAGCGCCAGCCCGAGCTGCGCGTAGTAAAGCTCGATGAGCTCGTCGTAGTGCTGCTTGCGGAACTCCTCGTCTGTGCCCATGAAGATGAAGTAGACGAGGTCTTCCACCGGGCAACCAGTGTGTACTGTCTGGTAGTCCAGGACGATGACCTGGACGCTGCCGTCAGCCTGAAAATGTTGAATTCTTCTATTAGTTTATCACTTTCGAGTTATGCGTAAAAAGTTATCAGTTCGTCTATAATTTTATTGGTATTAAGTTGACCCCTAGATAACCCAAATTTTGTGTCTGCAATCACATTCAAAACCTAAGTCTTGTTCAACCGGAAAATATCTACTTATTGTTGAAGAAATAAAACTAACTTATCATTTAATAACATCTACCTAGGTAGGGGAAAGTAGTACGAGATGATCCCCTTAAGCGGGAATCGCTGTAAAATACATATTTTTCAAGGTAAACCAAAAATAAAGACGATTACTACTAGTATATTTATCTATCCAACTTTCCTAATACTCAAAACCAGAAATTAATTGAGGTTTCATTAAAATATTTAATTTTTTGCAAAACCTTACAAAGTAATCATCTTGTACACCCCTGTGGGTAAGATGATCCCCCAGGTAGGGTTAAGATGATCCCTATGATTATATTCTATGATCTATTCTTTTCTGGTTGTATTCCTTTCTGAGTAACTAATTATGCGAACAAATCGTTCAAAAGTTATAAAAGAAAAACATTTACGAACTAAATAACGAAAATATCTTATTCTTCCTTAGCACCTGCCAAAAAGCGTTTAAATAATTTAAGCGCTTTTTGGCTTGAGCTGTGTTGCATATATCACAAATAAATGCACCTGCTTCATCACCCTCTACCCCAGCACATGCTTTTTGGCCCCATTTTCCACAATCACAACATTATGTTCATCCCTACCCTTGGTACCTATCGCTTAAAATTTTTTTTTGTTCAGTACCTACAGCCACTCAGTATCATCTTCTTCAGACTCAGGTGAGTTATATGAAGTTCTTTTTCTTTTATTTGACTTCCCTTTACCTACTCCATTGCCTTTTTTGTTTTAATTCCCAGGGATCATCTCGTACACATAGGAAGGGATCATCTTGACCCAAGTCCCACTTTTTGTAAAATTATTTGCTAAAACAATCTACAAGTACGCGGCTACGTTTTTATGGCCAAAATATTAAAATTAAACATAATAGAAAGCCTAACCACAACAGTAATTACATTTAACATTGTTTGAATAAAAGTAACATAAGCTCAAAGTCATGCCTATTAAAGATCAGGAGTACACATTTTTTCTTTTTTCTCGTCAAATTCGTTGTATCGCTCACGCCACCATTACGATTTGACTGAGGCGGGGAGGTGTCCAGAGCTATGTTTTACCAGTTAAAGAAACTAAATGACGTTAGTGGTTTCAGCACAATCGCAAAGGATCATCTTACCCCAAGGGATCAACTCGTATCTACTACTTTCCCCTACTTAAATTAAGACTAAGTAGGTATATGTTTTCCAGTTATTAATAGACAACAAGCAAATTTCCAGGTTCAGGAGATCAAGAGTTATACAAATCAAGCAACAGACTTATTATACTCGCACACATTGGCATAATAATGATGCACTAAGTACCTACCTACTTACTTAATTGCTTACTTTTAAAAACAATAGGCCAACCGGTGCGGTTGCGAACATTGTTTAAAATTATAAATGGACTGTACGTAGGTTACCTACCTAATCCAAAAGATGATTCGGCAGGGGGCATCCCAATAATTACCTAAGTACTTAGTACCTAACTTTAAACATTTTGTTGAATGTTGAAACATTGACATCAAATGATGTTGTCGATTCATGAACCTTGGTGTATTGTATCTCTGAACCTTGGCACCAGTTCTACATCGCTGGTCGCGACAATTTCCCTAGTTCAAGGTCCTTTTGTGGCACAACAATGGATATCGTTTTAGTTATTTATAATTCAGAGAGTTATTTTTGTATTTCATAAAATGAAATATGAACTAAAAAAGAACTCTTATAAAATCGCTGCCTATAGGGTACATTATAACTCAATGCCTATAGGTAGGTTAATCGAATCGGAAATCGAATCCAAGATTATTTAAAATTCCAAATCTCTAAATATGTATATACGTAGGTAGGTATGTACTCGCACAAATGTCGGCGGATGCCTGCCCTTATAAGGGTAAATCTGGTCAATTTGTAAACTGCCCGTTAATATCAGATAAATTGCCTAATCATCTGCGCTATTGGAGTCTAACCACAAAGTTGCAATAATTGCATAGCAAAATGTAAATATTTTCGACCTTGAAGCTATACCTACTTAAACCAACTTTGTGAGGAAATCTTACAAGCTGGTTTGTCCAATTTTTACAACTACAATAAATGTTTCACAATCTCTGTTAGAATTGGCAACGCGCGACAAAACACAGTTCTCAGATGGACGCGGTAAAATTGTTGAGAAATAACGAATTCAAAAAACATATTTTTTGTTCAGTTACTATCGACATTCAAAGCAACTTCAACATTAAACCAAGTTAAGACGCTGCTACATGACTTCTTAATAAAATTTAATTGAATTCCTACTTACTTATTCATAATCTACGTTACGCGCCATACAAAGCTATCTGCACAATGGCACATCTAAGGGCCCCGAATACCGTAGCCGAAAATTTTCCATGAAGGGAACGTGTTTACCGTCACGTAGTCCCGCGGCCCTACAGAACGTCACGCATAGAGTTATTTCAATGGACAAACACAAATGGATTAATTAAATTCATCCTCTATTTTTAAGATATTGTAGTTATTGTTCGGGGTATCTGGGTTAACTAACTAAAGTATGACAAATTGTTTGCTATGTTCATTGATAAAGATTGATTACTTATTATCATTGTTTTTAATAACAATCTTCAAGTTGCCTAGTACGAGTTTTTGATATCAGAAGCCATGTTTTGTTAGATAGAGATATTTTTGTTGTCTTTGTTACCCGGAAGCTATTTGTCTTGTTTTTAAAGCTCCGTGCAACTTATGAAAAAGTCTTTTACCTACTACTTAATTTTCAGTTTCAGATTTTAACTTACCTAATTTTGAACTCGATATTGATTTAGAATTCACGAATGTTTACTGTGATGAAAAGCTTTTACCTTATTTTTTTTACTACCTAATACTTATTCTGTACATAAGGCGGTGTGCTGATACGGAACTCTACACGTAATTCGCACTCTTCTTCACATGGCGAGTTATTTATAACGACGTAGGTCACGACCTGTGTCAGACTTTGTGCTTTACTAGGTCGGTTTTTAATGTTTCGGGTTATCTTACTTAGTTTGCTTTGTACATAATGCTTAGAACATAATAATAATAATAATAATAATAACCAGGATACTTGGCATAAGCCCGTACCTGTTTCATTACTGCCGACTACGGTCGAGATCAAAATTCTTTTGAAAAAACAATAATAATAATAATAAAAGTTTATTTAACAACTTTAACATTTTTTTACATTGCTTACATTGCATTGTTGTACATACATTTCCTTAAAGTCAAGTGCGCTTAAATCTAAGTTACTTGGCAGGTAGAGTTAAGTTGATGGTTCTTTTTGTGCAGTTTCGGTTTTCAATCCCAAACCCAGTTGGCTAATAAGTAGTCTAGTGCCTAAGATTCCAAATAAATAGAGTTATTTTATTAATGATCAGCGTCTTGTTCCAGAGACAGCCTCCTAATGATATTACGATGTCTCAATAAGCTTTAATCGTGCTCCTAACTGTTAATAATTAGTGCAAGACCTTGAAGTTTGAATTATTATGTGAAGCACAATATGTCATCCCGTTTAATTAGATGTATGATAGTGTACTAAGTACTTACTTATTAATTACGCTCACGCAAGGCCTTTGTCATTGAATTTAATTGTATTAGGTTACCATACACATAGGTAAATAAATAATACTACCTTATCTACTCAATCAATCAAAAATATGCATTAAATTACCTGCTTTTTGTGCAGCAAATTACTAGGTCTGAAGTCCCCGTGCGCGAGAATCGGCGTGTGCGTCGGCATATGATATTTTGTGAATAAATCGCGACCATCATGGGCCTCGAAGAATTTCTTGATCCTCTCGTGGTGCTGCTGGTCGATGACGGCCATGGCGCCGCCCACCATGCGCTCCCAGATGCCCTTCATCTCCGGGTCCTCATCGGACATCACGAACTTCAGGTCCTTAAGCAAAATCTCATACTCCGCCGGATCCTCCTTTTGGAGGACAAACGATAAAGCGTGGTATTTCGCCAGCACCTCCACCGCCTTCGACGCCTGGTCCCAGTCCACCGACTTGAACCTGCTAAAGCTCATGTACCCGCCCGCCACCAGATTCTCCAAAATAATCGTCTCGTTTCCGATCTCCTCGCTCCCGCCATAATATTTGGGAAAGACAAATCTGTGCTGCTCCGGCACCTGGTACTTCTCCTGGAAGCCGTTCCAGATGTTGACGAGTTTGTTGTAGAAGATCTGTTCGGTTCTGTACAGGTTGTCGGCGTTGACGCGCGAGCGGATTTTGACGCTGATGGAGGCAACTTTCGCGAAGAGGTTCAGATCGGGGAGTCCGGGGGTGGAGAGGGTGGCGAGGAAGAGGTTGGAGGTGTAGTTGGCGCCGCCGCTGGTGATGGGCTTGAGGGCGACGTGCGCATCGTCGTCTTCGTAGCGCTGGTCGCGGGCGACGCGGCGCAGGAGCGCGCGCAGGCTGGTCTCAGCGTCCGCCATGCTGGCCGGCGCGCGAGTCACTGCCGCGATATCAGGTGACGCAAGTTTGGACCGCTCGTGTCGCAACCACAATCAAAATGTTCAGTGCAGATTGTGTAGGCAGTTAGAATATTTTAAGAGTAGGCCTAATTGATTAGCTCATTGAATGCCAACAAACTATCTCATGTTATTATGTACTCTCTGTTATCAGGGCGTAATGGGAACATGCCCATCTAAACAAGATTAAACCCTGTTTGTCATGTTTTGTGATATCAACTAGAGCACAAATATGACGTCACTATAGTCGTTGAGCCCTCGCGAAAACGATTCACGCACAATAGAAACTCAAGGTCTGAAAAGTACTAAAATTGGGGTCCGATTTGGCGTTTGTGGACGGATGTGGGGCCGTTGCTCAGTAATGGGATCAGCCAAACAAACCCTTTGACACGGAGCGGTTCCATTTCAATATTGACAATGGGACTTGCAAACGTTGAACCCAATTCCCACTTCGGGTCTTTTGTACTGACGCAGTCTCTAAGTATAGGTACCTTGAACAGACGGTTTCTAATTTTTGTTGACCTAATGCCTTTAGAGTTTTGCAACAACTGTCCCTGAATGAAGGTAAGCTATGAATCTGAGTATCGCAATTTTTTTAACATCCCGAACTCTAAAGGCGCATTGTGTGCAGGGGCGTTCACAGGCCTAGGATTGGGTAATCCGAGCGAGCCCACGATTAACGAGCGATTAGAATTAGACCTAACGGACGGATTCGTTTCCGAGGCGCGGGCGCAATGAACGCGGCCTCGCCTCGCGGTCATCGCGCATTATTCACTTTACTATCGCGGGACTTACAATGGGAATGACATAACTGTGAATGAACGCACACGCTGTGTACAAATACAAACAAACCGATTGTAAGATCGTAGTGCTAATGAATGTCATGAGTCAGTGATAATATTTTTTAATTGACCGGTACCCCACGTTGGGCACCAATTTTTATTACTGTTAACCCCTCTATGCAAAGTGCCAAGTAACTTTGCTTGATAATACTGTATGGCTTAGGATGCTGGCATTTCAATTAATGTGATCAAAAGCGACTTAGACTATTTCAAATTGTGGATACAAAAGGGGCCATTTAACTAATTATATCCTGGAAGATAATTGCCATCAATTAGGGGGCATTTTGGACCAAGTGTGTATTCGTACAATGACAGACGTATCTACCTACTAAGTTTTATAAAATAGTTATGTACAAATTACGTGTATTTTATTGTAAAGGAAAATGTAGTATACTCGTACAGTAAGAAAAACAAAATAAAAAAGCAAAATCATTATTGTTTCTGCTTTTATGTAAATCTCTGCAGTAGTAATATCTAAAAACTCATGGGGAAACAAATGGCAGTTGCCTAACAAAACATGCGATGGCAAAAGGATCCAGTNAAAGTAACCATTGGGCTTTGATATTACGTCATTCGCATTGGTAAGCGCATCACGTCCTTAGAACACAACAAAACATTAAAATCAAAAGTTGATTCGTCTTTAACTTTCTACGTAACTTTCTCTCATATTGGATAAAAAAAGAAATAATCTTACTTCCAGTAAAACAAACAAAACCAAAATAAAATTGAAATAAAACACTTGTTTTCGTATTTTCCTTTTATTATCTCAGGAATTGTTTGTTTCCATATTAATATAATATCATAGTATCATTACAGTGGATACATGTCAGCAGGTAATGACGAATGCACGAACGCTGGTACCCGACTGGTTTCAAATAAACCACTATTTCAATAGAAAATATACAAGTAAACTGCTTTCTTAAGGGCTAGCGACACGTGCCCACGGGACAACCGCGGGGTCGTGTGGCCAGCCCTTTTCTACCATTATTGAATCATTGGGACAAGGCCTTTCAAGCCAGACATAGCTTTGGGAGATACACTTTAAGCCACTTCCGTTACAAGCAGCCAGTGTGAAGTGTTCCAAATTAAAAACAATACAGCGACCTCACAGGAACGTCGCAACATAAACACAGCCATCAAACAAAATTGATACGTAACATTATTTAAATTAGGTCGTCATTAGAGCATCTACTCCCTACAAACCGATCGCAACCTCGGAGTACCGACATTCTATAATACAATAAATTATTTGGTCGTACACGCTATGTATAATATTACAAACGTACACAACTTTTTATATAAACATTTATTTTTATTACAATACCTAGTAGAATTTCCTATTCTTGCATTCAACTAGAAACGACGTGCAGTAAACAAACAATATTTAATTTGTTGTAAATTAAGCATTATTCTTATATCAACAAAGTATAAAATTATAAGTTCTGTAGAAAATACAGTCGTCGGCTTATATTTATAGCGAAATAAAGCGAAGTCGCGGCTAAATTTATACATACGTAACAGCGATATGTGGTAGACAGTAACATCATAAGCTAGCTATACGTGTTGCGGCGAAGGCAATCCAAAGGGCTTTTTGCGCAAATCCCAACTATCAGTTTTATTTATCTAGATACATGTCAGCTACATTAATTTTTATAAAAAAAAATAAAACCGACTCCAAAAAACATACACTAAAAAGTAGAAAAATAATTACTAATCTTATTTATTAGGATTTAGGACGAATTAATATTTATGTATACCATGATTGATACTTTTGGAGTCGGTGCCAAGATTATGAAACATGTGAAGTTTGCCTGCACCGACTCCAAAAGTATCAATCATGGTATACATAAATATTAATTCGTCCTAAATCCTAATAAATAAGATTAGTAATTATTTTTCTACTTTTTAGTGTATGTTTTTTGGAGTCGGTTTTATTTTTTTTTATAAAAATTAACTTATTTTTTGCTTTTTAGTTACTTATTATTACCTTGATGTTACCACTGAATGTAGGCCGTACATTGAGACTATATTCTTCATGTCAAGTGTAAAATAATAATCCCTACAAAATACAGGTTACCATATCGGCAACCTAAAAAGACCTTAAACCGTCAACCCACCTTAAAAACATAAAAGAATACAACTGTGGGTCTATTTGTACCTATATTATTTAAAGAATTATCCTCCAACTCCTAAGCGTTAAGGAGTTGTACGTACCATGACCAGTTCATCATGATGAGATGATGACTATCTGATGCAAACACTTGAATAACTTTAGAAACTATACTTATGTATAAAATTAAAAGAATCATCCTCCAACTCCTAAGCATTAAGGAGTTTTACTTCTAACATCAGCTCATCAATATGAGATGATGATTTTCAGAAGCAAATACTTGAATAACTTAAGAAAACGTTTGAAAAACGATATACGTGCCTATAAAATTTGAGGGTTGCCCTCGATTTCCCTAGGATCCCATCATCAGATCCTGACTTGGTGACAATGGGACCACCTCAGAACTGTACCCTATCGAACAAAAAAAGAATTTTGAAAATCGGTCCACAATTGACGGAGTAATCGGTGAACATACATAGAAAAAAAAAAAAACATACATACAGTCGAACATATAACCTCCTCCTTTTTTGAGTCGGTTAAAAATGAATATTATTAATATCTTTACGAAAAAGCCCAGAAGATTCATCTATATTAGAATACAGATAGTGTCTACATACGAACCTAAATCACAAGAACGTTTAATTTATAAATAGTTATTGTATTTAGAACATCCATTCCGTCCCCGTCGCAAATGAACGCGTGATATGAAACATTGTACTTTTTATTTTATCCGGAGCCCTGTTAAATTCATATAAAACTCTGCAATAAATCATTTCAACACGTTAACGTTGCCTAATAACATAATTAATTATGATAGATTAATAAATAAATCAGTCAATAAATGTAATATCAGTTATTTGAAGCTTCTCTAAGTCAGTCAGAGCTCCTAAGCACAATTCAATTATCGATCCTCTAAAACAGAACAGTTATTTTCGATTGTAACGAATGACATTATTTTTGAACATAGACAAACTCATCGAGCCGACCTTCCACCAAAGCGAGGAAACATTACACACGAGTTACTAAATAAATATGTACCATCTATGTTTCTGTTCTACTTTTAACTTCCATAACGCCTACCATTGAGTACATAGTGCATCTTCGCCTTTGGTGAAGCAACGACTCACAGTTGACGAAAAATTGTTCTATCACTAAATATTATGGTTTTAATAACATATTCGATGTTATTTGACACTGGTATTTCTTACGATTCATATTATTTAGATGACTTTTCGAAAATAATCGATATTGAAGTCTTTACAGTTGAAATGTCAAATAACGGATTCAAGATAAAATTCAACTATAAACTTTACTATATTTGTGGGGATATTTTCTCGACATTTCCTAAATAACTTTCTGTTCCTCTAAAGTTTGTCTAAACAAGACCTATCATAATACCTCTTAGCACTAGAGTCAAACATACATCCTGCGCATACAAGATTTTAAATCGCGACAAATGTTTCGTCCCTTCTTCTCACAGTACGAGTGAGCGGGAAGAGTTGGACAGCTGTAGGTCGCTGCTACAGACATGTCTCTGGGTGTACATAATCGAATAACTTTCCTATCAATTTGTAACAACCCCATAACATCTCGAGAACTTTCTCGCCTAGCAAATAATAAGCCGGTGGTTGACTCTGACTGTGCTAATGTCGCAACATCAGCCATTGTAAATACAAAATGACGTTAATCGTTTTTATGATCGTTTTAAGTGTTGGTTGACCATTAGCACAATCATAAGGAAAAGTACACACAGGAACAATACGAAGACTTGAAATCACTTACATACTTCGTTGCATATAAAAAAGCAGTGAATAAAAACCGCTAAAATACAACACGACAATGAACATCGACTGTAAAGTATATTATGTTTTAAATATAACGTTGATACGTTACAACAACATGCGAATAACATCTTTGGTCACTCGGTGGCACAACAACTATCTGCCACTCATAGATGGCGCTGTATGCACAATAAATGACAGTGGCGAAGTGTGTCTATGGCTGAAATGATGATGATGATATTCTATTTATTTATAGAATGAAGACTTCTATCTTGAGTAATGGATAAAACCTGTTGGTTCTATTCATCTTTGCAAACTTGTGGTTATTATAAAAATATCTTAGTTGTTGTAAATGACTCGTATTGGCTACATTGGATTCGTCAGTTGTGCCACCAGTGCCAATATTTAAGGCTAAATTGCTTGGGGTAGCCTACTCCACGCCTCCCACCCTACTACTCTAGCTATCCTAGACGCGAACATTGATAATTCGTAACACTCCAACGCTCGGCTTGTGGTCTCAAGAACCGTCAACTTCAATATACTACGTTATAACTTTCATAGTTCCATTACTAAGGTAAAGTACGGATATGGAGAGGTTACAATAAGATTTGACAACATTTCCCTTTGAAATAATAATACATAATTCATGTTTTACCAAATAAAAACGAATGCTGTCAATTGGATTTTCTACATTTTCGAACCAGTGAAAGTAATCAATTCCATTCCTAGTTATATTATTGTAAGCCTCATTATCATCCCGAAATTATAAAATCCGCAGACGAAATATTTCAATATTGTAGTTATACATTGTTATAAAATGGGAATGGTTCGTAGCCACTAGTAATACTGTTTATCCTCTCACGTATAGACATAGTTCGTAAGTTCATCCCAATTTCTCTTTATGTGAATGAATGTCTTTAAAGATCGGAGTAAATCTGGGCAATAGCAAGGCATAAAAGGCCTCGGGGCCACAAAGACCATGTCTGTACGCAAGGGGCAAGCTAAGTCGGGCAGCGGCGTATCATTCAATAAGCTTGGTAGCTCATAGCAAGACCTTAGAGTTCGATGTGGCATTTCCTTCTCTTAATACTTTATTACTTTGGTGCCTGAAGGTATAAGTGACAGTTGACACTTTGACACTGCAAAAAAGTGTAACCATAACTAAAAAAATAACACTACCTACCAGTTATATTAAAGTCAAGAAACATTTTCACTGTTATGTGAAGTACACATTTTGATCAGAGGTGGAATTGTGTAAAGCAATCGTAATCATTTGACAGTTCATAACGTATGATAAAGTCAGTTAAACAAAGCGTTTGACAGAATAATCGTACGTTATGAACTGTCAAATGATAACGATTGCTTTACACAATTCCACCGCTGATCATACACTAATCACTGGAAAAGTACCTCATCGAACCTCCAGCGGTCGTCCGCCGCCACGCACCGTCACTACCGCCTACCTTAACCTGTATGTATATCAAATTACTTGTTTCCATTAATTAGCTTTAAATACACATATACACGTCAACGTCAAGAATTAAAGGTTACTCTGCTATCACTGAAAGTACATACAATATTCTGTATATTTGATAACAGTCACGGGTCGGTCGGACCGCGAGGCCGACCTAAACATTACAAAATATACATCGAGTCAACGCGAAACGAGTTACAATTGACCAAGTGTAGCTGTAAGAAAAAATAGAATTTACCATAAATTCCAACACAAAGCATAAACGAACATTACAGTATTAACAATTAGACCTACATCGAGAGTATAGTTAAATGAACAGCGATAGCGTGCAAGCGCCTCGCGCGGTCCGACGAGCCTCATACAACAGCCTAAGAAAGAGATAACAACTTTAGGATAATATTTACCCATAAACACACTGGTATTAAGTCATAGTTACACGTATAGTTTACAATTACATAATCACTTATCGCCTAAGACTAAGGGCTGCTTGAAGAGACATGCGCAGACACGGGCGGTTGTATGTCTCCGCAAGAGGACTACTTATCGTAATTATTGTACCGGCGGCGCTAGGGTCGTGCGCGCAAGCGAGTGTTGCGACTCTAACATCTAACTCCAATGCTAAGTAAAAAACTACCTATTCGGTAGGAAATTTGTTTTTATTGCAACATTTTTTACGATATATTTGAACTTTTTTTTCGATTTTTCATAAATAGTTCAAAGTAACTACTAACCGCTTATATTTCGAAGTGAACAATTCTCATCGATATCCCAATTTTTGTTGCAACGATTCACACACTCGAATATACGCAAGAAAGAAGACGACATAGAATAGCGATTCGAAAGGCACTACAGAAGACAGATCGCGCTGCGATGAACTGCACACAGAACCCTTTGAAACAAAAACAAACAAAATACATAATATATTACACAGATTTATTATACACTTCTCATTGAGCATTCGGTGGTCGGGCCGTCGCGACGCAACGATAACAACAACAAAACAATCATACAGTGAAATGCACAAGTTGTACTTCGACAGACATCCTGCAGCTCTATACAAAACAAACATCAATTTATACATTATATTATCTAACGATAAGATGCGCCTCAAAAAAAATACAGCTATAATATCCAGACATATATCAATATTTATGTCAAAAACATAATAAAATAATTTATAAATAATATATTTTACACAATAGAGCATTGAAGAGATTATAATCTTACCGTAAACTGTAATAACACTTAATCACAGGTTAAAATAATTTCAGATACAAACGACACGGGTTATTTAGAATAATAGGATGCATTATTTATAGTGGAATAATTTTGTTCAATGGCAAGTACACGTATGGGTTATGTAGTAAGCGTATTTTGACCTGACTTATGACGAAGGCGAAAACAAAAGTTGCCAGTGAAACGATTCCCACCACGCCCACAATTTGCATTCGTTTTCTTTATAACGACCAATGGAATATACAGTTAAGTAGTAACATATCATGTAAGTATCGAGGTTCATAAGAGCGAATATTGCAATAAGTTCCATGCATAATAACATTAATAACATAATAGTAAACATTAAACTAGGAGACTATACACAGTGAAGCTATTAGGCCTCGGTTGCAGACAACAATATATTACACTTCTATAATAACTCCGCCGCCGCTCACAAAAATCTGACACCACATGTAATGACTAGGCTGTGGTATATAACATTACGTTCAAAAATCTATCGTCTTCACTAAGTCCAGTATAATATATTATAATAATAATGTACACGTTATAATCTACTGTATTCATATTATATTGTATGCTTACGGAACGCTAGGCCACCTGGAATGTCAGATTTCTCTGAACGACGGTGACGTGAAATACGTTAACTAGAACGCCGCCTTTTGTTCGAGAACCCCCCATTCTCAATATTGAAATTGACTAGTGACCGCACATAGTGTCATAACTTTAATTAGTTATTACAAGTAAAGATATGCCGAATATCGATGATGCAACGTAACAATACAATTTTCAACACTCAGTTTGGTCCGCACAGGAATCAAGCGAAGATACTTCTTTCTTAGAAAATATATTGTCTTTTACGTTATCTGTAATACTACTTTTTGGGTACCTGTATAAAACTATAAAGTAAAATAACCACACTACACGTGGACGCTTACATCGGTTCACGTCGAACCAAACGGGAGTTTCGATTATGGAATGCTGGCTGGCGAAACGTAAATAATCTCGGAAAGCGCGCCAGGAAGCGAAGTCGAAATTAAGTCAACCGATCCAGCTCCGATCGCTTCGCAAACAGTTCTAATACTTTGATTTACATTGGGACACCGACTGGGACGTATGAGCTGGCTTCACACGTATCAGCCTCCTCGCGACTTCGTTCCACTCCCAGACTTTCCGATACAACAGTATCATAACAGAGCGAGAGCCCCCCGACGTACGGTCGCTCTCAAAACAAACGATGAACGAAACGTCAAATGCATCGGTTCGGAGTCTTGATCGCGCAGCGTGCCATCCCGGAACGCGTCTCGCGCAGTTTCTGGTCTACCCGTCCCGGTCGCTCGCGTTCGCGTAAAAGAGACGGAAACATTCAAAACGAAGCATTCGGGAGGAGCCCTCCAAAGCCGGCTCACTTCTCCTGGCGCGAGATGGCCAGCGCGAGCTGTAACTCGGCGTCCTCCTGTCGGCGGCGCGCGTCGGCCTCGGCCTGCAGGCGCGCCGACTCGGCCGCGGCCCACGCCCACTGCTGCTCTTCAGACGGCAGCGCCTCCAGCGCTTTGGCCTTCTTCTCCTTGTGCTTGGCGCGGCCGATGCCGCCGATGGTGTGCACGAGCGACTTGGCGTACTTCACCGGCTTCGGGCTGCGCTCCTTCTTGCCGGGCAGCGTGCTCGAAGGCCAGGTCTCGTTGAGGTTCCGGTTGTGGTCGGCGCCCCAGTCGGCGGCCCAGCCGTCGGCCTTGCTCGCCCAGTTGTCGGTCTTCCAGTCGCCGGCGTTGTCGCTGGAGTTTCCGGCCCAGACGTCGGCGTTGGAGTTGGCGTTGTTGAGGGGCTTGGTAGCGGGCGCGGGGCGGGCGGGCTTGGCCCAGGCGTCGTCGGCGGCCCAGTTGTCGTTGGGCCAGGCGGCCCAGGCGTCGGACGGGGCAGTTTGTACCGGCGGGGCGGAGACGCGGCCGCCGCGGGGCGGGGCGGGGGCGTTTGCGAACAGGTCGGTCTCGAAGCCGGCGACGGAGGTGGGTCGGCGGGCGTCGGCGTCGGCGAAGGGGTCCTCGATGTTGAAGGGGTCCTCGTAGCGGTAGTCCTTGAAGGGGTCCTCGGTGAAGTCCATGGCGCGGGGCTAGCAACAAAGGGGGGGTGAGAAGGGCTTAGGGCGTGGCCTCCGCTCCGCTCCGCGTCCTTAGCGCTGCAACGTGGGGACAAGCACACGAGCCGTGTTAGCATGTTAGTGACGAGTGACACATGACGCGCGGTGCACACTGGGACTTTCGTTTCCATCACGGGAAAAAAATCTGTTAGTCTATCGCTTGGATGACTCGAGAAGGCGAGATCCGAACGATATAGTATCTACCTAGTCTACATACTTCTCTCACCTTACGGGACACAGAAAAGCGGTAAGACTGGTCAAAATGATTCACGCGCTGAGCTGTGTGCTCAGAAGCTAAATAATAAAGTCACAGTGTGCATGTACGCAAATATAAATATGTAAGTTGTATTATACAGGTAGTTATTGTAGTTAGAGAACGAAACATAAATGAAATGTATAAAATAAATGGAAATAAGTAACTGAAATCAAAGGGGTGGACGATTACAAGAAAGCATACGTTAGCCCACAGCCATAAATATAAAATTATTGCAGAAACTAATGTCGAATACATAATACAAATTGCATGCCTTATTAAAGATGAAATTACATACGACTATGATACATAATATAACCAGAGATTCTAATACATGATGCTAAGCTCTATGATTTATTATTACCCACATAAGAACATAAATAAAATATTCGATTATAATAGGTAATGCATATAGGGTGAAAGCGTCTGAAAAGTAGCAACCACTACCGGCGACTTGTGCCCCGTCATACGAATACTCGGAATACTGGTTGAATGTTTCGAGTGTGCGGCAATAATTACGAGGTAAGGAAATATTTAATTAATTTAAAAATTATTGTAATGACGGAAACACACAGTGTTTTTATCTTACACACTCAAAATACATAATATTAATAAGAATATATTGAACGTTTTTAATGAAAATAAGCATGACTAGTTATGCATTTTCCTATCAACCATTCAGTAATAAAAAGCACCTTGATATAAAAAAATAATAGTGACTAAACTTCCAAAATCTGTGACTACTACATTCCTTACTATTATGTAATTTTACTGTAGTTCCCTTTTCCCAATTGGTTATACTCTTCAAACTGAAAGGGCATGCTTGTAAGTGCAATATAAAAGCAGTGAACTACATCTAAATGGCATGACGGAACAGAGAAAGTAAAATATACCATAACAAACTGTTTAATAAAGTGTTTTTTAAACAGAATGTATATGAGACCTTTTAAGTCAAATATATTAAGAAGTGGGCGGGGCTTATGACGTTTGTATGAAACGCCTGGACCTCGCAGCTGTCTCATACCTTACATGACGGTATTTAAGAATAAATTAATATTTCAATTTACATAAGAACATTTCTGGTACAGTCAGTCACATAGTTCGTGACACCCAAAGTTGCCAAAAGGTTGACAACACAACTTTATTCCAATTGTAACAAAGACGTGTTGCGAACATATTGGCTACTTTAGGTGTCATGAACGATTGACGCTGCCTGTACTTGAAGGCTTTATACATTTTACTTTCTCTTTAGCAAACAAGGAATAAATAAAATAGCGATACTAATCACGTCACTCGGACTCGCAAGCGCGGCGCGGGGAGGGCGGGGCAAATAAACACGAATAACCGAAACAAAACCAAATCAATCTGAAAATCAAATGTTAACTTAAAAATAACATACTATTTCGTTGAAAGCCATAAAAACATTTCAAATCTAATATTTGTTGCAGTCATAGCATAGCATGAAATGCATGAAAAATGCATAGCCAATGCAAAATTATCAGCAAACTAATAACTAAAATATTATGCATTTATGGCTTTCTCCAAAGAGACGAATCTAGGACACAAACAACAATTAATTTATCGAATTTCTACTCTATAATTTATAAATCAGGTTGTATTACACCTGAAACAACGATTTTAACTAATTTTATATAAATTGATGCTTTATGCTTACCATCCAATTAGTTTACTAGTGATATTAAAAAATCACAATTTAAGAGTGTCCAATTAACATTTCATAAATTCGTATTTAAAACAGTTTGGTCAGAAAGAAGCAATGATATTTATCAATAAATTATTGTCGTAGACATAAAATAAGTATCATGTCATCACTTCTGGTGTGCAATATAGTAATGCTATTTATTTACTCTTCGGTCACAAACTAGTTACTGTAAGGCAAAGTTTAGCATGAACAATCGAATCACATCAGCATTCGAACATTTCTGTCATTAAATTATACATTAGGGAGAGGCACATTGTTGTATTACAGTCAAGTATGATTCATCTGAATGGCTAAATATTTAAAAATGAATTTGTGACCGAGCAGCGTTGTTTTAAACTTATCACACTTATCTATGTAATTGTCGATCTGTACAGAAATACTCAGAAGGAAATATTTTTAGTACAGTCAGTATGAAACAGTTCGTGACACCCAAATGGCCAAAAGATAACACAACCTTATTTTAATTGCAACAAAAACGTGTTGTTAATTTATTGGGTACTTTGGGTGTCATGAACTATTGACGCTAACTGTACAAAGTGAAATGACTGAAATAGCTACTGAATTATAGTGAAATCGATAGCACATCAGACTATATTTTTTGTAAAATAGCTTCTACTACAACGATATAAGACGCCTCTATGTTTAGTTTGTTGTGCTGTCGTCCTTATATTATACTCAGCGCAAACACTCGTGGCAGGCGGTGTAATAATAAAACAGTCCATAATCAAATTTTCTCTCGCACTCACACTGGTTATGGGTGACGTCACACTGAGGCAGGCATAGCGTTGTTTATATTACTTAATAATCTATAATATAAAAATGAATCGCAAAATGAGTTGATAAGCGCATAACTCAACAACGCCTGGACCAAGGCAATCTTACCAATTATTTTTTTAAATGTTCGTTAAAGTCCAAGGATGGTTTTTACTGCGAGAAAAGATTGTATAATTTCCGGGAAAATCCTAAAAAAACTTGAAACTTCACCCCTAAGGGGCTTCGGGGTCCACGCGTACAAAGTCGCGGGCGGCCGTAATTATAAAAGATTAGAAGTAATTAATAAAATATTGGCGAGTGTGCATCTCTGTTTCAAAAATTACTTATGACCACGAGTCTTTGCGTCGAGTATACAGGGTGTTAGGTAAATGGGTATATGAGCCGACACTAGCCCATGTTAACGTGGTCATATAAATGGTATGGTGAAGTCAGAAAATTGATATCTTCATTTTAATTATTTTAATTTTCATACAAATCGGATTTTATAAAATTTATTTCGTATGAAAATTAAAAAAATCAAAATGATGATATCAAATTTCTGACTTCACCATACCATTTATATGACCATGTTAACATGGTCTAGTGTCGGCTCATATATCCATTTACCTAACACCCTGTAGTGAGATATCTTCGCTATTTATGTATGTTTATCTAGACAATTTTATGCAGCTCACTATTTTATTTATTTTATCAATAGTCCGTGACCCTCACTCGGCATGGGGCACACTGAAAACCAGCGACGTGGCCTTCGTCACCGTGGGCCACGGCATATGCTGAGTGGGGTCGCGTTGCAGTGGGCATCTTGTTGGTGGATGGGTGGCACTGCTCAGTTTGCTCTTGTTTTTATTTTTTCTTCTTTTATTATTATGTGCCACTGTCATGTCTATGTAATTGCCTGTATTTGTGTGATGTCCGTTGTATAGCCTGACCAGGAACATAAAAACCCTGGCATAGAGGCGCGTCAATTGCATTTGATAGTGCAACACTGAGTACAGTCGTACCTGTGTTAAATTAATAGGCTAACTTTATGTATCAGGATTCAGGATTTCGGGCTAATTTGATATTTTCATAAATTAACGAAAAAATATATTTATAGGTAACCTGATTTAAATAAATTAAATGAAACCATCAATCGAGCTAGTAGAATTTATTTTATTATTCATCAATGATCAAATTCAGAACTTGAATATTCAACTGCAATGTCTGCTCATGAACGCTTCAAACTCGGTACTTCTTTCCCAATCCCATAAAATTCAACAATTAGAAAGTGACAATAAATTTTAAAATAGGTAGTTGAAACAAACCACAGCTAATTTTCATAGTGGACTGTACTATACGATAAACATGTCAGTCAATTTGACAACCTTTGTCGGAAACATTATTAAATGAAAATATTGTCCGAACCCTTAGTATTTCTCTTCGACAAATAGGGTAAACCACCCAATTATTGGCACTTTAAGCAGCTACTTCACAAAACCGGTAAAATTTGCATGTAAAAATATGTTTTATCAAAGAAATAAACATTTATATTGGTCTTTTAATCTTTGCAGAATATTATAAAGTACTTATCATTAATAAATTAAATCATTTATTCAATATAGTGTACCTTTTAAAAAAATACCTCAAAATACCAGTTGTTGGCATAGCCAAACCTTTTATTGGCAGTGATAATTACCTATTATTGGCACTGTTCCCGCAAGACTGAAAAATAGCTGCTAGGTCTTATGTAGAGGTTTTAAAGAGATTCATGATAAAAATAAACAAAATAAAATCCTTTGTTATAAGAAAAGTAACATTTATTTGTATAGGAACATACCATATTTCAGTTCAAACGCTTATATTTAAATATGGTTTTAAACTTTCCATAAACACTTTTATAAAATCTTCTTTTCTCTTCGGAAATACTTTTTTGCTACTGATTTTTATTTTATCCAGTCAACAAAAAGCTGTTCTTCCTCGTCAGTTAAAATTGTGAACGGACCGGGCTTAGAGCGATGATCAGGATGTTTCAATCTGAATTGTATAGTAGACCGTGGTACCACTTTCAAAGCCTTATTCCAATAATCCCGGGGATTAGTGAACTTTTTATTCATTAATCCCCGCTAACGCCAATGGAGCTTATAATGGAGATTAATGAACTTTTTACTTTATTTTATTTTTCTTTATTCAGAAAACTACGTTAAAAATAAAATACTAATGTACGGTTTGTCAAACAAATGGTTGATGCGCCGCGATGTTTGATAAAATAAAAAACGTGTGTAGCCAGTTGAGTAATAAATGATATTACTGTACAATTTCTACTAAAAAATATAAGGTTTGGCTACAAAAAACCTTAATTTTCTTAAAAAACTGGAGCATGCCAATAAATTGGTAGAGTGCCAATGATTGGGTGGTTTACCCTACTTTAACACATTGTGAGCCACTTTTCTTTCATGACTATAAAAATATTTTAGCAATTTAATTCATAAAACCAATTGCGCACATTTAAAACAAAGTTTGTTTACACTTTGACAGCAATAGATTGACATGCAAGGTGACATGTCAATGAAGTTTTCAGTTACTGTTGCCATTAAAAGAAATTAGTACCATTAGTTTTCCGCAACATGGCGAGGGTTTTTATGTTCCTGGTCAGGCTATAATAAATGTATCTTTCTTTCTTTCCAATTACACAGATAAGCGTCCAAATATAACTCTTATTACTAAGACAATAAGCGTGTTAGTGTGGTACCTTGTGCGGCGGGTTGGGTCGCGGCGGGGCGGGGCGCGGCGGCGGCGTCTTGTGCGCCTTGGGCGGCAGCACGGGCGTCGGCGACTCCGCGCCGGAGCCACCGCCTGCCAGGCTGGAGCGCGTGGGAGCGTGAAGCACGGCGAACGGGTCGGATTCCCACGCGCCCTGCAGTAGTAAATGTTGGGATTCTTTGAAGTGTGTCACACCAAATGTTGACGATGGCCATCAAGAGTAGATACTAGGTAGCTAGATCTACGTATTTATGTGCCTTGAGAAATATGTAACTAAAATAATTATTAATTATCTTTGTGTTTTGTTTATGAAACTTATCTGTTACTAGATTTGCCTCTTTGAGTAACTGAAATATGTCCTTAGAATGCTATATGTATGTGCGATTATCTATTCTTACAAAACTAAAATGTTACCTATATCCAAATGTTTAATACGGTTGTTTACCTACAATGTTTGTTTGATTTTGGGATCAATAAATAATACGCAACTCCGGGTGCGCGTATGTAATAATATTGTCGCGCCTAGAACATGACATGCTAGAGCTAGCCGTTAGCGATGCGGCCCGCTGATTGGCCGGAGGCCTCTGTCCTTTTATGGTCAGAAGCCACTCGCGGCCCACCGCGCCGCACACGCGGCCGAGAGCCGCCAGTCGTGATCCAACAACTTCCGCGAACGCACGTACGCACCCCCGAACGCGCCTTTCGGTTATTTTCACTTACAAACTGGACTTTCATTTCATTTATTCATATCATCGTTCACCCATCGACCTACATCGCCTACACCAAAGAACGCGGGCCCGCGCTCCAACCGCGCCGCACTGCAACTGCCGAACGACAAACGAGGCGGCGCGGGCGCGGGACAGAAGCGGCGCGAGCGCGGGCCCGCGCTGTTGTATTACTATGGCCGCCATATTAGCATGACACACCTAATCTGAGGTGAGCATGGCTACACGGAAACGCTAATTGAGAACTATTCATGGTTATAGGAATAAGTTATTCCTATAACAAGTATAGCTTCTATACTTGTTATAGGAATAAGTTATTGGGCGGCAGCACCGGCGTGGGTGACTCCGCGCCGGAGCCCGAGCCTGCCAGGCTGGAGCGCGTGGGAGCGTGAAGCACGGCGAACGGGTCGGACTCCCACGCGCCCTGCAGATTATGAAGCGACTGTTTTTTATCGAAACAAGAGGCGGTACTTCCAGCGTCCTGGGAGAATGCTATCCCGTAGGAAAACAATCACCGCTGCCTCTCTGGCAGTCGGTTCTTTGTCGCAGGTGACGGATTCGACTCGGATTCGTCGACTCCTGAAACTAGTGACACAGGGCAAGAGCGAGAGCATGCGAAATACTTGCGGAAACGCAAAATAGATAATAAAGTGGGGTCTAGCTGAGATACTCCTTCGACAAAGTCTGTAAGGACCTCATCCCAAAAGGCCGGAGCAGGCAAGGGTGGGCGCAAACTTACTACTGGCCACTATGTTGGGCTGGCACAGGCCCAAAAAGAACTTAACGCTTTAAAGAGGGAGGCGGTCGAATTAGAGCATGAGAAGACAGCCGCGGCTCGACTAGCGATCAACTCAGTCAGTGCCTGAAGTATGGGAGCAGCACGGGAGGGTGATTTGTGACGTCAAATGTCAACGAGACTTCTGATTCTCCTCCAGATGTGTATGTTAGTCACGTCAAAATATGGCAATGGCACTTATAATAAGAGTTGGTAAATAATTAAAAACCTTCCACGTACATTGTACGCGCGGGTGACGATAGTCAAAACCGTGGATCATTTATGCCACTTTTTCTAAATAAATCATCATCATCATCAACATTTCAGCCACAGCTGGTTATAAGCCTTCCCCAATGATTTCCATATCGCCTAGTGAGAAAATAATTTTAAATATATATGGTAAAAACTACGTCATCGATCACAGTTATGAATAGAAAGTCAACGATACTAGGTATATGAATGTATAAATTATAACAAAGAACGAAATAATCTTACGTCATCGTTCGCCTTGGGCTTGTTGTCGGCGGGCGCGAAGGCATCGCCAGCGAAAGGGTCTGCGCTGGGCGCGAACGGGTCGTGGCCGAAGCCGTCCTGCGACACACAAACGATTCATGTACAGTTCACTGCAAAATTACAATTTTTTTAGCCTTCAAATTATCAGAGTTGGTTACGGAATGAATGACGTCATTAATCCATGGTGTCGAGTTCTATAAAGTGATACCGTGGAAAGGACGACTATAAATACGGCGAATCAACCTGGTATCTGAAGCCGGGTCCAGACATGATCATTTGACCGATCCTATCACCGTATCCGATCACCGTATCCGTATCTGCGTATTGTATCAAGCCCCGTATCAAGTTGTGGACGCCTCCGACTTGCTCCGTATCCGTATCTTCACAATACAATACAATTAACGTATCACCTTTGATGATCGGACAAAAACTGACACGACATGGGACGGGCCGTTTCATAATGGCGTATCGAGATCCCGTATCATGATACGTACATCATTACCCGTCCACATAATGCGATCATGATACGCGTCGACGATACGGATACGGTGATCGGATTGGGCAAATTATCATGTCTGGACCCGCCTTATCTGTCTGCGACATACAAGTAATAAAACATACCAATTAAAACTGTATTGGCACTGACAGCGTCAAAGAAAATGACGCCAACCGCTTCACTATAGCATTAACACTCGTCAGCGCTACTGGCGATGAAGGTCTTGTAGTTCCTGGTCAGTAGCGCCAACTATACTCGACGCAAAGACTCGTGACACGCGGGGCCATAAGTAATTTTTGCAACAGAGATGCACACTCGCCAATATTTTATTAATTACTAGCTGACCCGGCGAACTTCGTACCGCCTTAGCGTAGAGATTTTCTTAATATTTTTTTCCGTAAGAACCATCCTTGGACTTCCACAAACATTTAAAAAAAAGAATTATCGAAATCGGTTCAGCCGTTCACACGTGATGCCGTGACAACGCGAAACGGGTTTCATTTTTATATATATAGATGACGTATTATAAACAACGCTATGCCTGCCTCCGTGTGACCTATAACCAGTGTGAGTGCGAGAGAAAACGTGATATGCACTGTCTTATATTATTACACCGCCTGCTACGAGTCTGCGCCGAGTATAGTGACCGTAAGGCTGGTTTTAGTATCACGCGGACTGTCAGTGCGGATCGCTCCGCACAGCCCATCTGTATGAACTACTAGGGAGCGGAGCGTTTCCTCCGGACCGCATTACTCTAAAGGCCTATTCAAACCTGAGCGATAATCGCTGCCGCTGTGGGTAGAGGTACATACCGCGCGGGTTTCGCTCAGGTATTTAGTATCAAGTACCGCGGTTAGAGCGACCTGAGCTTAGGTATAAACAGTAATATTACCGCATACCCACTGGGTTTTCTCTGCCGCAGACGGTAGCGAATACCGCTTAGGTTTGAATAGGCCTTAAAACGCTCCCTAGAAGTTCATACAGATTGGCCGTGCGGAGCGGGTCCGCACCGGACGGTCCGCGTGACACTAAAACCAGCCTAAGAGTAGGCGCACACCGTTGATTTTTAGTTGTTCGATAGTTGTGCCCGATTTTAATTTGTATGAAGAATCGGCCAAATTGAATCGGCGTAGTGTGCGCACTCCCATACATGCCCATACTGATCAGCTGCCCGACTAAACTATCGGCCGACGAAAAATCAACGGTGTGCGCCTAGTCTAAATAGTCGCCAAGTGATATTACCTGCTTTGCGTTGTGGTTGGGCTGACTGGGCGCGAATGGGTCGCGCGCGCGGAAGGCGTCGTCCTTGAAGGGGTCGGCGCCGAATCCCGCCGACCCGTTCATGTTGCCGAACGCGTTCTCGCCAGAGAACGATTCATCCTCCTGGAAAGTAACAGCGATATATTAATATGTAAAACTTTAACCTTCTTAAAGAACGATATTTTTAAATAAACGACACCTATTATTTTAAAATTTTAATTCCTCGCAGCATAGGCGAGGGTCTTACATACACGTTTTATAAGCATGGATTTTATTAACGAGACTGGCGACATCTATAGACCCGCCACAGGCCTTGCCATACGTGGCGAGCCCCTTAATCTTGCATCGCGGTGTCAGAGTTGTCTACCCTGACTAGTATAAGTAGAAAACCGAGATGGTAAATAATAGGATCTTGGTCACAACACGCGCTCGGAAGGAAACATTTACACTGTAGTGTATGACACACCTCTCCTTAGTACCAACTTAATGCAAGGCATAGTTATACTTATAAGTTAGCTGTAAGTCATTTTAAGGCAGTATTAAACCGATCGTCGACCAATTAACATCTTTGATTCCATCTCCTTGGTCCCCACATTACATGGCGACCCTGCCAGGATACAACACCTTTAGCTTCCTTATAGAGGTTGATCATCAAATGCCACTGGTCTAATCTGTACGTACCAGCGCGTCACTGGGCGTGGCGCCGCGCACGACACGCGCTAAGTGTTCGGCGCCGAACTGCGGCTGCAGCGCGTCACTATACTGCAGTCCCTGCGGACACACAGCTCGTACGTACCAGCGCGTCACTAGGCGTGGCGCCGCGCACAACACGCGCTAAGTGTTCGGCGCCGAACTGCGGCTGCAGCGCGTCACTATACTGCAGTCCCTGCGGACACACAGCTCGTACGTACCAGCGCGTCACTAGGCGTGGCGCCGCGCACAACACGCGCTAAGTGTTCGGCGCCAAACTGCGGCTGCAGCGCCGCCGCCGCCGCCGCCGCCGGCCCGCCCGCCTCTAACGCCGCCGTCGCGTCCGTGATCAGACGAAACTGCTCCTCCAGGTAACCGATCTTGATGTTCGCCTGGGGAGATAATAAAAGAATTAAAGCCCGGTCTGTGAGCACGTACAATTTTGTCCAATGACCCCAAGCTACCCATCCTTATCGCTCGCGCGTAATTATATTGCTGTCGCGACTGTGCGACGGGCGCCCGCAGTGAGTGTGCGAGCGCGACAGCAACATAATTACACGCGAGCGATAAGGATGGGTAGATTGGGGTCATTGGACAAAATTCTACGTGCTCGCAGACCAGACTATAGTACTCAATATCAATTGGTTCGATTCAGTGCTTATACAACTACGCTGCGTTACCCCACATTGTACCCCGCCTCAAAACGTGCCGCTAGTCACAAATTCACTATCAGATCGCCAACCAGCCTTTGAGCTAGGGTGTAAAGTGGGAGATCACGCCAGTGGTCGCCTTCTGCCTGTAAGTTCAGTGGTACTTAGCCGAGTCAGATGGCGGTGCGACCGACTCAAGAAAACTTGTCCAGGATGACGTCACACCTGGCTGAGCGCGATGACGGTGCGGCTCAGGCGAGCAGTGATCGCGTCCGCTTCCGCCTCCGCAGCAGTAGCGTCCTGCTGCAGCGCGCGCTCCTCCTTGAGCGTCTGCGCGGCGGCCCACCTAGGATGACGTCACACCTGGCTGAGCGCGATGACGGTGCGGCTCAGGCGAGCAGTGATCGCGTCCGCTTCTGCCTCCGCAGCAGTAGCGTCCTGCTGCAGCGCGCGCTCCTCCTTGAGCGTCTGCGCGGCGGCCCACCTAGGATGACGTCACACCTGGCTGAGCGCGATGACGGTGCGGCTCAGGCGAGCAGTGATCGCGTCCGCTTCTGCCTCCGCAGCAGTAGCGTCCTGCTGGAGCGCGCGTTCCTTCTCCTTGAGCGTCTGTGCGGCCGCTCGCCTCGCCGCCACCTCCGCTTCCGTCTCCGCCGCCGCCGCCTCCGCCGCCGACACTTGCGCGCGGAGCTTGTCCACCTGAGGAGACAAACACAGATAAGCAAAAAATATACAGACGAAAATAAATCCGATTTTGGTGTCGGTCACGCACCGGTAAGGCTCAGTGTCCATCAAGGCAATTTCATTCAATTTCAAATTAACAGAATAAAGTCTGATTGTTTATTCAAAACATTTCTCCGCTCCGCTCCACCTTGCAGGAAACCGGGCCTTATGCTTGAACATAAAACTTTAAATCGCGTTTTAAAGTACATTATCTTACCTGTGACTTGAGGTCGTTTAATCTCTTTTGTGCTTCTCCTTTTTGGTTTTCTAACTGTTTTAACGTTGCCGTCAATGTGTCCAGCTCACTCTGTAAATAAAAATCTGAGTTATAGAGACACTTCACAGACAAAAAGTCTTTTGACCACACAAACAATCGACGTGAGTTAAACGCTCATCTACGTCTCATGGAAGAGTGACATGATTAACGCTCCAACAGCAAATAGGAATCGTGTGGCGCGCTTGTACCATAAGGGGGAAAAATGCAAAACAGTTACAAGAACGAAGAATAAGATGTCGCGAGGTAGAGTGCAATCTACCCTAGACTCTAGGTATGACAATGGGTGGTTGGTGGCAGCCAGCGCTCTCACCTGCAGACTGGAAGCCTCTCCGCTCTTGACGGCGAGCGAGCGCTGCTTGGCCGCGAGCTCTGCGTCCACTCTCACCAGCCAGCGCTCTCACCTGCAGACTGGAAGCCTCTCCGCTCTTGACGGCGAGCGAGCGCTGCTTGGCCGCGAGCTCTGCGTCCACTCTCACCAGCCAGCGCTCTCACCTGCAGACTGGAAGCCTCTCCGCTCTTGACGGCGAGCGAGCGCTGCTTGGCCGCGAGCTCTGCGTCCACTCTCACCAGCCAGCGCTCTCACCTGCAGACTGGAAGCCTCTCCGCTCTTGACGGCGAGCGAGCGCTGCTTGGCCGCGAGCTCTGCGTCCACTCTCACCAGCCAGCGCTCTCACCTGCAGACTGGAAGCCTCTCCGCTCTTGACGGCGAGCGAGCGCTGCTTGGCCGCGAGCTCTGCGTCCACTCTCACCAGCCAGCGCTCTCACCTGCAGACTGGAAGCCTCTCCGCTCTTGACGGCGAGCGAGCGCTGCTTGGCCGCGAGCTCTGCGTCCACTCTCACCAGCCAGCGCTCTCACCTGCAGACTGGAAGCCTCTCCGCTCTTGACGGCGAGCGAGCGCTGCTTGGCCGCGAGCTCTGCGTCCACTCTCACCAGCCAGCGCTCTCACCTGCAGACTGGAAGCCTCTCCGCTCTTGACGGCGAGCGAGCGCTGCTTGGCCGCGAGCTCTGCGTCCACTCTCACCAGCCAGCGCTCTCACCTGCAGACTGGAAGCCTCTCCGCTCTTGACGGCGAGCGAGCGCTGCTTGGCCGCGAGCTCTGCGTCCACTCTCACCAGCCAGCGCTCTCACCTGCAGACTGGAAGCCTCTCCGCTCTTGACGGCGAGCGAGCGCTGCTTGGCCGCGAGCTCTGCGTCAAGCGCGAGCCGCTCCCGCGCCAACGCGTCCACCTCGCGCGCTATGGCCTCCATCTCAGGCGTCGGCTGCGGGCCTAAGTTCAGTGCCGGCTCGTTCTTCTGTAAAACATTAAGCTTATTAAACCAACTAACACGATAATTTGAGATTGCGGTCAAATACCTGGCTTGTCTAGCATAAAAAAAAAAAAAAAATACAAACGAATATTTTGAGAAGCCTTTTAAGGGCCCTCGCCCACTAACGCGCATTAGTCGCATTTGCAACGCTCTACAGATGTGATGCCAACGCGCTACTGCATCGCTACAAAAAGTCGCGAGGGCCCTAAACCCCCGACGCAAAAACAGGTGTGTTATAAGTTTGCAGGTCTGTCTATGACATCATAGCTCCTGAACGACTGGCGCTTTTTAGATTTTGTTTTTTATACACTTAAAAAGAGGATTTCGTCTACACAAAAAAAAATTACTGGTTGTTAATACATAATACATTCTAGAATTTATTCAAAAATCTGTCAGACTTGACAATTCATCAATAAAAATGGCTTTCCTACAAATATTTATAACACTTTTTGCAATAAACCTAATAAATTGCAGTGCGAAGATATCAGAACAGTTTCAGACATCCCCACAACATCGTGTTAGACACAGGCAAAACAAAAATGTTATACAAAAATGGGAATTTGAACTGGACGAAAGAGTTGAATATCCAAGTAAGTATAAATAAAATCATTTATTTTCAAATGCTTAAAGTCCGGTCGCCGAGCAGATAGAATTTCGTACATGTCCCCGAGCCACTCGCTCGCACACTCACTGCGGCCGCCCGTCGCATAGTCGCGACAGCAATATAATTACGATAAGGATGGGTGGCTTGGAGTCATTGTACGAAATTATATCTGTTCAGCGACCGGACTTTAGTAACCCTTTTGAAAACTTTTATCGTATCATTAATCTCCTCTTACATTTTAGGAGGTGATAAAGAAAAACTCAGGCAAATATCGTCTCTATGGTCGGAATACTACGAGTGTTCCACGCGACTGGCACGCAGCGTGAACGCAGCGGCACGGCTGCCGTCAATAGCAGCGGCGGCGTATGAAGACGCGATCGCTCGGCTGCCGTGCGGCCTGTGTGTCGCGCCCGATACTGTCGCTGTCAAATGGCTTTACCAAGTAACTTCATTTTTATTCATTGAGCACTCTTTTATTTCAAGAATTATACAGGGTGGGCTAGAAAGACGTCAGAATTTGAAAGCTTCAAAATGGCACGTGGGGCGAGGCTAGCGGCTTATGGTAGCTCTGCTCATTGAAATTTAGTCGGACGGAGCGTTTCACTGGAGAACAGCGTGCATTTTGCGTACAGACACGTGCCGTTCTGAAGCTATGCGGCTACAAAATTGTACGTCTTTCTGACTCATGCTGTAGATATTTTTACTAGGATCAGTTTTTAACTCAATGGTGATGATTTCAGAAACCAAAATCAACATTTCTACCACTAGACGCGGACGAACGCATGGTCATTGAAGACAACGGAAACTTAGCGATATTTAAAGTGAGGAAGGAAGACGCAGGCGCATACAAGTGCACTATTGGCCAAAGCGCAGGAGGCACGGTGTTACTTGACGTAGTAAATAGAAGGGAACCGTATAGAGTGGTAAGTACCGAATAAGCTTTGGAATCGATATTTGTTAGCCCAAAATGAAATCAACAAAATTTCTCAAAGTCACTCAATGGGTGCGTTTGGCTAGCAAAATGGCGATCACTAAGCGGTAAGCGCTGAAAAAAATTATGAAACATGTCACTATTGAAGTTAGCAAACGTGTCCTCGCCGATAACAGCCGAAAACTGCTTTAACGATCGCCATTTTGCATAAAAGCGCTTACCATTTCTACACTCAACATCAAATAAACCGCACCTTCCGCGACGCGAACTTTAAAGATTTTCTTCTGACACAATTATGGTACCCCAACAATATTGGTGTTATTTGAAAGCCCAATAAATATCCTTAAAGAAAAATACATTTAATTTCTAAATAAATGATTAACATATACCATAAATGTGACTTGAAAATAGACCTCACTGGGCTCACCTCTGGAATCAATAAAACCAATTTTTATGGTTATAAAACCAAATAAAGATCTCACGTGTCCTCTTTAACAGATGGATAGCGATTAATCCCAACTTAACAGTTTTATAGTCATAAAAAATGGCTATAGCGTAACTACCTATTTTTTGAGAAAACGAAAGACACATTTTTGGGGTAAAAACCTTTGCTTTAATGAAATGAAGTTTAAAACTAGGCTTTCAAATGGTACCAATGTTGGTGGGAAGTGGGGATGCATACGTGTGATAAGTGCTTGTCGCGGGAGGTGCGATTTATTTGATGCCGAGTGTATATTCAACCAAACGCACCCAATGACTTGAAAAACCCAGCAATCATTGTGAGCAACAAACGTCTGCCATCTGTGGGCTGAGTGTGAGTTTAAAAAATGTATGAAAATTTTAGTTTTTGTAAGTTTCCCGCTAGGGGCGCTGTACAATCCGTCATACATTTAATGTCATTTTTTGACGCGCTCACTAGTGAGCTCGTTTGAAAAAAACTCACACTCAGCCCTCGGTTTTGGTCTGACTTTTTAACAGGTGAAACCTCCCACATCCCGCGGGCCGTACCCCGCATCAGTACAGTGGATACAAGTCGCGGACTTGTCCCTGCTATCTTTCACATCATGGGCGCCATGGAGCGAGTGCAGTGTTTGCGGGCGCGTCGGCAGACGGAGGCGATATGGGATGTGCTTTGTGAAGGCATCTCGTAATAGAAGCGTGGTACAGTATAGAGTACAGATAGAAAACTATAGATTGTAATGAAATTACAGATATATACCCTTAACTTAGTCAGTGCGTAAGGTATGGAGCGGTACAGAAGGATGTTTTTGTGATGTCATAAGTTAGCGAAACTTCAGATCTCCTTCAGATTTGTATGCTCTGTCATGTCACGTCATAATAATATGTCAATTTCACCTCTCCCATCCCGCTCCTACACCTCAGCCTATAGACCTATAGAACTAAAATATTTACATTTTGAATGATTAATGCTTTTTCTTCCAGGTAAGAAATAAGAATAACTCTACATTGACTGAGCGAGATAAGCTTAGAAAGGCAAATGAACTGAAAGTGTTCCAAGGTTGGTTGACAATTTTGATAAATCTAATTTATTTTACGATAAAAATAACAAGTGCAGTAAAATGAATTTGTGAATTAGTCACGAGACTGTGAACATTTTACTTTTTTAGCTGCAGTAAATTTAATGCTACCCCTGCATGCGTTATTATCCTTAAGGAGGACCCATTGACTGGCGCGCATTTACACGGCCGTAAAGAAAATAGTATTTTATTAACAGTTCTTAAGAGTCGTAATTGCTTAAAACTGATTAACTGATATTTCAATCCGGTCGGCTCCGAGCGTATTCCAGTGGATAGGTACGCGCGCAGACTCGCGCATTCCACCGCATTTTTGGCCGAACGGACATGTGAATCCTGCCTTACAATTCTAATTTACTCTCAAAAGACCGCTTAATTTATAGATTTTCCAGCTGGAATTCCGTGTAGATCTCGCTATCTACCTGTGCGCATACGGAACGCACAGGCAGTGGCTCAGCGGCGCAACGAAATCATGATTGGACTTTGTAAGGCAAGTCTTTATAGTCCAATTTACTACCCATCAAAAACAGGATTTAAGTTTAAAAAGTAAAAAACTCATAAAACTCATTTATTTATGCAAGTAGGCTTTTGAATAGGGACGTGTAAATGTCCCAGTATTAACCCTACCACTGCTTCGGGACAATAAATGGGCCAGTGCTGAGAAGAAGAAGCACAAGCTGCACAAGAGACTCAGTCAATATTGATTTTCAGTGCTCCCTCACTGGGTATTCGCGTGCAATGTAACGTTACAGATTCGAGTATTAGTTCCTCTGTAGTTGAAGTTCCCTTCCACCTTCAGCCTAATCATCAGTTTCCACCAGGTGTGACGAAGGGCAAGAGCTTCCTCGTTGAGAATAAAAACATGTTCTGTCCAGTTACTGCTCTAAATTTGTTCTACGTAATGTAAACTTAGAATATTCCCAATATTTTTTTGTATTATTATGAAAGTACAGGAAACGGCGCAGTTTTTAAAATGGTTTTGGACCTATGGAAGTTCTTTTTTTTACTTAAACTTTTAAGTTGAAAATTTGATAGTGTTCTGATAAAAGCATAATTTTAATGTTTCTAGCGAAACTTTTGTATCTTGAATCAAAGATAGGAAGGTGATTATTTTTTTCAAACATCTGCAATTAATAACAAATCTGTCGAAAAAAAGAAATCTGAGAAAAGTCACCCCAAAAAAAGATAAAAATGTTTAAAGCCTACTAGGTCACAAAATTTTAAAATATCACAAAATTAACTCTATCTCCTAAACTAAGCATAATCGTATTACATACATGGGGGTGATTTAGGTACACCTTGATGTAAGGAATCTAAATTTTTCTTTAAGACCTCACTGTTTTGGCCACCCTGTATAATGTTCGTTTTACATTACACGTGAATGCTCCCGGTGAGGGAGCACCTTAAGCGGCATCAGATATCCAGAAAGACGACAGATCATAAAGTTAATATATCTAGCGGAATAGAGCAACAAAGAACTAGCGCGAAATGAGCAGCAACACTCTGTGATAAAGAAGAAACATTAACTTTAAGCGACAATTAAACGATAACTTTCATTTAGGTGGCGTGCGATAACGACAACATATTCGAAGTGCGGTCGAACACGGGAGCGTTGCTGGAGCGAGCGAACAATACGGCAGGGGTGTACTCACTATCCCAGCGTTTGCCACAAGACCCGCCTGCGCCCGTTTTTGAAACTATCTTCGCGATGTGGGGGGAGAAGCTTATACTTGTGTGTCCCGGGTGAGTGTTTAGACCCTATGGTTCTTTTGGATTTATTCCGAAAAAAGTTATCCGATATTTCGATGTTGCCGTCCCTCTCACGCAATGTGAGATGCAAGCATGAGCGATGGTGACGGATATACTCGAAACTACGTCAACAACGTTTCGGAGTAGCCATGCGGTCCAAGAGCGGTCACTTAGAATTACAACACATTAAGATCTTTGCTACTGCCGTCAAGGTTAACGATCTCAAGATGTAAATGAAAACATTTTTGCTAAATAAGTAGTAGTTTTTTGCTAAATAAGTAATCACACCACACAGTAAGCAAAAGCGCTTTGAACTGTTCTTTGAGTTAAAATAGACCCTAAACCGGAATTTGTAAGCGGAGGATCCTGTCTAAAATCTTTGTCCGACTAGGACTCACCCTTTTGGAACATAAACGCCCACAAACGATATGCTCCAAATAAAAGAACAAAATATATTCCAGCGCATCTCTTCGCGACATCCCGTACACATGGCGAGTGGGCACCAAGTATTTGGCACCTAGGGCGGTGGATAAAGCAAGCGGGGGGCGGGTGCATATCAATGCCAGGGACGACATAGTCTTCACGGAGCTGACCTATGCTGATGCGAACCTTTACAGGTAAATAAACCGAATAATTCCTTTCATATGTCGGCCGTTTGGTGTAGTGGTTCGAAACGAACTACTATTCCGGAGGTTGCGGGTTCGATTCCCGCACAGTACAAACATTTGTGTGCATGAACATATTTGTTTGTATTGGACTGGGTGTTTTCTATGTATAATATGTATGTATTTACAAAAAAAAAAGTATTTAAGTATGTTTATATCCGTTGTCTAGTACCCATAGTACTACAAGCTTTGATTAGTTTGGGACTAGAATAGACGCAGTGTAAAATGTCCAAGGATATTTATTATATTCCTTCCAAATTAGCAAGAATCTGCCACCGCGAAATGTGCAGGCTTATCTAAACGGCCTAGCGTTAACTGCTTAATGCAAACATCTGTAGTGCCATGTCTAACAATAAATCTCTTTTGCTCATTTAAACAATGAGTGAAACCAAGCCAAAAGCATTTTGACTATCAACTGAGTAGGTTCCTACGGTAATGGAGCAATGTGTGACTAGTTTTGAATAGTCTTCAAATGTCTCGAAGCGCCGGTAGGACCCAAAAGATAAGGAGTAAGTGTAAAGTGTCCCACAAGGGCTACCTTTTTTATTTACTATATTTTGACGTTCATAAGTGCCACTTGTGGTCTAAATTGAATAAATATTTTTGATTTTGATAGCTCTGTTACACGTCACCAGGACCCAACTAAATGAAGCGTTATTTAATGTTTGTACATAGCTATTTTCTGCTTTTTCAGTTGCTGGCAAAGAGACGTATTGGTTGGTACAGTGAAGCTATACGTATGGGAAGGGTATGGCTGGTGGCGCCGGTGGCCACTGGTAACGGCGCTTGTGGTGGCTGGACTAGTGTTGCGAGGCGTGCGTTCTATGTTGCGACATAAGACGCTACATCGACGGTCTTGATCAGTGGTTCCCAAACTTATTTAGTCTACTGCCCACTTTGGGAGTTAATTATTTTTAGCGCCCCCCATTTTTGTAGTCAAGAGTCGAGCTCAGTCGATGTCTTAGAGTCCTCCTAGTAGATGACGCCTCCCAAGCCTCTACACAACGTCCCGATTTTTTTTCTGGGTCTCTTACCGCCCCCCTTTAAGCCTGCAGCGCCCTATCGCCCACTTTGGGAAAGACTGGTCTTGATGAAGTTCGTCGACAAAGCAACGAATTCGGTGCGTGAGATTTGAAAACCGCAGGGAGTTTATTCGGGCTATAATCGCTTGGCAAATATTCGTCGGGCGGGACACCTACTTCGTGCGACGGCCTGCGTGGGACGCGTTAGGGTTACGCTGTTTGTTTGCAACGAAGCTAATATAAAAAACGGACGTTCCTGTATTTTGTCTTGTACCAGTTGTTCAGTTAATAAACTTCTATTTTCCCCAAAAAAAGTGTTTTATTGTTATCCATCCGACTGTAGACATTGAGGGCCTTATTACAATAAATATTATACTCGTATTATACTCAATTTTTACGCAGTGTTCTAAGGTCACCATCGTGTCGCATGGCACTGGCACATAGGCCGCAAGAAAATGATGTCATTGCTTTGATTGTGCTCGTCGCGCTTACCGCGTCACGCTTGTTGCAGATTTAAGACACTGCGTTATGAATTATGCTACTGTTTTCTATCCCCAGTGATTCATTTGCTCCGACTGTGAGCAGATTAGGGCCAGCACTACTGCTAGCACGACGTTAGCCCGCGCTACTAGTGTCATATCCTATTGCGTTTTATCCTCAAGCATTGTACAATACCCGGCGATAAATATTGCACATCGACCTTTAGAAAGAGACAATCGGGTAATTTCGATTTCGTAGAGCGTTATTACTGTCGCACTTGAACAACGACTGACAATGACGTTTTGTCAAAGTGTAAACAAACTTTATTTTAAATGTGTGCAATTGATTTTGTGAATTAAATTGCCAAAAACTTTTTATAGTCGTGAAAGAAAAGTGGTTTAGAACGTGTTAAAGTATTTGTCGAAGAGAAATACTAAGATTTCGGACAATATTTTCATTGAATAATGTTTTGTCATAGTAGGGAATTTAGTGCAATGATTTATGGAGACCCCTCCACTTTGGTATAGAAGGCTCATTTTTGCAACAGTGGTTCTTTGGGTTTCCGTCGGTAGACATCGGGAGCCCCCCCTGTGGTAGCAGGGGGAGGGGGGGCAAGTTTCCTTCCCCGCGCTTCACTTTAAGGCCTATATCTTTAAAACTATGGGTATTAGGGCAAGTGCGGTATCATCTTCGGATAATTAAAGGATGGCAAATTCATTTCTAGAACAAACTTTTTGCATTTTCATACAAAAAAAATAGAAATATTGAGTAAAATTCACAAAAACCAAAAAGTATTTTTTTAAATAAACGTCGTTTACTTTTAGCGTGCGACAGAGATAACGCTCTACGAGCCGAAATTAACCGATTCTCTTTCCTAAGGTCGATGTGCAATATTTATTGCCGGGTACTGTATGGCACTGACCTGCAGCAAGTCGACGGTAGCGGTGGCGGCGGCGGCGGCGGCGGCGCCGGCGGTCGGCGGGCGGCAAGACGGCGGGATCATTTCGGCGGTGAGAGTCGGCGGCGGCGGCGTGCCTCGCACAGCGCGCGCTACCAACCACATGGCCAGTGCGAATTGTTCGCGCGATAACTTGCCCACGCTGCTCGTGTCGCATAGTGCCCTGTGAGGAGAAATGATGCTTGATTAAGTCCCTATTTCGTTGCAATAGGAGTCAGTTTTCTGCAAGCTTAAGGCCCAGTTTTCACAAAGGCGGAGCGGAGAAGTCGTTTTGAATAACCAATCACGAGTTCGTTATTCAGGAAACCAAGAAATGGGTTATTCAAAACACTTCTCCGCTCCGCTTAGCCTTGGCGGAAACCGAGCCTGACTTGTAGACAGACGGCTACATTTCATTAGCACATCGACTGCCAAATCGTGAGCGAAATTGCTTACCAAGTGTATAGATTGTAGTAGGTGTGCAATTCATCTGTCATACATCTGACTTTAAGGCGTTGAATAGACGCGACACGTAGATTGCCCCTTACGAAGAGATTAAATAGACTCCCGGTCGGCGCGGCACTCTCGACCGATAAAAAACCAATGGTTAGGTCTTGTTACTCTTACAAGTCACCAGGACCTAACTAAATTAAGCGTTATTTAATGTTTGTACATAGCTATTTTATGCTTTTCCAGTTGCTGGCAAAGAGACGTATTGGTTTGTACAGTGCATCAGTCATGCGTCTGTCTTTGTTGCGTTAAATACACGTGACATGTAGATTGCCTCTTGCTACGGCACTGTCGGCCTTACCGCCCAGGACACAGGGCCTACGGCAGGCCGGAGTCCAGGAACGCGTGCTTGATCTCGGCGCCGGAGACGAAGCCGTCGCGGTCCCGGTCGGCGCGGCACTCTCGCCCTTATTGCCTGAGACACAAGGCTCACCATATGTGCGCGAGCGTCTGCTGCGGCAGGCCGGAGTCCAGGAACGCGTGCTTGATCTCGGCGCCGGAGACGAAGCCGTCGCGGTCCCGGTCGGCGCGGCACTCTCGCCCTTATTGCCTGAGACACAAGGCTCACCATATGTGCGCGAGCGTCTGCTGCGGCAGGCCGGAGTCCAGGAACGCGTGCTTGATCTCGGCGCCGGAGACGAAGCCGTCGCGGTCCCGGTCGGCGCGGCACTCTCGCCCTTATTGCCTGAGACACAAGGCTCACCATATGTGCGCGAGCGTCTGCTGCGGCAGGCCGGAGTCCAGGAACGCGTGCTTGATCTCGGCGCCGGAGACGAAGCCGTCGCGGTCCCGGTCGGCGCGGCACTCTCGCCCTTATTGCCTGAGACACAAGGCTCACCATATGTGCGCGAGCGTCTGCTGCGGCAGGCCGGAGTCCAGGAACGCGTGCTTGATCTCGGCGCCGGAGACGAAGCCGTCGCGGTCCCGGTCGGCGCGGCACTCTCGCCCTTATTGCCTGAGACACAAGGCTCACCATATGTGCGCGAGCGTCTGCTGCGGCAGGCCGGAGTCCAGGAACGCGTGCTTGATCTCGGCGCCGGAGACGAAGCCGTCGCGGTCCCGGTCGGCGCGGCACTCTCGCCCTTATTGCCTGAGACACAAGGCTCACCATATGTGCGCGAGCGTCTGCTGCGGCAGGCCGGAGTCCAGGAACGCGTGCTTGATCTCGGCGCCGGAGACGAAGCCGTCGCGGTCCTGGTCGGCGGCGGCGAACTGCGCGTCGTAGGCGGCGCGCTCGGCAGCCGTCACCACCCACGCCGGCGCCGCGCCGGTTGCAGGCGCCACTAGGGGCGGCGCTGTTTGCGTGGGCGGCTGAAAGGAAAACATAAGCGAAATTAGGAAATCGCACATTGTAGAAGAAGCAAATAATAAAGTACAAGGTATATTCCTATCTCTCATTCTCTTCTACTATTAGTAGAACTCAACTTGAGGTTTATTTCCACCCCTCGTTCTCACTGCTGCAACTCCTGTATATCCAGAATTTTATTACCGTTCAAAACCCGACAAGTGAAAATCGAGAACGCGAATGTTTCCAAATAGAAAAATTGAACTGGACATTGGATCAGTAATAAAACAATCACAAGAAAATATGCCTTAGATCTAGCACGTGAGCAGTTATCTTCTTAAAGTAGGGTTGCCGAGCACGTAGAATTTCGTTTAATGACCTCGAGCTACCCGTCCTTATCACTCGCGCGTAATTATATTGCTGTCGCGCTCGCACACTCACTGCGGCCGCCCGTCACACAATAGCGAAGGCAATATAATTACGCGCGAGTGATAAGGATGGGTAGCTTGGGGTCATTGGACGAAATTCTACGTGCTCGGCGACCGGACTTTCACTAAGAATAATTTTCGCAAAAACATTAGTTTTATAAACTACAAGTGCTACTCACACTAGAGAGATCCAGCAGCCCCTCCAACAAGGCAGCATTAGACTGCGGCGGGTGGTGCGCGGGCTGCCTAGTAAGATCTAGGACGTAAGCAGTAAGCTTCTTACCACGAATAATTTTCACAAACTCACATTATAAAGTTCTTTAAACTACGCGCGTGCTGCTATAGACTAAAGGCTGGTCGCCGAGCACGTAGAATTTCGTCCAATGACCCCCTTATCGCTCGCACGTAATTATATTGCTGTCGCGACTGTGCGACGGGCGCCCGCAGTGAGTGTGCGAGCGCGACAGCATTTACGCGCGAGTGATAAGGATGGGTAGCTTGGGGTCATTGGACGAAATTCTACGTGCTCGGCGACCGGACTTTTACCAAGAATAATTTTCGCAAAAACACTAGTTTTATAATCTACAAGTGCTACTCACGCTGGACAGGTCCAGCAGCCCCTCCAACAAGGCAGCATTAGACTGCGGCGGGTGGTGCGCCGGGCGCGTCCTGCTGTACACAAGCGACTGTACTCACACTAGAGAGCACCCTTATCGCTCGCACGTAATTATATTGCTGTCGCGAGTGTGCGACGGGCGGCCGCAGTGAGTGCTGTACACAAGCGACTGTACTCACGCTGGACAGGTCCAGCAGCCCCTCCAACAAGGCAGCATTAGACTGCGGCGGGTGGTGCGCCGGGCGCGTCCTGCTGTACACAAGCGACTGTACTCACACTAGAGAGCACCCTTATCGCTCGCACGTAATTATATTGCTGTCGCGAGTGTGCGACGGGCGGCCGCAGTGAGTGCTGTACACAAGCGACTGTACTCACACTAGAGAGATCCAGCAGCCCCTCCAACAAGGCAGCATTAGACTGCGGCGGTTGGTGGGCGGGTCGCGGCGGCGGTGGGCGTGGCTGCGGCGAGGGCGGGCGGGACGGCGGGCGGGAGGGCGGACGGGAGGGCGGTCGCGCGGGCCGCCCACGCAACTCGGGCGGTAGGGTCGTAGGCACCGCGTGCTTTTCAAGCGCCTTGTAGACTAGGTGCATCGCCTGGAGAAGACGACGTCATTTTCAACCCTAAAGCTACCTTAAAGGTAGCCTTTCGAAGCGAGCGTCTATAGCAGCGGTTCCCAAACTTATTAGGCTACTGCCCACTTTGAGAATAAATCATTTTTTAGCGCCCCCCATTTTTGTAGTCAAGAGTCGAGCTCAGTCGATGTCTAAGAGTCCTCCTAGTAGATGACGCCTCCCAAGCCTCTATACAACGTCCCGATTTTTTTTTTTTTGGGTAAGGCCCCCCTTTAAGCCTGCAGCGCCCACAAGGGGGCGTTATCGCCCACTTTGGGAAAGACTGGTCTATAGCGCAATGGCGCCGCGACTGTGACGCCGCGACAGAGCGACAAATAAATGTTCTATCTATGCAAATGTATGAAATTCTAGAGAACGTCATTCGAACGCAGCGACACTGTCGCGGCGTTGGTGGCACTAAAGATCAAAGCTAAAGACGCTGCGTCTGTGACGCTTAGTTCGAAAGGCTACCTTTAAGTGGTTTTAGGGCCCTCGCCCACGGCAACGTGTTTTTGTAGTGATGCTGTCGCGCGTTTCGCAAACGAGCGACAGCATCGCAACTAAGGTCACATTTGTAACGCGCTACATAAGTGATGCCAACGCGCTGTATCGATGCAAATGCACATCGCTACCAAATGTCATGCCATGGGCGAGAAGCCTCATACAAGTAAAAATAAAAAACACTTGTATCTTATGAGCCGATATGTAGTCCCGAAGTGGTGGTAGGGCAAGCTATATTTGAGACGTATACGTTTACGTACTACATAATTCCACTAAATTGAACAACGCGAATGATGACTATAAAACAATAATGATATGAAGTGCAATATCAATTTCAACATAATCCATGGCAATACGGCATTACTTCTGTGATTTATGGCAGACTTTATTAATCGATAACAGTCCAAAAAAAACATCTTTTCACTAATTCCTAAGCTGAAATACACATTCATAACATTGGTATGCCAAAAAAGAAAATACATTTATTTGGCACACACACTTTATGAACTACAAATTACAAAACTTAACTATCTAAATATAAATCAAAGGTGACTGACTGACTGACATAGTGATCTATCAATGCCCAGCCCAAACCACTGGACGGATCGGGCTGAAATTTGGCATGCAGATACATGTTATGACGTGGACATCCATTAAGAAAGGATTTTACGAAACTCTACCCCTAAGGAAGTAAAACGGGATCCACGCGTACGAAGTCGCGGGTGGCCGCTAGTTGTATAATAAATTAATTTGTGTACTTTAGGAATTACACCACAAGTCGTCCAAGTTGACAAAGAACAACAATAATTAAGCCATAATCACAGGGTTTTACTCTAATAAATGCCACTCACCACCATGAACTCGTGCCGGTCCAGCATGCCGTCCTTGTCCTGGTCGGCCAGGTCCCAGATCTTGCCCAGGGTCTCTAAAGGCAGCTTGGATTCCATCAGCACACCTTTGACCTGCAAACACGAAAGTTTCACGTTTTCAAGATTGCTATATTTCAATTCGGATACCATAGAAAGGTTACATGGAACTGAAATGTCGGAAACAATCTCGTTTCATTGTTGTCGTGTCAATATAATGGACACTGTCCTTTTCATTCGTACTTTTTTTCATCTCAAAGTGGGAGTGACGGAGACTTATGGTCCAAAAAAAAATGATAACGTGTTTCAATTTTGTAATGAATTCTGGATTTTAGAAGGGACCATTACTATACACATACTCTACATAACACTCTATGTATAAGTAGTTAAAAAAGCTTGAGCAAAGGGCTGCACTAGTGCAGATAAACTAAAGCCTGGTCTGCGAGCACGTAGAATTTTATCCAATGACCCCAAGCTACCCACCCTTATCGCTCGCTCACTGTGGGTGCCCGTCGCACAGTCGCGACAACAATATAATTACGCGCGAGCGATAAGGATGGGTAGCTTGGGGTCATTGGACAAAATTATACGTGCTCGCAGACCAGACTATAGCTAGCTCTGTTGGCCAATGTCATGGCCCGGCCTCTAACCGCAAGGGGAGAATATTCACTTGCCCGTCCCGTACCTTGTTCCCAGCGATGAGTCCGTTGCTAGGATGCAGCGAGTCGAACAGCTGGCTGTACTTGTCCCGCTCGGCCGGCTTCATGGTCCAGTCGCCCGGCTTCATGGTCCAGTCGCCCAGCGGCGCGTTGGCATCTCTCTATATCTCTATGATTCCTACCTTGTTCCCGGCGATGAGGCCGTTGCTAGGCTGCAGCGAGTCGAACAGCTGGCTGTACTTGTCCCGCTCGGCCGGCTTCATGGTCCAGTCGCCCAGCGGCGCGGGCGAGGGCGCCGCGGGCCGCGCGGGGGGCGGCCCGTGCGACACTTTGGGTACCTCCCCCTGAAATAAAGCATGATAAAAGTTAAAATCTAGCCGCTTTATTAATAAAAGTTACACCCTAGTTGAACTATAAAGTCGATGATTATTTAAAAGATAAAAATGTTTGGGATACGTTACTGCCTAGCTCGAATAAATATTTATAACTTTGTACATTTTAAAGCATGTAAACCTTTGAAAAAGAGGCTGACAATAGTGACTGAGTTTCTTGCGCTGCTTCTTCTCAGCACTGGCCCATTTATTGTCCTGAAGCAGTGGTAGGGTTAATACTGGGACGTGTAAAAGTGCGTTTTTTAAGCCTATTTACAGAAATAAATGAGTTTCAATGAGTTTTTAACTCTGGCTTAAATTGTCATTAGTATGGAAATGTCATTTTAATCCAGCGTTCATCTTAGGTGTAACCTTTTTATTAATAAGGGGGTAGAAGTTGGACTCTGTGGTCAAGAAAAAGAATAATGTTAATGTAGATATCGACCCTTTCCTAGCACAACTTGTTTTTCCATAAACGGAGCTAAGCCGCGAGCATACGACAAGCCAGTTGGTTTTCTCGTTCCTCTTTCTTACTCAGCTTCCCAACTCCCTATATTTCGACACTCTATACCCTAAAGAGGAGCAAAGATTTTATGCAATTCTATTGGTGAAATTTTATCTCGCCCACCTCACTGCGCTCCTGGACAGGTGGCCCAATAAGGCCTAAAGGATTCAACTGTAATCCCCACGATTCTCGCAGTATCTGTACAAGATCTAAAGCTTCAACCACACTAACGCGTGCAGATCGCCATCACCGCGATCATAGGAAAATGACAGGTCGCGCGACGCATGACAGTCCGCGCGACCAGCCATTGGTCACCAGCGATCTGCACGCGTTGGTGTGGTTGAAGCCTAAGAGCAAACAGTCGAGTAAGTATGATGAAACTCACAACTTTGGGCGGCGGCGCGTCGGTGTGTATGTTGCTCATGTTGATGTCGCGGCCGGCCTGCGCCAGCGCCACCAGCTTCAGCGCCACGAATAAGCCCGCCTGAGGACAAAGAGAGGGGCTTTTACCCTATGTTCTAATTTTAAGTATGTACAGTCGACAGTACATTAACCTATACATTTTGTTGCAAAATAGCCTGTATTACAACGAGATAAGACGCCACTGTGTTTAGGTTGATGTGCTGTCGTCCGTACATAATGGATGCAATAAAATGTTGAGTACCAACATAACGAACGACAAACGAGCTTGTTGCGGGCATTTAAGACTACCCGCAGACTACATACTATTGTCGACCGATGGTGGTTCAGTCGTCTTTGGAATGGAAGTCTGTAGTAAGTATGAGTTTTCATTGATCTCATTTAGGAGAACGAAGCGGAGCTTTCGTAAATTTTACACGATGTTCGGACCACTTCACTTGGTTCAAAATTGCACAAAAATCCACCAGTTGCATTCCACTCCATTAATTGCATTAATGGTAATACAGCCCCAGCGTTTCATAATTAATCAGCAAATGAGACCACAAGTAAGTTTACAACGTTAGATCAATGGCAGATGATAATGTTTCACACGTTTGCTTGTCGCACCATTCCTCGCCTACGCCTTACCAAATATCTATCTACCCTCGACTTTAGTTAAACAAATTGTGAGTTATCATAACAAGGCGTGAATAACATCATTAGATAAGATTATGAATAGAAAAATAAGAGCCATTATAAGTAATCATATTTTATACGGTATCGCGGTATTCTGACACAGAAATGATGATGAGAGGCGAATTCCACTTCGGTCGCCAAGGGTAAACTATGATATCTCACGAGACACATGATTATTATGAGCTGTAGATAAAAATAAACATATTTACACCAATTTATTTATGTCGCATTTTGACTCTAGTAGCTCACATAGGTAATCTTTCCAAGTCATCATCAAAGAACAATTCACGATCTTCCATAATTTACGTACAGTGCATAAACATAAATGTCACAAGTCACAACCATGTAAGACTACACAAGTCGCCATATTTTTGTAATTTCCTGTTGCATTGTGAAGATTAATATCTCTACATTGCTGCATTGTAAGGTTGGATTTTCTACATCCTGAAAAATTCCCCACACAGGAAAATGGAAATAAAATTAGAAAACCCTACCTATGTTACAATTCTAATTTGTTCCAATCCCGGTGGAAATTCCCAAGGCCTTTTCCTTATCTAGGCATATATCTGTTATGTATGGTTAGGACTAAACTTTTAAACCAGCCGAACAAATTCGAACAATGTAGGTACTAGTTCCAAAAACTTTAGGGTCAAGAAGGTATTTCAAACTACCGACTCGCAGCGAAATATTTCAACCTATGCCCGATAAATATCTTGAAAATTCATAATCAAGGTTTTCTTGATTACCTAATCTTGGCAGAAGGAATAGATCCAAATTGGGAAACAGCCCGTTTATTTATAAAAAAAAATCCCGTAGTAATTTATGCGGGCGCTTTTAGGGCACCATCAGCTGTCACACCATTTAGAGGAGCGCAAATTAAATTAGCACTCAGCTGCCGGGACACAGTACGAGCATTATAATTAGCAGCATTAATCATAGCACATTAATGCGTTCAAACCACATGGTTGCGCTTACCCCTTTATTGTTAATTGATGAACTGCAGGCCTACGCTCCAACTCAAAGCGTGAAGCCAAAATGGCGACCGCAACCAATGAACTCGAAATACCCGCAGATTCATGATCAACAATATTGCTTGACATTAATACCACAGATAACATAATACTAGTTAAACTGATGTAAACTGTAGATCCAGTCTAGTAATGTCCATCAGAGCTAAAGGTCCTTAAAAGATGAACATAGCATACAGTTGCGTCTAAAATTCTGTTACCAACACGATCAAACGCACCCTTTTAAAAAGTTTCTTTCATCAAATGTAATCGGATTGTTTGAGAAAATGTTGAAGTGACACTTGCGAAATAAAAACGCTCGAAAGTTTATAAAAAATGCGTAAACAAGGAAACGTTTCTTAACTTACTTGGGGGTGATCGTAATATTTCAAGAGGACGTCGTCAAAGTGGATTAGGGTTCGCATTACGGCAGAAATTATAGCGAGTTCTTTCTCCGACTTTGACGAGCTAAAACATTTCTACTTCTTATGAATGTAAAATGTTATAGTGCCTATCCGTTATTTGAAATGACAAACTCGAATTAGGTCATGGAACGGACGCAAAGAAATTCGCAATTTCATTTTAAGAGAAATAATTGTCTTACTTCTGTGTTTATCATATCTTAGAAACTGTGATTAATTTCTGTTTTCAGTAATAATACAAATATTCCGTAGTTTCTGAGAAATACACGACCAAAGAGTTCATACAGTAAATGGGCAGAAAATATCATCCCAACTTGCAGATTTAAAAACTCAGCCACGCATAACCATTTACAATTTGTCAAGAAAGTTCGTTACTCTCGTCTAGGCTCCCCATTATTTCCATCAAAATTCCTAACGCGACGTGAACAAAACTTACTAAAGTACGATGAAGTTAGTGGCACGTCTTTCACAGATCCCTCGGGAGCCTAGATAAAGGCGCCTAAATGCCGACACAGAAAGGTCAGAAGTTTGCACTTTACCCAGATTATTTATACTTAACAGAGATTTATTTATACCCCACAGCTCACACATTATCTCATTCCACCAGCCCCCTTCCAGTTTTCATTAGTGGAACTATACGCAATTTAGCATTCCGTGAACATTGCTATTAACATTCCACCCGCCCGTATAAAGCATTTCGGTAACTCTTTCCTGTTGCCATCAGCTAGGAACTGTCACTCTGTCCTATTACTTCTTCAAGGGAAATATTGTGAACATACACTAGTTACTATGTATAGTAGACAGCACAAAAATTAATGTTCGTCACCAAATAGCACTATACTGAAGATTGCGTGAATATTCGGTCCATTTCCTGACTATAAAAGTCGACGGAAGACTAGTAGTCGGATCAACGAAGCTTTTGTAAGTAACCCGAATAATTCATCTGCCTTATGACTTGGCACATGATGAAATAGGTAATACAGATTATAGATATATCTACAATAATCCAACAGCTTTCATTATGGGATGTTTGGTTATTTTTACCAAAACATGATACGTTCTTATTACTACCCTCGTAAGGTTGACATTAAACCTATTTTCATCATGTGCCAAGTTTCATAGGCAGATAAATTATTCGGAAGTCTCCATACAACGAATCTCCTCGGTGATCGGACAGGGAGATGAAGTGACAGGCGATGCTCATAGGAAAGTGCGGCGAATTGAATTTGTCTTACATTGACAAACACAAATACTATGATGATTATTGTGGAAGGAAGAAGTCAAAGACTACTATTATATACTGGAAGAAGTTCAAAATAATTTAAATCGAAAGCATATTGTATTCAATTGTCATTTATCGGCAGCAATACTATACGTTTGTTTGCGAGATATCGATGCAGATGTAATCAAAAGGGGGTGTCTCGATTTTACCTTCAACCAATGTCAACGTAGTCAGCTGTATCCACGCACTGTTAATTACTATGAAGTCTTCACAAGGTGCACTGTTTTCACGTCACTATTTGCCCGAGTTATTAATAACCTTATTTTTAACTTTAAAATGCGTTATTTTGCATAGAAATCGCAAATTGCCGATTTGGTGTGGTGTGTTATTTCGCAATTTGCGATTTCTACAGTCGCCTAATGTACAATGGACAACAGACCTTGTGCTGATTTCTTTTACCCATAAACAACCATCGGAGCAGTCTTTGAAACCTCTATAGCTGTCACCAAACGCTTATGTTTCCACAAATCACAACACGCAGCGGCCATTCATGGCGCATTCGCACACAAGCGCGCGTGATAACGTATCAGCGCATACAGCGTAATCAAATACGAACTACGAGACGCATCCTCCGCAACAGTCAATATTTAGTTAATGAATTTTGTGCTCCTCCGTAGCTACCCGATTTCACGCGGCCTTGTGTTCCTTTCAGAAATGAAACGTTGGCATTTTCCTTAATTAAATATCTGATAAGGCATGTAGTTTTATGGCGATAATTTTATAACGAACGTTGCTTTTTAAATTGATACAAAATTATAACAAACTTGTCGACAATTTAACTGTTACAAAATTATATGAGTCAACCAAACAATCCAGTCTGTTACTTAGGTAGCCATAAATAATGATCGCTGAATCACCGATCTCAATTCTGTCCTATCAACCTATCAATGATAAACGTGCAAAACATTGTCGCAGTATCTTTCCACATCCATACATTACAATCATAAAAAGGCAATTTCCATTCTATTCCATTCCACCGCATTCTCTCTGATTTCCCTAACCCTGTAATTAAATTTTCCGAATCTCAATAGAATCGTAACAATGAGAGAACGCAAACACGCAGCCTCTACATAAAAACTGTCAAAAAGTGGCACATTCGAGTTTATTGTGTTATGTAACAACGTAAAAAGAGTTATAACGTCGTCGGCTCTGATCTGGAATATTCTGCAGTGAGTCAGACGCGCCTGGTTGACTGACCTAGGCTAGACAGGCTGACTAGACATATTTACCTTAGACTAAGGGCAACAAAAAGTCGACAAATTATTATTATTTGTAGGCCTTTATTGCTGGTTGATTTATTTGATTGAATATGTACTATGATTATTATATTTTTTTCGTTGTCTCATTAATTTACTTATTTATTGCAGTCATAAATTAATTAAATTACCTACCTTGTATGGCTATGCAAAAATATTATTTGGAATTAAGTATAATTCAATATTAAAATTAAAAAAAATACTTACAGTTAAAAAAACATTTAAAAATAGGTAGGTAATTCTTCTATTCATAGAGTCAAGGGCACCTACAATAGTACCTAAGTTTAAAATAATTTAAGTAAACAAATCCATTAAGAAATTCTTTCAGAAAAATAAACGAAATAGAAAAATTATAACGGAAAGGAGACAGAGAACTCAGGTTTAATATTTTTTGGAATGCTGATCTTTAGGGAACCTTTCAAGGTCAGAGAAGCATTACAAAAAAAAATACAGGACAGAGAAGAGACACTAACAAGAATTACCATAACACATGAAATTCATAGATTAAAATAAAAAGTAATGTAATAGTTAAATAATGTTGTAAAATAACTTTTAACACGTTGGACGCCACGCGGCTCACCGGTGAGCCTCGAACAATACAATTTCCATTGTGTCTAGCGTCTCGGCGTTCAATGACTTAATAAAGCTTATATTATTATTATTATAATAATAATGTACCTTATCAAGGTACCCCTTGCCCGTGGGGTCTGACAGGTCCCAGATCTTGCTAAGGACCACATCGCTGAGGTACGACTTCTTGAGGAACCGAGCCGCATCCAGGGCCTGTATCGCACCGGTGCCCTGAGGATCCACCTGCAAGGAAGCATTGGCACATCAGTATGGTTAACTTGTACATCATACAAAATCGTACAAAAAACGGATCACAAACCACCCCAACCCCTTGGCGAGACCTCTGATGGACGAAACCCAGACATATCGTAGACTGAAACGAAAAACTCCACAGGACACACTTAAAACCCAATAAAGTGAAGTAGGATGTGACACAGGCCACATACCGAGCAAGACATGACATATCCCAACAAACATACTACTCAATGTTCCAGCAAGGCAACAGATTGTAGTGAAAAAGAGAATAAAAAAAAAATAAAATAAAAAAAAGTATGGTTAACATTGACACGTTAGAAGTATCATGGTCATCTACACTAATATTATATTAAAAAGAGGTATGATTTGATTTTTTGTTTATTTGGAGGGAACGCTCCAAAACTACTGGACCAGTTTGAAAAATGTTTTCACCATTAGAATCCTTCAAAATCCCAGATGAAAATAGGTTATAAATTATACACCGTGTTACTTTGCATTCTTGCCATATTCACAGAGATAAAAGTAGGGACCAATACCTATTATTTAAGATAAACAAGAGACTCCCATAAAGTAAGTACACTGAGTTTTTAGTAAATTTGGTTTTGCAGTACAAATTGGAATAAACCAATTTTGTCTCGCATTTTCTACAGGTGCAAGTGGAATAAACCTAGTGGGCGTGGTCTAGTTCTTATTAATCTGTGATGTTTTATGGCTCTGGGTACCAGCCTTTTTATCCAGTCTTAATAATTATTTTAAAATACTTTTCAGTTGATTTTAGATTTTCCTTTTTAATCTCAGTTTCTACTTTACGGGCTTAGGACCGTCAAAAATACGTAATAATTATTAGGCTTTTAATTAATTTATAACATTGTTCCCTATTTTTACAAATTAATAAATTAAGTATGAAATGAAATCACCTTATTCACAATTAATTATTTATTTATGAGTTCCTACTTACAAAGTTTACGTACTGCGAAGCAAGTGTTCAAAGTGTCCTCCGTTCTGATGAAGGCACAGTCTAGCACGGCGAAGCGTAGGTATTTCGCTTTAGTTTTCGCAACACATAAACGTTTTGTCTCACAGTTTCGCTGAAGCAATCCTTTCACGTAACACGTTTACACTTTTTATCTCTTCTGCGCATACCAGGTCGTTTCAAGTCACTCCAAAAATAATAGTCCATTGGTGTTAGGTCCGAGGATCGTGGTGGCCAAGCTACTGGACCCCCTCGTCCAATCCACTGTTCACCAAACGTATTATTCGCGCACTTGACGTCCTTATTGTGGGGGAGCACCATCCTGCTGGTAGTAGAGCATTTGGTGTAACGCTAAGGGTACGTCATCAAGCATTTCATTTAAGACGTCTTGCAGACACTCCAAGCTCCATTTTGATTAAATTATTCGTTGTTTGAATACACTTCAGTCATTTTTGTATTATTTATAACGTGATTTGTGATTGATGGATTTCTCAATTTTTTACAAAAGTGTCAAAAAGACATTTTAAAGACAATAGATTGCAATAGATATTTAAAAATACAATAAAAAGTAAAAAAGTCTCCATCGCCATCGCTAACATAAGTGATGTGCATGCGTTACGATAGTTAGTGATGTGTTTAACAGATTGTCGATAAAATAAAATATTCAAAATTAAAAATCAAAATTTTCGGGCATTATTTTTTAACGGATTTGTGTTCAGTATCAGTAATATAGTTACCTCTGTAAATATGGCAAGAATGCAAAGTAACACCCTGTATTTTAGGAGCTGAAAAACATTCTAGATATAATCCTACTATATTATAAATGTGAAAGTTTGGATGTCTGGATGTTTGTTACTCTTTCACACAAAAACTACTGAACGGATTTTGATGAAACTTTACAGTATTATTGTTTATAACCCAGAATAACATTTAGACTATAATTTATGATGATCTGTGACAAACTAAATTTCACGCAGGTAAGCCGCGAGCAAAAGCTAGTTAAAATATGTATTTCATTTTTTCATAGTTAGGTAAAAAGACAAGACAATAATCATGTTATGTTTCAAAGATTGAGTGATTATTGATTTCAATCAGGACAAGATTGTAATGCAGTTGATAATTAATTAGGTAATCAGTCTATGTTATCATATAATATACCATTATCTAAGTAAGAAATCATCTTCATTGAATTGTTAACTCCAAAACTGTAATTATCTATGATGTAGTAGAAGCTTGAGCAGTGTTGCCAACTCGGATTTTGAAAAAGTCGTAGGACAGATTAGAAAATTATGTAGAAATGGTACATTTTCTATATAGAAAATACGTAGATCTACGAACTTTTTTTCTGAGTGAAATGAAGAGAGTAGGGGTAGGTAAAAGTAATAAAACGACAATTTATATTACCCTAAAAGTAGTAAAGTACACTTTTATTGTGTATCATTTTCAGACAAATTAAATTTATACATAATTATATTTGTTGGAAAGAAGGAAGAAAGTTAAAAAAATGTCGAAATACAACAACACCTTATTTATTTATTTTATTTAAACTTTTATGCCAAAATAAATTTGAACATAAGGCGAACTTAATGCACTAAAGCATTCTCGACCAGTTTACCTTTGGGTTGAGCAGAAAAGAAATTTGTTTGGCGGTACTTCTAGTGCAGGAAAGAAAAACAAAAACAAATATGCTACATACATAAATAATATATAAAATATATAATAAATAAATACATACATAAAATAGATGATTGAGTTAAACTGAAATTACAATTCATGAAGATGAGATCATTTTGAGGAAGTGATTATGGACAGATACTTCGAAATCTTAGTTCGAAATATTTTTATAGTGAAGATTCACTTTGACCGTTTACACACAGTCACGTCACGTCACATTTCAAATTTCATATCAGAGCCCCGATTACGGTAACTTTTAACGTCTACAATCCAGACGCGTTTCTGATTCTGCGATACGATTGGTCAAAACAGCTGACGTACGCTGTTGAACGACCAATCGTATCGCAGAATCGAGAAGCGTGTCTGGATTGTTGACGTTAAAAATTACCGTAATCGGGGCTCAGATCAAGGCTCTTCAGTGACAGTGACATTTACAGGGGGGCGCTGTACAGCATTTTTTCTATGGGGAAATGTCAAAATAACATTAGTTACGACTTTTGCCACATGCCAAATAACCGTTATCGGAACCATGATCGAACTTTTTCGCGAAAGTAAAGGAAACTATGCCCATTCAGCAAAGATAGAAAATACGTAGATTCTGGGACTAAAGTTCGTAGGTTTGCAAGGAAGGCTTAAAATACGTAGATCTACGTAAAAATACGTAGAGTTGGCAACCCTGAGCTTGAGACCTATTCCAATTAAACGGAAGCTAAATTTTTTACATTCTATTATTTTAAAATGATTATTATGATTGCTCAGCCTTTTTTCTTAAAATAAATAAGTGATCAGTCATTTTTAAAGTTATAGGTATCTGTCTAAGAGCAGTTTTTATCATTACTTGATATCTAATCTAAGACAAATAACACATTGACTGAAGTAAAAAGTCATTTTGTAGGCCAGCTAACTTCATCATATCATATCAAATAGTTTATTCACTATGACCTATTATGGTTACAAATATTATTCATGTTTAAAATTATTATGTGTGAATTTTCATACACAATTTTATATCTCTACTTATTTGTATAGTCTGTTAACAAAACTATAACTCAAATACCTAAATCATAGCTTTAAATACCAACTTAAAACTTCTTGTTTTAACCACCTTAATAGGAGATGCATACAAATAAACTTTATTTCTACAGAGTAAAAACTATAAAATAGGCTTTAAACAAGATATATGTATAATATGAATAAAATCAACTATTATTTAGGTTCTAAAAGACCTTGTTGAAAGTTTCATAGATACAGTAGTATTTAATATACAACTCTGCAGTGAGTTGAAATAGATTAAAGATAAAACATTGGTTTTTAATAAATTATGTGTATGATGACTTTTAAGAACTGATGCAGTACAAATGGTTATGTTCTCATATTATTGATTTTTAAGCAACTCCTTGACACACGCAACACCGGCATTAAGTGGCCAAGACGTTTCATAAAATCAATTACTTGCGATCAATTGAGAACGAATACATACAAATTAAACTTACATGCTACTTATAAATTCCACTTACTTGGTGATAATATGCTTCGTATATAGCACTGTGGGTCCCTGCCACCTGCAACGGTTCAATCCACATTTTGGTCACTAGAATTTCACTGGGAATTTATTCACAAAACGTATTTTGAATTGCTATGGGTGTGACATTTCAACACTGTCCCTGACATTCAATGTTCTTTGAAACAACTTGAATTTTACTGGATTTATCAATTATATTACTACAATATCGTATGCTAAATAGCTTAACACTTCGACATAGAATCTAATATTACTCATATTCACGGTAAAACATGAACAATTCTAATATTTCTAACGCATCGCAATCACACTCGAGTACGACACTTTGACCAGCAATATTTATATAAAACCACACTTGAGGACCTACAAGCGAAGATCTAAACGATTGGTATATAAATTAAGTTTCCGTGGGAGATAATAAATAGTCAATTTGCACTATAATAACTATTTAAATCCGATTATTTCTACCTGAGTAGGAGAAGGCAAGGCAGCCATTTTTTACATCTCCTCGTCGACCAATCAATAGCATTCATAGACTACAGAACTTTTGACATTTGAACAACAGACTATACTCCGTTCCATAGACAAGTAAATGCCGCGTTGTAATCAGCTGAAACATAATCGAAAATATCGATTTAATTAAGTTTCTTTTTTGTTTTTGTTTCGCGGGACCGGTCGTTATGGAAATCCTTGAGGGAGGCCTTCCAGCAGTGGACGTCATTCGGCATCGTATCGAGTTTCGTGTAGCTTCTGCCCCTTATCCCGCCCGCTTGATTCGAAAAGAGTGTTTATTCTGATGCTTTTAGGGCCTCCGCGCCAGTTTGCATTTCCATACATTATTATAATACGCCTACCGAACTATGAATTAATGGAAATGTACGGAAATTCACCTGAGTGCGTTGCTCACACCAATTTTTGCGGGCACCTGCGTGAATTTTAGCGAAGGCTCTTGTACGACGCCAAAATCCAATGATTCTACCAAGTTTAAAATGAACTCGGATGGGTAAGTCCCATGGCGTGATGGCGGATGTAATGTGAATTGTGAAATAAATATTAAAAACGTTCATTTAACTAATAACTTTATTGTTTAGAATTAGTCACATATTTTTCTACCATAGTAGCCAGACGTTTTAAACCTCTTAAGTTAATTTCGAAGCAAGGTTGCTGTTGAAGTATCTTCATCCACTCATTAACTTTAGGATGTTGATCCGTTATTGGCACTAAAAGTTGCAATGAACTTATAGTAGTACCGCAGCACAAGTCAGACAGCGTCATCTAATTAACAAAAAAAAACAATTAGCTACTATCCTATATTAACGCCGCCATTTATTTCGTTAAGTGGTCATTTTAGTCACTCAAGATCATGGTAGGTAATATAGTGTAATAGCGTTACCTTTTCGCCAGCTAGCCAAGGCTGACTTCTCAGCTGCCCTTCCAAGTAACTTAACAGCCTATACCAATGATCCACGTTGACCGTATTCACAGGCTTGCCGGCAAAATATTCTGTCTGAAATATTACAAGTTTAAATAAAATAAAATTTAATTTTTATTCAACAAATGACTGCAAAACCTTACTGAAAAGATTTTCCGTGAAAACTTACAAAAATTAGGCTGTCAGCTGGAAACAGAAGGCCAGAGTTGAAAAACAGCATCTGATCAACTCTGGCTCTTGTCAACTTATCTTCGGGATACAGGTCTTGGTGTTTACTTTGCCGGCAAAGGTGGAGAGCTATAGCATGGCTATCGCATATTACCTGCTTCCCTGTATCTAGTACAGGAACTTTATGTAGTGGATTTATCTGAAAAATTAACAGGCATGACAAAATTAAATAAGTTGCAAGCTATTAAGCGTACCTAGTTATTGTTCCTACCTTGGAATACAACTCTGTTTTATTTTCTCCCAAAAACAAATCCACTTTTCGAAAATCCAGCTGGATTTTCAATATGGATGCTGTCATCATGACGAACCTTACAGGTGGAGATGCCTCATCTCCATACAACACTGGAACATTACTTAACGACATGGTTCTGAAAATCGTAATTGAAATTTAATAATAATTTCGTAGAAATACAAGACTTACCCGGTCAGTAGGTAGGTACATAAACTACACAAAATAGGCACTGGTTTCCTAGCACACAGGCACATTGTTCTTTGATGAGGCGAACAAAAATCTTCAAAGACATTTTTTAAACCCTAAAAGCATGACTTCACGTACCTTCTATTATAATCAAATATTAAATTTCGCGCTGGTTTTAACGTATTAAAAACATTTCGCAATATAATCATTGTAGGTACACAATAGCGACCCTTCTGCTCAGGTAGGTAGACATTAACTCAATGGGTCGCAGGGAAAAATTTATCGCCTCTGTTTATAACAAAAACATTGGAGCGTACTATTAGGGTTAGTACTCACTCAGAGAGCATTATTGCACTGAATGTGTATTTAGGAGTAGGTAGAGAGGTATATTATTAACTTTATGAAGTAGGTAGAATGTATCATAAAAGTAGGTGAAAGGAAAAAACACTTTTCATTATAATGGTAGATATTATGTCCCGACAAAATAACATACAATTGCTCACATAAACTAATATAATTACTCGTAACTCATCTATTGCTATCATTAAATAGATAATGACTAATGAGGCACGACTATTGATATTGAATACCTACTCAAATATTAAAATCAATAGGTCCTCGTACAACCAGTGAAACTCCACCTTTATGTGTAAATGTAGATTTAGCAATTTAAAAAAGATGAATGAGTAAGTAAGTATTACGTCACAAATTATACAGGATTCATATTACTTTATTCTGTCTGCTCATATTACGGTTCTTCTGCAACTCACAGTTTCACTAATTCGAACAACACGATTATTTTACGCAGACAAAGATATTTTATTGAATTACGTACGACCGCCCAGTATCGCCTAGTGCCTCTGTTAATGCTTCAAAAAACGTGTTTTGCAACTGGTTTAACGACACAATCGACGAAATCATATTCGATTATGTAGCATGCAGCCGTATAGGTATAGTTATTAATACCTATTCATAAAGTTAATCATATTCATGATCTTCATTCATAACTAAGTAGGAAGGAGTTTTGATTAGACTTTATTTTTTAAAGCTAAATAGCTTGTCACGAAAAACACCTCCGGCTGACTTATTCTGTTCTGACATAACAATCAGCTCGATCCAATTTGAATTAAAATTAAAATGTGATTTTACTGGATTTTACATAATATTCTACAATATAGCAATAATTTATTCATTTTAGACAACATTTTATGATGAATTTTACTTCAAGAGAACAGAACAATGGGCACAAGTAGCAGTAAAAATGTGATCACTTCTGGTCTAAAGTGTGTTTTCACATTGTATAATGTTAAATTGTGATTTTAATATAGTCCATCGGTAAACTTAGCTGTTAAATAAACCAAAAAATTCCAGACATTGCACATTATGGAAAACCGATCGGAGTCCGCCGTGTCGCGCCGTGATGATGGCTCTGGACGCGATGAACCTCAGCATCACGGAAGTCGACGTAAACATGGACAAAGGAGAACACAGAGGGCCTGAATTGTCTATTGTGAGTTATCCACATTTTTCGAAGTCGCATAAGGCGAGTCTCCTACAACCCTGTTTTGTATTTTCTAAATACATACCACAGTAACATGCCATTTGATACGAAAACAATTTGTTAAACATTTCCTTTCCTTTTCAATCAACTGCTGTAATCTGATCCTCTGTGAATGTTTATTTTTGTTTATTTACAGTACAATCCACTTCAGACTTTACCAATATTCAAAGACAAAGAACTTATTTTAAGTGACAGGTACTTATTATTACTCAATTTCATGTTGTTAGTTACCTACTAACTTTAAATAACAATTAAATTACGTAAGTAACGCCCTATTCTATCATAAAATCATTACTTGAACACAACTTTTTCCAGCCATGCTATCACCTCGTACCTAGCTACACGGTACTGCAGTGCCGGGAAGTTTCTGCCGAAGGATGCCGGAGGCCGAGCAATCATTGACCAGCTGATGCACTACGACAGCGGCATCTTGTATCCTCGGTTTCGGGCAGCGGCAGTTAGTACAACCTTAATCCTTCAAGCTCCGCGAATCTAGACACAATAGATAATCAATTGTTACACGGCAGCCGGCTACCGCTTGGGAGCTGAGGGTTAAATTCATATTACAATAATGACATAAATAATAAAAAAAATACCCTTTATGCTTACCAAATTTCCTTGTTTTCTCAATTTTCCAGTATCCTATCCTCTACGAGAACTGCAGATTCGTGATGCCACAGCAGGTTTGCGAAATCGAATGTGCGTATCGAGACCTGGAGTGCATGTTGGTAGGACGCACGTGGCTGGGTGGCAGCTGGCCAACGCTGGGTGACATCACCATCGCCGCCACTCTCAGTACGCTGAACGTGCTCGTTCCTATAGACAAACTACGGTAATGACGCTTACTCTTGAGCACAAGTTTATTATTCATTAAACAGTTTTTACTTGTATTTACCAGCGGTAATGTTGAAGATCTTACTTTTTGACTTGGGTGGGACCTATACTGTAATTTTATTTCTATACAGGGTGGCCAAAACAGTGAGGTCTAAAAGAAAAATTTAGATTCCTTACATCAAGGTGTACCTAAATCACCCCCATGTATATACTACGATTGTGCTTAGTTTAGGAGATAGAGTTAATTTTGTGATATTTAAAAATTTTATGACCTAGTAGGCTTTAAACATTTTTATCTTTTTTTTGGGTTGACTTTTTTCAGATTTCTTTTTTTCGACAGATTTGTTATTAATTGCAGATGTTTGAAAAAAATAATCACCTTCCTATCTTTGATTCAAGATACAAAAGTTTTGCTAGAAACATTAAAATTATGCTTTTATCAGAACACTATCAAATTTTCAACTTAAAAGTTTAAGTAAAAGAAAGAACTTCCATAGGTCCAAAACCATTTTAAAAACTGCGCCGTTTCCTGTACTTTCATAATAATACAAAAGAACATGTACTTAATGGGCCACTATTTCCTGTAATCGGTCCACTAAAGTTGTAAGTCGGAGATTCCGTTACATGTTTTCGACTTTCTTAGAGTTAATTAATATTGGGAATCCTCTAAGTTTACATTACGTAGAACAGAATTAGAGCAGTAACTGGACAGAACATGTTATTATTCTCAACGAGGAAGTTCTTGCCCTTCATCACACCTGGTGGAAACTGATGATTAGGCTGAAGGTGGAAGGGAACTTCAACTACAGAAGAACTATGGCTTCCTACCTCCCAATACCGGAATACAGTAATGCTATTAACATTATTGTTATAGTGACAGACTTAGGAAAATAGAGTTGCTAACCAGGCAGACTTAAATCAAACCCTACCACCAACCAAACCGAGCAGAAAATTTCACCTCCACTGGGAATCAAACCCGGGACCTCTGAAGCTTACCTCTTACCACTTGAAGACAGAGGCAGTTGTTACATTTTACTATTACCCTTGAAATACCTACTACAGTGAGAAGAAGGAGGGATGTTTGGTTTATGTTCATTAAAACTTACTTAAAATAACAATGTGTTCCGGCATTTCGAGGTAAGAAGCCATAGTTCCTCTGTAGTTGAAGTTCCCTTTCACCTTCAGCCTAATCATCAGTTTCCACCAGGTGTGATGAAGGGCAAGAACTTCCTCGTTAAGAATAAAAACATTTTCTGTCCAGTTACTGCTCTAAATCTGATCTACGTAATGTAAACTTAGAGGATTCCCAATATTAATTAACTCTAAGAAAGTCAAAAACATGTAACGGAATCTCCGACTTACAACTTTAGTGGACCGATTACAGGAAATAGTGGCCCATTAAGTACACGTTTTTTTGTATTATTATGAATGTTCAGGAAACGGCGCAGTTTTTAAAATGGTTTTGGACCTATGGAAGTTCTTTTTTTTACTTTAACTTTTAAGATGAAAATTTGATAGTGTTCTGATAAAAGCATAATTTTAATGTTTCTAGCAAAACTTTTGTATCTTGAATCAAAGATAGGAAGGTGATTATTTTTTTCAAACATCTGCAATTAATAACAAATCTGTCGAAAAAAAGAAATCTGAAAAAAGTCAACCCAAAAAAAAGATAAAAATGTTTAAAGCCTACTAGGTCATAAAATTTTTAAATATCACAAAATTAACTCTATCTCCTAAACTAAGCACAATCGTAGTATATACATGGGGGTGATTTAGGTACACCTTGATGTAAGGAATCTAAATTTTTCTTTTAGACCTCACTGTTTTGGCCACCCTGTATAGATTTTGATTATATATTTTTTATTTCGTGGAAACTTTTTCAGGTACCCGCGGTTGTCCAGCTGGCTTTATCGAATGTCTGAAGAGATATATTACATCACAGCAAACAAAAAGGGCCTTGGCGAGTTCTCGAGAAGAATAGGCGAGTTATTCGAAGTACAAAAGTGTTAATTGTAAAAATGGAGATTATTTTCTGACGATTTGTGTTTGTCGCAACTAGATCGCGGCTGTATAAGTGATGACAGTGAGTTCAAGTGTCCGCGGAGCTCGATCAGACGTCGCGCTGGTGTTCCTGAGAAAGAAAACAAAAAAGATTAAATTATAAATATGAGTAATAAAAGATCTAAAAGAATGACTAGTATTATTAATTTGACTGTAAGTAGGTAACAACTCACGTACAAACTTGCATGACTTATTAATAGTGCATAACGCTACCATTTCCTTGGAGTGGATGTTCAAATCAAAACCTAAGCTTCTTCTTCTTTTTCTTTTTTGATGATAATTATTGGCAATACACGTCGAGGTCGACTTGATGTTGGTATGGTAGACAAGACTAATTAATCTTAAATTTTTCGATTATGATTGCATAATATGTATGAGTGCATCACTACTGTGGAATCCACCTGTCAATCTGTCAGTTGATTCTTTGTGTCAAAGATGTGTCACTCCGCTTCTCCAATGGAAATTATTTCAATAATTTTGTTGTGAGGGAGGAGGGATGAGGCGACGAGTAGCGAGTGAACAGTGTTAATTACAATTACTTATGTAGATTATCAAACCTAGCTCTCTATTGTTCTCATAAGTTCACAGGGAAAATGTAAAAAGTTCGCAACTGACGACGTTTCTCACGGAGAGCGAAGAAAGTTTACGTGAAAGGTCGCACCAGTGTTTGTGATCGTGTTTCGTGTCTCCGTTCGGTGCGATCATCATTATCGAACGTGCTGACACTCAACAAACCCGAGTGTTACGCTATGCTAACGTAAGTCGACCGGATTATCGGTATTTTATCTGGGCGATCTCCGCCGTTTGGAAAGCTGAATCACTTTCTCGCGTTGCGCACCAGCGATGTCGGGGTTCCAGGCGAGCGACACGATGCCCAAACTCGGGCACGTGACGGACCTGCGGGAGCAGTGGCTGGTGCGCGCGGACGGCGCGCTGGCGCACCGTCTGCAGGACCGGGAGATCTCGTCGCACCTCTGCGAGAACCGCTTCCGCAACCAGCAGATCCGCGAGGACTTCCCCGTGGCGCTCAGCGAGCAGCGCGGCTTCGAGCACGAGGTGCGCCTGCGCGAGCTGGCGCGGCGCCGCCAGGCCGACGTCGACGAGGAGATCGCGCGGGAGATGGCCGAGATCAACCTGCGCCGCCAGCGCCGCCAGCGCTCCGCCGACCTGCTGCAGCAGCCCTGCTCCTCGCGCGCGCCCCCCGCGCCGCCCCACCCCGCATCCGCCGCGGTCGACCTCGACCCCGAAGAGCTGGGCCTGTCTGTGGCGGAAATTGAGGAGATGAGGCGACGGCTGGAGCAGGAAGAAAAGGATGCGAGATTAGCGAGGGAACTGAGTCATGAGGCACAGGGCCACGACGCCTTGTTAGCCGACATGAGGTGTGCGGTCGAGGCTCAGGACGGGGAGCTGGCCCGGCTGCTGCAGGAGAGGGAGTACAAGAAGCTGCAGCGAGCCAAGGAGAAGGCTCGGCAGAAGGCTCTTCTGAAGAAGCAGCAGCGGCTGGCCCAGCAGCAGCAGGGGCCCTTGCCCCACCCGCCGGAAACTGAGCCCCCCTCCCCGCAGACCACTCTTTGTGATGCATACAGCAACCCCCGAGACATGATAAGAGATAACAGGCTCAGATTATGTAAATCGGTTGACTCCGACTTGAACTATGTTGAGCCTTTTGAAAAGGAGCACATTCAGTCAAAAGCTAGTGCGTTACAGGCGAAAGAAATCTCCAGCCAGTATTACTCCCAACAGCCCAGCTCTTCCACCACCGAAAACGCTTCGCAATCTCACAACAGATCTTACGATTCCGATTTGCGACCGCCGAATGCTAGCACACAACACAGGCAACCTCCACCTCCTCCTACGACTGGGAAGAAGCCTCGCTTCCCAGATCCAGTTAGTATCCGACCCGCCTCACACTATCCCACGGACAATACTCTACAGGTGGATGAGAACTCTACAAATGTGTCAAATATGTCTCACAGTTACAGTGAGAATAACAATCTATACAGTTCTACGTTCCCCCCAGACCTAGGCGGCACACATCCAGACCTGTCCAACCGCGACAGAGGTTACGACCCTTCTAAAAGGTTGTCCGTCATATCCGACATAACAGCTGAAGGTCTTGCTAAAAAGAAAACCAAGCAAGCTGAAATGCACAAGAAGAGAAAAGGGTGCAAAATACAATGAATACTTTGAATCTCATTTTTGATACTATCTGATTTGTGAATCTTTTATGGTTTTTTAAAGGTGCATACAGCCTAAGAACAGCACATGTCATGTGATTTGTGATTTGACTTTTGGTTTATATTTTACAACAGTGTTTTAGTTATTTTTTAATACCCCCAATTTCTTAGTCAGTATGCATCTTAATTTTCGCAGTCTAGTTATTGCTAGCAGCTATTTATTTTTGTACTGGGGCAGATTCCATGCAATATACTTTTATTTTAGTCATCTCTTACCCAGCTGAAAGTAATAATTCTATTGAATGGTACTGGATTGTGAATTGATTGATATGCCATATTTTAAGATAGTTTAAAGCTATTTTTTCCAACAGTATAACTGTAAGTTAATAAGGATATTGAGATGACTAGCTTTATACAATGAATAACTCCGGAATCTGTCCCTCGCGGAGCCAGTGGGTAGACAGGTGTTTACAGAGTACCTGCAGTAACCAATGAGCCATTTTATAACCCTAAGGACCTTACTGTGCCTTATTTTAGTGATAAGATTATATAACTTTATTACATTCCAGTTATGTGATTGATTTGATTATCTTTCTCTTTGATTGAAACCTGATGAAAAATGTAGGACTCTAATTTATACTGAATCTCTATTATTTTTAGGTACTATTTTGTAAGAAAATTGCTCAAATTGAAAATTGTAACCAGTAGCTTACCCTTTGTGGTGGTGGAATTACTAAAATATAATTTTTGTACTTAAAATCTGTAAGACTGATAAAGATAAAATTGCATCATGAGTATCAGATATATTATTGTCATTGATTACCTAATTTTGATTATCTTAGTTTTATTCTCATTTTCATTACTAAATACTCTTTAACATAAACTACATAGAGTAGTTTCACTTTCTACTGGAAAGGCAGAGTCATAATTTACTAATTACAGTTTCATTTTTATAATGTATCAATTAATATAAGCATTGGTTTGTTATTTTTTCTTATTGGTATTTAAAGATAGAAAGCAAAGCAAAGCAATCTAATTACATACTTTAATTTACATTATGTTATCAAAAGAAAAACAGTTTGTTACTTTAAAAATAATCTATATTGAATTGATTTATTATTAGGATATTGTATACCTAATGCAAATAGGGTCATTATTTAAGACATGTTCTAAATGGACTTATTTATTTTGTTATCTATAATAGCCATTATAATGTTAGCTATGTTGAATGAATATCAAGATAAATAGTCCATTTACAACTTAAATTAAGTAATAATTAAGCTTTAATCGCAATTTACGGCCTTTATCGTGCCTTAACGGAACCGAACCAAACTCGTATAATTTATTACTTTAAAATTAACGTTAATATAGATAATACTTGTGTTAAGTGCACCTCAGTAACAGTACATGAATGTATTTACACATAGCCAATAAATAAATTCCTCCAGTTGGATTCCATTACCTACGCATTTTATACGAATTACTATACGAAATTTTTTTCGTAAACTTCATATTATTAAAGTTTTACACTGTTTGTAGTCCATACCTACAAGTTTTAAATGGTAATCTTGTTCAAAAAATACGTAAAAAGTATATTCATATTTAATTTCATACTCATAAAAGTTATTAAACTTCTAATATTGGTTTCAAACATTTTTTGAATCTTGTGTTTAATTACTTTCGTTTAATATTTATGATTATTTTTTTATTAAAGATGATTCTTGAATAAATTCTTGAGTTTTTTTCTTACAACAACCACAAAACACACATCTCAAAGAAATTCAAGATCTAAACAGCACAATTTGGGCGGTCTTATCGCTAGAAAGCGATGTCTTCGAGACAACCCAGCGAGAGGGAATTAGAAATCGATTAAACGCAGTGATTGAAAATTCGGGTATTGCGGGTTCGATTCCATCAAGCACGCAATACGCAAAATATAAATTCTAATCNATCGGCTATACTTAGTAGGTACCAACACAGGTACCAAGACATTTATCCAAAAATTTACACATATCTAATCAACGTATATGGTAGTGTACTTACTTACTTGCCTATTGTAAACATAGTTCATCAGTAGCTTCAGTTAACCTTATAGGTAGTCCAACAACCTCAGTGACCATACTTAGGGACTAGGATGTGCAGGTATACACATTTATTTCTTCATGCACTATGAATACTGAATACTAATAACTGTTGCTAATGCCGTGCTGCCTGCGGACGCCTTGTAGTTTTCTAAATATGTATACCGACTAGCCATTTACCTAACCTTTAATCGAGCCCTGCCACTGATAGAAAATTTGAATAAAGAAAGTTTCCTTTCTAATAAATTATTCTTCAACAAGACTATGGTCAAGACTGATCAATTTAACGACATGAACCCTGTCAGTTCATTATTAAAATAAATAAATCTTTGGACAATTTCACACAGCGCCAGCTAGCCCCAAAGTAAGCAACTTAATGCTTGTGTTATGGGTGCTAGCTTAACGGATATACTACTTATATACTTTTTTTTTTAAATACATAAACATTATACATAGTCACACGGTCACACCCAGACCCGTCACAGAAATTAAAATTCATCATTTCAATTTCTGCCCGGCCGGGAATCGAACCCGGGACCTCTCGGCATAGTAGTCCGTTCTGAACCACTACACCAAACGGCCGACAAAGTTATTCAAATGTATGTAGGGTAGGTAAGTAATAACCAAACGATCGGTGGTCATATATCATAGGTAGCTATACATATAAAAATGGCCAACCAGGTACGTAATTGACTTTCACAAGCTTTGGAAGCTCACGTTGCATACAAAGCACTTGCATTTTAAGTAGTAATAAGGAAGGTCTATCTCTAACAGTGTGACAAACGAAATAGGCAAGGAAGCCCAAGGAGAACTTACGAAAAATACGTAATCACTGCAACTTTACCCAAAATAAATAAAAAATATAATCTTTCTCTAACTTCACTACTTATCTCCTCCTCCATTGCGACTGGATGATTGTTTTGCCTTTCTTTCTCATACCTACCGCTAAATCCTTCTACTCTTGGGTGCTCTGTGGTCTTGGCAATTGACCTATTAATTAGGCAAATATTTAGTGCGGAACAATGTAAGTCGCTATTACAGCAAAGTTAATAATGCAAGGCCGCTGCACGTGCTAGTAATTTATTCTTATCCAAGTAAGTACCTAGGTACGAACAATATTAATGTCATACAATGGAAAATAATATAAATGCGAATGTAATTGTCTGTCTGTTTCGCTTTTACGTCTAAACCACTGAACCGATATTGATGAAATTTGGCAGAGTTTGAGTTCCGGGAAAGGACATAGGATAGTTTTATCCCGGTTTTTGAAACAGGGACGCACGCAATAAAGTTTTTCTGACAGGCAAAATTCCACGCGGGCGAAGATACGGGCGGAAAGCTAGTCTATATATATAAAAATGAAACCCGTTTCGCGTTGTCACGGCATCACGTGTGAACGGCTGAACCGATTTCGATAATTCTTTTTTTTAAATGTTTGTGGAAGTCCAAGGATGGTTCTTACGGAAAAAAATATTAAGAAAATCTCTACGCTAAGGCGGTACGAAGTTCGCCGGGTCAGCTAGTTTAAAATAAATTTTAATGCTAAAATAAAAATCGTTGGTCAAAAGTATACCGCAGGATTCGAACCCTATACCTACTGGTTTTACATCTCCCACTGGGAACTTCTGGGGAAGACTCAATATAATACTGATAATACTTTGTTTTGTTTGTGTGTTGGTAAACAGAAATGCAGGCCGAAAACACCTACCTACAAGACCGAAGACGTAGTTATTAGCAGCAAAAAATAAGGTCATGTGTTTGTGGCTATTACCAGTAAGTACCTATTTGGTAGTGGTTTCGATGTTTCCGGTATAATGATAAACTCGTGTGTATCATTGTATTGCGACTCGCCAGTATAGGTACATTAATCAAGGTCGTATATTGATGATGAATAAGGTTGTTGGTGTACAACTGTACATTATGTACAGTACCTACCAGATACCCGATCCCAGACAAAACTACGTCGTTTTCGTCACTTTAGTCTGTACCTAAGTTACTAAAGATAATCAAAATAATGATGATGATCAACTACTACGCATTTATTTCTTCAATAACTAAATATGCACTTTTAAAATCACCAAACAATCGATACGTAAGAATTAATTGGATACCTACCTAATTTCTTCTTCTTACAAAAGCAAAAGATACCAATTAAAAAGATTTTCCCATCCCTGGTTTCTATCTATTGTTCTCAGTACTTAATTAATTAATGGGATAGATAAATAAAAGGCAAATAAAATTTCAAATTGACTATGTTCATCACTTTAAACAAAAATAAATACAAAAATATGTCACAAGAGGATCTAATTACTGCATGTGATGGTCACATTGTTGGATTTGGATGAATTTTGTGAAATAGGTGACATCACCTATCCTTATAAAATATCTCGACTGCAAAATACATGCAAGCTTCACTATACCAGAATTCCAGTGCTGTCTTTAATATAATTTTAACTCTTCATTGAAGAATTTGTAAGTAAGGCGATGTGTGAGTCTGAGTGGTAGGATCATCAGTCGAGCACACACAATACCAGCAGTATTGATGTGTGAACAACAATTTACTAATACAATATAACAATTCTAGGCACTGTGAATGGACTTGCTAATAAATTATCTATCAATGACAAAAACAGAGAAATCAATACATGACTGGGCATAAACTAATGGAATTTTTTATATTCTCAAATGTTACATTATAGTAGCAATACTGCTGATGATCCACCACCAAAATATGTTTATAATTTGATACAGAGCTAATGAGCTGTAAACGTTATTTAGCTAAATTAGCGGCTTGTTTTTTTGCTTTAACTAATTCTACTAGTTCCTTGTATCTCTTCATGCAGTCTTTTTTGGTACGGTTAGGGATGCAATCGGCTATCTTCTCCCACCTTTCAGGTGTGCTGACAGGGAACGTTTTAATGGCTTGCTCCAATAATTCTTGTTCGGTCTTGGTCCAGGCTCTGTCTTCTTTAGCGGCTTCTTTCTCAGGTTTCGGTAGCTCCTCAAGTTTGGGCTTGGACGTCCCATTAACCATCTTGGTGCCACTGTCACTCTTGGATATGCCACTGTCATCTACAATATTGATAACTTTCTTCCTCTCCTTCTCAAATTGATCATAGGCTTCCTCATTGGCAGCCTTTTTGAGGCTGCTTTTAGAGAAGTCTGAACTCTGCAGATCCTTAGCTTTGTTCAGAACTTCTTTAGCGGCGAACCGTTTGTCATCAGTGAAAGTGCTGTGTTGATTTAAGAAGTTAGCGACCACCTCCCATCTCTGGTTCGTACCGGCCGGGAACAAGTTGACAGCTTTGATCAGGAGCTGGGTCATTTCCGGAGTCCATTCAATGGGTGTTCGGACCGCAGATTCCTTTTTAGTTTTCTGCTCCTCGACTTGTTTAGTATCGAACAGGGCTTTCCTCTCGGCTTCGAGTTTCTCGTCGGTTTCCCTGATCGTGTTTAAGAAGGCGTCCCTGCCTTTAGATTCGAGGTCTTTCATTAGATCTTGTAGTTCGACGACTTTCATCATTTCGCAGATCTTTTCGACGGCTGCCATGTGTGCGACGGTTTCGTCGTCGTTGCTGGCGTAGTAGCTGTTGGCCTTGCAGAGGTCGCGGAGGGCCTTGCGCTCCTTGCGTAGGGTTTTCTTCTGCTGCTCGCGCTCGGCGCGCGCGGCCTCGATTCGCGCGCGCTCCGCCTCCTCGGCCTTCTGCTTGGCCGCCAGCGCCTCCTTGATGAGACGCTCTTCTTCCGCTTTCTTCGCTTGCACGGCGTCCTGAAATACGAGTGCGATATTTTCAACCGACTTCAAAAAAAGGAGGAGATTCTCAATTCGACCCGTATGTTTTTTTTCTATGTTTGTTACGCGATAACTCCGCCAATTATGAACCGATTTTCAAAATTCTTTTTTTGTGCGATATTGTAGTAATTAATAGTGACTGTAGGCCAACAAGTATTATGTATTTATTCTTGTAGGTAACACCACATTTTAAATATTACATTCAAGTGTTACATTGTAAATCACTCAGGTAAGTTGAAAGGTGGGAAATGTATTAATTTAATACCATATAAAATGTTTAAGGCCTTACATAGACTGCCTTTTTCTACTTTTATAAAATTACTAAATAAATTAAGTGAATATTAAGTAAAATCAAGTACTCAAAGGTTTGGTATTGATTAGTAGTTTTAGCATAAAAATATCTTTCATAGAGAAGGGTAAAAATGGCTTTATCTGACGCAAATAAATTTATTAACACTGAAAGTCACATTTTTAATTGATTCATCAAATTATCATCACTAGATATATGATAAACTTTTCACTTATCACAGATTATATGAAGGCTTTATTGGTCAGATAACCACACCAGTTTCATCAATAATAATCAGTGTGAATAACAATAAATTGCATTAAAAGTACGTACCTGTCTAGCTCTTTTGGCTGCTAATTTCTTGTCCTTATCCTCTTGTTTGAAACGCTGGATTCGCGGATCGTTTGCATAAGCTAAGTCAACCAAGCTGCGTATCCTGGCCATTTCTTCCTTTTTTAGTTTGGCCCGAGCCGCTTTGTTCTGTTTCTCTATCCATCTCCTCTCCTCGCGGTCAGCCCCCCTCTCTTTCTCCTCTTCGTCCATGTACGAGAACTCACGCCAAGAATCAAACTCATACCAGAACGCATAAAACCTCTCCACTTGTTCTCTAGGACTGTTTTCATCACCTAACAAAGGCACATTTCTCTTCTCGGACCAGCGAGCATTCCCTTCGAAGTACTTTGCAAACGCTTTATAGAAACCATCCTTTTTAATCTCACTGCTAGATGGCAGAGAGTCATCTACTTGAGGGTCCACCGAGTCATACGATCTTCTTTTGATAGGAGTGCCAAGTGTCTCGTAAGCCTTTGTGATACAAGTAAAATAGTCGTCGTCACTACGAATCTCTTCACCCTGCGCTTTGCGCTTGTCCGGGTGATGTCTCAACACCTTCTGGCGGTAAGCTCGTTTGATATCGTCGTCTGTGGCCTTGTAACGGAGATTCTTCATACCTAGCACTGCATAGTGGTCCTGTTGTTTCCAGTCCTTCGGGTCTAAGCTCCTTAAGTACTCGACGTCATCCTCAAAAGTCACCTCTTCTGCCTTCTCCTTCAAATCCGACGTCTGGAACGAGGCATCCTCACCGTGGCATTTTATGTTGAAATATCTCAAGAATGCTGAACCAGCGCATTCTATTTTCCTCTTCACAAACGGGTGTGGTATCGCCACCACCCGACAGTTGTTATTAGAATCTCCCTCAGTCATTTCGAATTATCTTTAATTACAAAATATGGACACGGTTCTAACATAACCTAAAAGTGAGGTAAACAGTTTGCTAATGTTTCCAGCACCAGCCAACTATATTTACTTTTGAACTATATAAAAACTGTAATTACTTTATTAAATACGCTTAATTCACTGTTATAACGAAAATGCCATGCTTTTATTGCTAAAACGCGCCATGAAGAAATCGGAAGAAAAGACAAGACAGAATGAACGATGGTTGACAATTTGACAGACAGCTGTCATCGATGAATGAACTCCTCCAATGAACGAACTGTAAATCGAATGCGATGCGAGGTGTTCGTGTTCGTAAAAAGGGTGAACTAATGTTAAACAAAAAAAAAAAAAAAAGGGTGAACTAATGCTAAGCAAAAAATTCAATTTGTCGTAACAATAGCTGTTGCATTATGTAGCCAACATAACAACATTGATAAGACAAATCAGCTGACTACCAATATGTCAAAACAGTTTTGAACTGCAATACTTGGCGAAGATATCTTTATTTAATTTCTAATCCATTGTTTAGAAATAAGCGTAATTTAGATTAAAATTAAGATGCCTGACGACATGGACTTTATGTTTAAGCCAATAGTGCTCGTAACGGGTTTCGGGCCGTTTGTAAATCATCCAGTTAACGCGAGTTGGGAGGGTGTGAAGCTGATAAACAAAGATGAAATAGAGAAGAAACATAATGTAGAGCTCGTTCTCCTGGAGATCCCTGTGACTTATGAAAATGTCGATGAATTTGTGCCAGCCTTGTGGGAAACGCACACACCAAAGGTACGAATAGGGTCTAAATATCAGTTTATTTTTGTCCTCTTTATCATAATGCAAACACTTTAGTAGGTACTTAATAAATAACTGCCCATAAAGTTTATGAATGTTTTTTTTTGTCAGATAAACATATTGCATTGCATCCATAAAGTACAAGGCTATAACTTTAATTTAAAACCCTTTGTTTCTATTAATTCCAGCTGATGATACATGTTGGAGTCTCATGTATTGCAGAATGCTTCACCTTGGAGATGCAAGCTCACAGAAAAGGCTACCAGCGAATGGACTACTTTGAGAAATGTCCGGCAAACCATACATGTCCCGCAGAGGGGGCTATAAGGCTGCACACAAAACTAAATGTGGAAAGAATATGCAAAGAGTTCAATGATGGCAACTCACATGAAGATAACACAAAGGCAGTGGCCTCAAAAGATGCTGGAAGGTAAGAAAATCATTTATATTTAGCATACTTAATCATAAACAAGACTCAACAAGAATATTTAATCTAGGAACTGTTATCACCCACATTTGGCACTGTATTTCTATTCTCAAATTTTTTCATTTGCCATCTGGAAAATAAATATTAGAATCAATTTCTACATTCTAAGTTTTATGCAGCACATAGTTAATGTATGGTCTAGACATTAACAGTACTAGTATGTAGTAGTTACTTTTTCTATAAACTACCCATAAATTAACAATGCCATGAGTTCATCACACAGTCAACTGTGTAGACATAACTGTGCTACTACTGCTCCTACCATGTTGTGTACACTGGCCTTTAGGTCTTTACATACATCCAAGAAATTGGGTTAACTGTTTGATTGATAGACATCTGTAAGGGGTGTGTACAGAATGCTGTAAATTTTATTCATAAATATGACAAAGCAGTGAATAGAATAGCGTCGTAGAAGAGACGGCGCGCGGTTGCGGTTGAAGTTTCGGCTGTACACTCTCATCTCGTCCGAAAGCTCTCGTCCAGACTCGCCCGAATGTGAGACAGCCTCACTTGCGAACACGGGAGCGAGAGTGAGTGAGCGATAGCGAGACACTCCGAGAGGTAGCGAGAGCTCCCCTGTACTCTCTCGTACTCGGCCTACCTAGAGAGAGTGCACAGCTCAGCTGGCATTCTCTCTCATCTGTGGCTGGCATAACAAATCGACATAGTGCGATGACGCAATAGCAGAACGCGTACCATCCGCCCAATATGAGAATGAGGGCTATCGTTTTAGCGCTCACCAGTTGGCGCCACTGTAGAGTAAGGTCCTGTCACTTGCTAGTAGCGAAGACAGTGGCGCCAGCTGGTGAGCGCGAAAGTGGTAAGAAGGTAAAACTATCGCATTTGCACTCATCAAGATGGCGCCACTGTAGAGTAAGGTCCTGTCAATCGCCAGGGGTGCCAACTGTTAAGTATTAAAACGATAGCCCTCATATAGTTCCAAAATACTGGACTGTCCTATCGATGACATTGACAGTGGGGCGCCACCGTCAATACCGGATCGCTGGTTCAGATTTTTGCCATGTTGGAAACCATATAGTTGAACGATGGTAGCGCCCCCCTGTCATTGAGTTTGGTGGGACAGTTCAGCGTGGGTCATCTATATCCCTCTCAGCACATCACAACCTAATTCCCCTCTCCCTCCAGGTACTTATGCGAGTACATCTACTACACATCTCTCAGCGTGGACAACACACGCACTCTCTTCGTGCACGTGCCGGATTCTCACGTGTACTCCGCCGAGCAGACGGCGCGCGGCCTGGAGAGGATCCTGCACCTGTGCTTGGACCAGCTCAATGATGACCAGCTCGCGGGAAAGATGAATGATGCCAACTTGGACGATAAAGCGTAGTGTGCGAGGGACTTTACTTTAGACTGAGACTCACTGTCAACTATTGTACAACTAACTGCCTTGGTCGTAAAATTTTGAAGACATTTTAGAATGGTAAAAACGATCATATTGCAATAGGACATTAATGCAGACAGTATTATTAACTATAGCTACCTGACACCGCGAACTTCGTACCGCCTAACAGTCATTTAATGTCGTGTTGTTTTTATAATATTATTATAAGAAGAGTGTATTTGATACAGTCCAGTCGAAATAAGCATTCCCAGGTTTAGTTTTATGTTTCCAAATGCTACCTCACTGCTCATAAAGTAGCGAAATAAATTGGGAATAGCCTCGAATTATAAATGACCTCCAGTCTAACGTGTAACGCACAATCTACTTATTTTTCCATAATATTAAGTTTCACTCTCCCAAGTTTAGATTATGATTTGTCTGAACAATTGTGACAAAACGTAGACAAGTATGTAAGCTGGTCACAAAATTGTCAATTTAAATGCAATTTATCAAATAAATAACGTTCTTCCTAGTTTAATCTTATCTGTATTGATTTATTTGTATTATATATTAATCGTATTTTAAAATTCACGCAATATACATGTAATTAAAACGTACTATGTAATAAGGAAAAATATACTTACATTGAATTTATATTTGTAATAAATTAATTGTTATCCATTGTTTATTACTCTTTCATTTACAATTGTACAGTAAATTGCGACAAAAGGAAATCAACCATCGTCGTACCCAGCCTCTGGCCTACAGGGGGGCAAGTTATATCCAGCTTCTGGTCTAGGGAGGGGTAAGTTAGATTTTTTAGGTCAGATAATTTGACTTAGTTCTTTCAAAGCAACTTCAAGCGACGACCAGCTTTAAGCCTTATCTATCCTATGTTACATTATGGTGATGCAAATAAATATCTATCTATCTACCATGGATAACGCTGACCTACATCAGAAATTGACTTTTAGTTGGGTCGGGCTGTTGATCAGTATGGAGATGTATGAAAGTGCGACCGTTACACCGATTTCGTATCGGCCGATTCTTCAAATTCAAATTAAAATTATTTATTTGCAGAATGTGGTATAATTAGATGTTACATAACGAAATGGAGCAGGACACATTCGCCAGATATGAACTTCATACAAATAAGAATCGGGCCCAACTAACAGTCAACTAAGAGTAGGCGCACACCGTTGATTTTTCGTCGGCGGATAGTTTAGTCGGGCAGTTGATCAGTATGGGCATGTAGGTATGGGAGTGCGCACACTACGCCGATTCGATTTGGCCGATTCTTCATACAAATTAAAATCGGGCACAAATATCGGCCAACTAAAAATCAACGGTGTGCGCCTACTCTTAGTATGAAGCTATGCATCATATTAGATAAATAATAAATAATGATGCTATGAAAATAAAAAATATCTTGATACACTACTTAAGTAGTTCTAGTTTTTATTTCTTTGTACTTATTTTTGTTTATTTAAATCAAAATAACAATTTTCTTTTCAAACTAAAGTTGCTAGCAAAACTGAGCCCCGATTACGGTAACTTTTAACGTCTACAATCCAGACGCGCTTCATCGATTCTGCGATACGATTGGTCAAAACAGCTGACGTACGCTGTTGAACGACCAATCGTATCGCAGAATCGAGAAGCGTGTCTGGATTGGAAACGTTAAAAGTTACCGTAATCGGGGCTCTGCACTCACCTCGTCACCACCATGCACCATGATAAATTATTTAATCTGTGAATGCATTTTTAAAAAAATAAACTCCGACTTGAATTTGGAGTTCTTGGCGGGAGGGTGAGGCAGTTTTTTTTGTCATAATTTGTAAAAATTGTGTTTATCTTTAAGTGAAATGTGTAATAATTGTGGATTATTAACAATTTCAGTATTCATGAAAGTGCACAAGTGTAAGCAAATGAAACAAATCAGTGTAAAGTTACTTCAAAATGAACGGTAACTTACTTCAATAGAAAAGTCCCGGAGAAAAGCGACGCGACGCCGGCAAAGTACGTGACATCCGCCATGGAGAAAAGGTATGAACTTCGTAGATACTTTAGCTAACTATTAACTCTTGCATGAGCAGTATTTAGAATTCTTATATTTTTGACAAAATATTGCAATTGGATGGGGGAACGATATGCACGGCACGGCGGCGAATATTTTTGAAACGTTCTAAATTCAAATTCGCGCACATTTCACTCATTTAGGTTTCGTTTATCAAACGTACCTATACCTACTATTTGTTAAAGGTATGTGCTGTGGTATGTGGGTAGGTATGTAGTATTAAGGTAACCCCCTAAACACCCTACCAATAAAAAGTTACACACGTGTTGAAGAGTAAATTAAAATGACATTTTCGTGGACACATTTTTGTGTGTCCAATTTATATTTCCGTGATTTACCTTCTCTTGAAAGACAACTTAAAAACATACACGTATATTAAAGATATTTCTTTACTTACTCCCAAGTTTTAAAGGCGCAGCTTCGCACCTTTAAAATTAAATGTCTCATTAATTATTTTGTAATGAACAGACGATGCGGCAAAATACCTATACACTGTGGTATCAAATTAATGTAGTTGTAATAATAAGTGATATTTTGAAATATTTTCTCTACATAAACATAAGTAATAGATGGAATTGATCAAATCGAAATTGGTGTTCAATAAATATTGCCTGACCTCGGTCACTACTTCTTGATGCTGGTGCGTTGATGTCTTTTGTACTAGGCGTCCGCTACTCTGCTACATTACGTTGTATATTTAAGTTCAAAGCTGTTTAGAAGTACTTATGCAGTCAGTATTTTACGAATTAGTATCTAACTTAATATCATAACTGTAAGTAAGTTGCTTTCATTAAAACAACCATAAAATAAACATGCTTAAAATTTTATTTAGTGATGTGATACTAAGAGGCTTTTATCGCTGTGTTTTATACAAGTCTCTGTCCTCTCCATGACATCTCCTATTCTGTACGGTTTGTACGCTCTTGAGTGATATGTTGCTGATAGAAGAGAGGAATGAAAGTCTGATATGAACTGATATAACTGTATTGATAGACTGATACTTATGCTAAATGATAGAATGATATTGAGAACGCGCACGGTATGAACGATGACCGAACATGAACTGATGAAATTATAAATGTGGAGTAAAAATGCTGATGTGACGCGAACTTATGAAACAATGTAAAATGCTGACGCGCAATTGGGTATTTGACACCATTCGCCAATAATTCTAAACCACAACTTTTTTAAAAATACACTTGTTTCTGGTCTTAAAAACTTAATTAATTTTTAATTACCTGTAAATTACGATTTTTGGTTGCATTATAATTGAAAAAAGTAGTTTCATTGTGTTGATAAAATTGTGACGTCACATGCTAGTATTGCCGTACAAAATCTATGGGAGAGTTTCGTTTTGACAGTTTTAAAAAGTACGTCAATTGATTGGTGGTGTCAAATACCCTATTCGGTACGTGCTACTGGCTCGTACATATTCCATTGTTGGTATTTATTCGGCTTTGTTGTCTTTCGCGGGCGCTTGCGCAGGCGCCGACTGGTCTACGAACGCCATCTTGACGAGGTGGTTCACGGGCGCCTCGACGCACAAGTGTGCCACCACAGAGAATATCACGATCAGCCCCATGTAGCCGAAGTATTCCTGGAACTGAAAATAAATTAAATCGCATTTGTTCTTCTCATTTTTTTTGTAAAAGGAAGAGGAAAAAATATAATTAAAATTCAAGTTCTTTAATAGTGAAGGTTGCTACCACCACTCTGGAATAACATGTCGGCTGGTGCTGCGAAGTAGTGGCGGGAGAAAGTCAAGTCAAGTAAAGAAGTGGTAAGCCAAATATGCTTGCGTTACGTGTGGGCTCATCACAAAAGTCCAGGCGGGGTTTGATTGAACCCATGTTCCTTGGATTTTGAGTCAGCCAGCCCGTCATCGATTGGGCTATTGTCGTTTCAGAAAGTCACCTATGTCTGGCAGCCTCAAACATTCTAAACCAGCGCGAGCGCGAATGCCGCCCGTTTGAGACGCCTCTGTATACTATGCAAAATGAAGTACATTACAGCTGGTGATTGTCTTCTGTTAGAGCGCTTTCACATTAGGGCGTTAGAAGCTCGACAGCAGCGCATCAGCGGCGTTTTATAATGTGAAGGCAGGCATCGGCTGTCATAGAACGGTAATACTATCTATACAGTATTCCAATTTTATTTATTTATTTATTTATTATTCATTATTGAGCAATTACATATTTGATCCAAATAGCGTCCTAAATCCTTTTTAGGTTTGTCTAGACACTATTGTTCTCTATACAAATAAAAACAAACGTTTTAGTTTTTTAATTCGGCCATATTTTTGAAATAAATGTCAACAGCCGCGCGGTACGTCACCGTATGACAACATGCGATAGGGCTGCCCACCTGCAGACCCTATTTTCATTACATCTGCCTACTTAGAATTTCTATCTAGTTTTGTTAATGTATTTTGTGATTGTAATTTTTTTATTTTATTTTGACAAACAAAACACTTTGTGAATGCAATAGGATAAAAATGCATGTTGCCTTGTTATTAAGAGCGTTTACGCCGTTTGGCGCAAAAACAGTACTTTTTCAACTCGTTACAATCATTAACCAGTAATACTACAAATATGTTATAGGCATAAATAGTTAGGCAATTTCGTCGTCTAAATAGTTAATTGAGAAAATATTGCGATTAGTTTAGTATTTAAGAATTCTATCAAGAAAAAGGAAGGTTTTGTAAATTTCCACTTTAGCGTCAGTTTACAAGCTGAAATTTTTATAAAAATACTGTGAAAACGATTTAACAAACATTTATATCCTATAGCATAGATCCTTGGGCAAATAGTTATCTGAGAAAATTTTTAGATTTAAGCATTTTACAATAAGAAATCACAAATTAAAAGAACGTGAAATACCCAAAAATCAAAGTGATTTTTTCACCAATATTCTTTCTTTATTCAACATAAAAATAGCTTAATATAATAAAACAACATCTTCTTTAAAATATTTACTTTGAAACGATATTTAATTCATTGTTATTGTTTTGCTATAACATTTGAAAACTATTAAAAAACGCCGCGCGCGAATCATTTCCAATGATGCCCCTTGAAACGCCGCGCTTCGCGTAAACGCTCTTAATTGATTTAATTAAAAAAAAAATTGTGTTAAGATTTAGTAACAAATCTTATAAAGCGACTGTAAAATGTATGCGCCTCGAGTGAGGCGTAAAAAATGCTTGATTATTATACAGAGTGTTAGAAAATTGATATCATCATTTTAATAATTTTAATTTTCATACAAATCTGATTTTAAAAATTTTATTTTGTATGAAAATTAAAAAATAATTATATCACTGACTTCACCATACCATTTACATGCATAAATGTTAACATGGGCTAGTGTCAGCTTATAAACCCATTTACCTAACACCCTGTATAGATAGGTACTTGTAATTATTTTTTTTTAAAAAAACACTTACTGTTTAAAAACCAACACATCGTCCGTTTATTACTGTGGCACATTCGCGACACCCCCGGCTTTTGCATGTCGAGCGCATACCGAGATTTGAATTTCGAAGGAAAGCTCGCGTTTCGTCCGTTTATATGAAGTTACAATACTGTATGATAGTATTACCGTGGTCATAGTATGACATTTTCGGCAGCGCGTCTGTCGCGCGTTTGTCGCGCTTGTAAATCGCCTAAGAGTAGGCGCACACCGTTGATTTTTCGTCGGCCGATAGTTTAGTCGGGCAGTTGATCAGTATGGGCATGTATGGGAGTGCGCACACTACGCCGATTCGATTTGGCCGATTCTTCATACAAATTAAAATCGGGCACACCTATCGGCCAACTAAAAATCAACGGTGTGCGCCTACTCTAAATGTGAAAGCGCTCTTACTATCTATTTTATGTCGAAGATCAGCTAAACACTGGCACTTACAACGTGCACGTAGGACATGTGGACCAAGGTGGCACGCGAGCCGACGGCGTAGCGGATCACGAGCATGTGGAAGGTGTAGATGCTGAACGACAGCTTGGCCAGAGGCACGAACCCGCGCCACTCCAGCACGCTGCGGTATAACGCTGCAACAAGCATACAACCATGACAACTACGGTCTACATTGTAGACTTACTTAGTCCATAACTTACTTTTGCAGACTATATTATGCTAAGTAACTCATGGACGCGTGGCTGTTTGAGACACAGGTGAAAATGCAGTAAAAAGAATGAGTCAACTCACAGATCACTCGATCTTATTAAAACCATATTGTTATTTTGTGATTCTTGCTCACTATCATACAAGAAGAATACTTGTGATTTGCAACGAAGCGCGGCGAGCTTCATTACTTCAAAGAATTCAAGAAAACTGACATCAGTAGCGAACAGATACATCTTTGGCCTTATCAGTGTTGAACCTGAACCAACTAATACTTTGTGCTGTGTGGTCTGTGGGTGTAATTAGTGAGCTCACGAGTGAATACTATCATCATCGGTTGCCTAACGTCCTGATGCGTGCGTGCCTTATTCTGTGGTTCGACTTTCGCCTGGCGCGACAACCAAATAAAAAGGCCGAACAGGCCGGACATCGGTTATTTTGGCCGGACACGCAATCAAAAAGCCTAACTATGTCCGGCTTTATCCGGACGCCTGGCAACCCTAGCTATGTCCAGCCATGCTCACTTTCGACTTTGTTGACGGCGCCGGCGATGATGAGCGCGACGATGAGCCCGAACAGCGGCTTGATGACGGGCGTGAACAGCGCCCGCAGCGGCAGCGAGCGCGGCGGCCCCGGCTGGTAGAAGCAGTACCCGCCAGATTGCAGCACCAGCACCATCAACGGAAACAACAACCAATAGGCGTAGCGGTACTTCTGCAACAATGTCTTCTGTCAGTTAATCTTCCCGAAACGTGACATGGCGACAATATGAAATATGGTACTTCGAAGGCCCCATATCTCCGCGTGAATCCCGTTTTACCCCTTTAGGGATGGAGTTTTGTAAAATCCTTTCTTAGCGAATGCCTACGTCATAACATCTACCTGCATGAGTGCATGCCAAATTTCAGCCCGATCCGTCCAGTGGTTTGGACTGTGCGTTGATAGATCAGTATGTCAGTCAGTCAGTCACCTTTGAGTTATATTTAGATCACAATGGAACGCGAAAGTTTAAAAGGTTTCTATTTGTCGTCTTTTATTAGGAAATCAGAACCTCTATTTCAGATTCTCTGTATAGCTAGCAAACGTGTTAGCTATATCAAAGCAAGATTCTAGCAAACTCAAGCTGTCTTAACTAAGAAAAGAAATCTGATTGACGCCGAATGCGTAGTAACCCGTAGCATACAACTTCTAGAAGTTTCAAAGCAAGATTCTAGCAAGCTGAAGCTGAATGTTATCACCACCATAGAAGAAAGGCAGACTGTACGAGCTATCGTACATTATTACTTGCACATTTCCCTTTTATATAGTTAAATCATTTATTGCTAAGTAGGCGTTAAACACTTTACGTATAAGTTTGACCTAGTTTTAATTCACGCCTGTAGAATCACTTAGTAATAAATCAGTGTATGAGCAGCACTCAAACGGGTCGGTTTTATTTAGCACTCTTCGGAGTAACCCATCCCTCATCAGCAAGCATAGCATAGCAACTATTACATAGACAATACCGAGTGGTCCCGCGTCGTGACCTTCCTCTTCTGCCAGTCGTAGATGAAGAAGCCGAGGGTCATGCCGATAATGAACACGGGCATGTTGCTGTATGTCCGCTTGTACAGGTAGTGGAACGTCTCGTCATTCTTGTAGTACTCCATAATTGTTCTGCGGGAAAATGTACGCAATATAATAGCTATACCTGAAAAGAGCTGAAAAACGAAGAGGTCACCCGTGTGCGAGCAAATTAGGGACATTATCACAGAATAATAATAAGTACTACGTACAGAAGTTTTACTTCGCGAAGGTATTTAAAAAAATGTATGCTCAATGTCATTATTGTTCATTGGCGACTTGCTCGCTCAGCACGAGGATATTGACATTTTTGCCGACCATATTGGATTTATTTTTAAACGTTTTTGTATATCACTCAATGACACTCATTGTTAATGATAATGATGACCTGCTTGATATAATGATTTTTTTTTTGACATGTGACATTATTAATCCATAATTTTTCTGTTCTAATGTATCTATATTAATTTTATCTCGATTTGTTTATTATCTAGAATTTGTTAATTAATTAATTCTGTTTAAACAGAATTTAATTTTAATTTAATTTAATAATTTGTGTAATTTTTTGACTATATATAATTTTATTGTAATCGATGTGGTGACTAAACATGTAAGCGCTTTGGGTTTTCTGTAAGCTTATTATGTTGCTCATTAAATAAATAAATAAATTAATTAACAATATGGTGTAATTTAGCCTGTCTCAAGAGTCAAGCACCATTTTGTTGACAAACGTCAGTGATCGGCACTGCGCCGAAGCTATAGGGCTGACTTCGGTAAAATGATGTGACGTGAGGTGCCAAACTGCGGAAAATGGCGGAGGAAATACATGATTTAGCATGAATTATCATGAATAACATTAACTACTTATTTACCTCTCAGTGTATTGAGGCAACTTAAAAAAGTACATTCTGTGTTTTTATTATTATTTAGGCAGTTAAATACTGCTCATTATTTAGTACACTATTTTCTTTATTTTCTTCCATCATACACAAGAATACGCGTGCGTGAGTCAATGTTCGCTCGTATGTGAGGCCTTGTCGAATAGTATCCTATAGGTGGGCCATCGTGCGTGTTTTGTTTTCGATGTAAACTCGCGGAGATGAACAGGCCTGACATTATGCACAATAAGGTAACTTTCCTCTGTAACATTATGGATGCATTAAAGAATTGAGTATTGAGTATTTCCGCCACTGCACAAGTGACTACGTTGTTAATAACTGTTTTGGAGAAGTCAGAAGATTACGAATGAATACGACATAGTTTTTCACGAAAATCATAAGCGATCAGCTACTATTTTATACCAATCCGTAGTGTAGAGATGTTATAGAGGTCTCAAAATGTGATCTACGTCTTACGTTAAGTGAATTTGTAAGTGAGAAAATATCATCGATTGCGAAGAACAAGATCTCTACTCGCCTACCCGTAGATTTCAGGGAGCACAATAAAATGATAACTGATAAGACTAACTCTGGTTTGGCGATCAAAGTGCCATCCAGGTCTCTTGTGATGACGTTGTAAGCCGGCCACACCAGGCCCACCACGTATAGCAGTGCCAGCATCACGCGCCGCCACGCCACGCTCGGTGCCAGATAAAGCACCGTCAGGCCTATCATGTGCAGGTGGAAGTCGCTGGCTGACGACCTGGGGACGTTACAGTTTTTATAGACGACAAAAAACAAATGCTACGAAAGGTTAAAAACAAAGAAAAAAGTACGCTGCCAGGCTGACCAAAATAAAAAGGAACATACGTACAGAAAGATTTATCTAAGTACTAGCTTTTGCTAGAATTTTGTCTGTCACAGAAAAACTTTATCGCACGCGTCTCTGGTTCAAAAACCGGGATAAAAACTATCCTGTGTTCTTTCCCGGGACTCAAACTATCTCTGTCAAATTTAATCGAAATCGGATCAGTGGTTTAGGCGTGAAAGCAAGACAGACAGAGTTTCCGTAGATAGAACGTGAAGAAAAGAAACTATTGAATAGTAAAAATAAAAGTACTGTAAAAGTAAATACCAAGCCTGCAAATTGCAAGTGGAGACGTCGACGAGATTGTTGATAAACAGCGCGTTGTAAATCCAGTATTTGCGGCAGTATTCCACTTCTTCTCCTGTCTGTTCCTAAAAATAAAGAATACCAGTATGACATTGTTTTGTTTATGGACAGATTTTGAACATCGGTCCATTCATTTCACTACTGAATTCCACCAAAGTCCTTGAGAAAATATATCCTTTTTTTATATTTAACGTAGTTCCTTTTGTGTGTTAATGTGTTTTTTCTCGTTCAAAGAAACGCATAAAAAGTTGCATAAATTGTATTTTTTTTTCTTTGGAAAATTAAACAAAAAATCGTCGATAGTTAGTGATGGACACTTACATGCCAAAGTGGTCCATAAGCTGAGAAACGCAGCCAAGTAGCTGACAGTACCAGTGAGAGGAGGATCATCGGGGCCAGCCTGTAATGAGTAAATAAATATTATTTTAGGCAAATACCACATGACGTTATTATAATTGCCTCCTTCCTTATGTCCTTACCTCGTCCATCTCAAAAATATCGACTTCATATATTTTCTCCACGTAAACGGCTGCTTCTCAGTTGATATTTGCATGTTGTAGACCAGCAGCAAACCTGACATCAAGAAAAATGACTGCGTTGTCGTGTTCGCGTTATAAATCAAATAGTTGTCCTTCCCCTCGTACCCCTGAAATTGTTGAGAGACCCTTTTATTTTATTGTAACTTTTACGAAGAGGTTTGGTGAGGCATCTTTCATGTTCTTTTTTCAAGAAGCAATGTCTGATGATTTATTAGAAATGTCACCCATTCCAAATATAATAGTGACATCGCAACGGAATTTACGGTGGAATAAGATTTTTCCAGAAGACTGTGCCATGAACTTTCGCCAAACTAAAAATTGACGACATTGTGTATGCAAAGTCGAATTTTTTATATTCTTTTGAATTATTTATGTAAATATTTATTTACGTTCAAGATATCTATAAAAAACCATTTGGTAGACAAGTAGATACATACCTTTTCTATGAAGTCGGGGTTTTCAAGAGCAATGTGTGCTGGCATGGGCACGTGGACGAATACGATTATGAGGCAGGTCAAGAATCTGAGGACAAGGGTTGTATTATTATTAGTGGATTAGAGAGTTTATACTTAGCAGGCCGAGTATTTAGTTTTTTGGTTGGAAATATGACTCTACAGTCTACACATTAATGCGAACAGCTAGAGACTGGAATTCGTTGCCTGCTGTTGTCTTTCCCGTACACTTACAGGGCAGATACATTGTACCATCCTAGACAGCATCTCACTTAACATCAGGCAGGTGCGATTGCGGTCAAATACTTGCCTTGTTCTGCATAAAAAAGTAATCTTCTTGTGGTTTTAAGAAGTAGCTTAGGATTCTACCGACTGTGCTTATTACCTACCTATCACATGGTTGACATGGTCTTAAATAGCTAAACACTTGAATGTTTAGAACCTGCCTTATCCCATTGAGTGACTGCAGCTCCATTGCGCGAGGATCTGGTGACGGCGGCTGCATCAGCTGCTTCCAGTTTCTCTTCCACGAGAATGACAGCAGGAATCTGTTCGCTGTAATATACTAGAATGATTATGCGCCATACGTGTTGGACTTTAATGTTTATAGAATTGTTATTTGGGTACTTTTCAAATGGATTTTAGCGAACGAACGAGAAGGGCTATCAGACATAAAAACTTATAAAACTCATTTTAATTTTGCAAGCTTTTAAAAAGCACCTTAAACGTCCTACCACTGCTTCGGGATCGGGACTACAAAGTAAAGACTAAGACCATGTTGTAAAAACTAAAAAGGCCTACTGCGATACTAGCTATGCTTAGTGCAGAAGCCGTTAGATTTAATGGCAATAAAAATTTTAATTAATGGCCCAGTGCTGAGAAGAAGCAGGGCAAAAAACTCAGTCACTCACATCTTAGTACCGCCGCACATCAAAATCGTTATTCTAAACTTACTCAATTGGTTGTACCTGGCTTAGCCTCGTCTCTGGTATAGTCATATACACTCCCTGCAACATTCAAGGTAAGGACAGCAAATATGAGCGCCGCAACGGCCCAGTCCACCCAGTCGACTGAGTATTTGCTCTTCGTCTCATCTTCGAAGTAGCAGTTTATCTGTGTCGGAAAACTCAATTTTAGTGGAATTTTCTTGATCCGGATCCCAACAAAATTATGGCTTTTTAGTAAATAGAGGACCCTAACCTATACTAGTCCGAAGACATATAATAGCAGCAGCAATCTGCTTGTAATGTTTAGAAGTAGCTGACTCTTAGCACTGAGAAAATACCTTTGTGACTTTCGTCTTTAGACCGCACTCTTGGGCCAGTGTGTGGTTGAGGCAGGCCTCGGCGGCTGCCCGCAGTTCAGGCTCGCTGTCCCCGGAGTAGAACTGTTGGCAGGAGCGCGTCATGCACAGCCCGCGGCGCAGCCGTGTGTAGTTGTGGTGCGCGGTCGTGTATGCTGAGTAGCCCTGTTATAAAAACCACAATAGAATAGTCTTCTTAAGTCAGGCTCGTCAAGCCGTGGCGGCGGCGCACCAGGGTTCAGGTCGCCGTAAGCGGACGACCCAAGGAGATCCACCATATTCCTCTTGAAACGCGGTAGCCTGAGACGGAGCGGACGAATGTCCAAGTTAGACAGTAACTTGCAGCTCCGTTTCATTGGGCTCCGGGTTTTAGTTTAGCGGGTAGGCCCCGCTTTTTCAACCGACTTCAAAAAAGGAGGAGGTTCTCAATTCGACCCGTATGTTTTTTTTCTATGTTTGTTACGCGATAACTCCGCCAATTATGAACCGATTTGAACAAATCTTTTTTCGTCATATAGGTAATACCTCAAGGGTGGTCCCATTTAAATTTAATAATAGAAAAAACAACCAACCCAAGGGTGGAAAATTGGGGATGAACTTTTTTATACACAATATCTCCGCCGATTATAAATCAATTTGAACGATTATTTTTTTGTTGAATAGGTATTACCAAAAGGGTGGTTGCATGCGAATTTGAAGAAAATATTTCACCCCCAAGGGTGGAAAATTGGGGATGAACTTTTTTATACGCAATATTTTCAATTTTTTTAGTTTTTTTTTGTGTTCACGCATTTGAAGTCGGTTTTATTTTTTTTTAAAAGTTAATTATTGACGGGGAGAATCTAGCATAATCCATTGGTTGTCCTCATCAGCCATTACGCGCCAAGAATTTCCCGACGTAAAAGAAGAGAGTACGTAGGACACGTCAAAGTATCTTGAAATCAGATAAAGAGTGGCCAAGCTGGTTTGCCTGGAAGGTGTACAGACCCTCATCATATCCAGCAGTTCGCTCGGGCCGTCGGAGACGACGTCGGCGTGCGCGAAGCAGTACACCCCATTGGGCTGGTTCAGGCAGTGCTGGTAGCGGTCCAGGTCGGTCTTCAGCGGCATTCGTGCATAATCTTCCTCTGGAAATCCATCAACATTGTGATCAAATCAAACGGCAATGCTCATGGGTAATTGTACAAGAACGGCAATCGTTGAAAATAAGGGCATGCTCATGCGCCAATTTCAAGATGGCAGTCCATCATACTCAGATAGTATTAATCATGAGTTAGATAGTGACATGGCATGTCAGAGGCACAGCCCCCCCCCCCCCCTCTGAAAAAGAAGCCTAGATAAATGGTTAAGCTGCTGCTAACTAATTGCTAACATCTACATACTTGTTTTTTTATTTTATTCCCCACGAGAAAGCTGTTGCTGACTGCATCTCACATAATTGTAAGAGATGATCAGGTACAATAAAATTTACCATGTTTTTCAACAATATAGGTACTTACGTAGGTATTATTCAAGGATCAGTAAGGTAACACACGCAAGTGTTGGCGTTGACGCAAGCGTAAAAGAAAGAACCTAAAAACCTTTACCTATTCATCATCTTAGTTTTCGTACAAGGTCTTTTACAGCGTAAACAATAACTTTAAAGATTTTCTTCTGATACAATCATGGTGCCCTAACAATATTTGTGTTAGGTATTTGAAAGCCCAGTACTTAAATTTAAACTTAAAGACAAACGCATTTAGTTTTTTTATAAACAACTAGCTGACCCGGCGAACTTTGTTCCGCCTTAATGGCAATAAATAAGCAGACTTTTTTTTTAATTTCGAACGGGATAAAAAGTATCCTATGTCCTTTTCCTGGCTCTAAACTACCTCCCTGACAATTTTCAGCTAAATCGGTTCAGCCGTTCTTGAGTTATAAGCGAAGTAACTAACACGACTTTCTTTTATATAAGTATATAGATTAACCATAAATGTGACTTGAAAAACGGCCTCACTTGTGGCCCACCTCTGGGATCAATTAGACCTATTTTTGTGGTTATAAAACCAAATAGGTGATCTCACGTGTCCTCTTTAACAGAGGGATAGCGAATAATCCCAACTAAACAGTTTTTAGGCCAGAAGAGACTCTGGATCCTTATAAAGACACATTTTTGGGGTGAAATCCTTTCCTTTAATGAAATGAAGTTTAGAATTTATTAGGCTTTAAAAATGGGTACCAATATTGGTGGGAAATAGGGATGCATACGTTTGAAAGTGCTTATCGCGGGAGGTGCGATTTGTTTGACGCCGAGTGTATTACTTTTATGACCGGACTTTGACAATACTTACTGCTTAGCTTGTAGATTACCTCTGTCGATACCGACTGATGGAACAGAACCAGTAAACCAAACAGGATTAGTTCCATGGCTTATAAAAGTAACAATTCACAATTAAATAACTTTAAAATTATGTAATTTGGTTAATTTTGTTTACAACATTGTTATCAACTATCGCCAGTGGTAGCGTGCTATTGAATGTAATTATGAAAAGGTTGATCACTTGTCGCCTTTTATGTGTTTACTTCAACAATGCAAGGTGCTTCTTGAGTAGGTATTATTTTTGAATTTAAAAAAATATAGTGCATACCGATTAGTACTTTGCCACACAGGGTTCTGTACATTACTCACTTACATAGTTACTTAAATTGCTATCGCTTTTGTTAACTACTCAGGTAATCCCTTTTGATTTTTAATTCGCCTACTGCTGGACAAAGCGCTCGCGCACTGGTGACTTTTGTCGTCAACCCAGTCTATGGAAATGTACATACTAAACGGGAAAAACAGCAGCAGGCAACGAATCCTCCTACTAATATTATATGAAAGTTTGTATGGATGTCTGGATGTTAACATGTTTATTCTTTGACGCAAACTACTGAACGGATTTTGATAAAACTTTATAGTATTATTGTTTATAACCACAGAACATAGAAATGTTCTGTGTTTATAACCCAGAATAACATAGGCTATGATTTATGACAATCTGTGACAAACTTCACGCGGGTGAAGCCGCGGGCAGAAGCTGTACCTATAAATCCTACTAATATTATAAATGCGAAAGTTTGTGTGGATGTTTGTTACTCTTTCACGCAAAAACTACTGAACGGATTTTGATGAAACTTTACAGTATTATTGTTTATAACCCAGAATAACATATTAGGCTATAATTTATGACGATCTGTGACAAGCTAGAGCAAGCTAGCAAAAGCTAGTAAAATAATAAATGAATGGCCCCTAACTAGGAAGATAGAGCACTTAAATAAATATACCTACCGATGTTCATTTATGATTATTTGAATTTATTTAGCACAGAAACGCAAAAACCTAGCAAAACCAGATATTACCTAATGTTACAGTCAGAACTCATAATCGGTCAAAACCACTTCTGACTGCAAATTCAGCCAAAACTGGTTTTGACAGACGCGACGCCCTTAGTTTAACGGAACCACAAACGGAACTATTACTCTTATCCTCCTCCTCCTAACTATTCCTACTATTACACTTATGGTAACAAATAAGTAACAGGAATTTTGTTTACATACTAAGGGTTTCTTCAAAATTAGGGATTTATGGTGAAAACGGGCATTATTTTAGTAATTTGTAAGTACAATTTAATATTCTTCTTATCTATTACGAATAATTAGTTTATTTAGTTTATTAGAGATAACATTATTTAGAAAAGACACACCAAAAGCACTATAATACTCCTACATATACCGATTATGAGTTTTGACTGTAACATTAACAGATGCGAAAATGAATAAAACAAATAAGATTAAACAGTAAGAGTGAAGATGTTTCCAACCTTCAGATTTCGATTGAGGTATACTTGCGCGAATTCATCTATGTGAGAAAATGCGCATTTGGATTCGCACATTAAGGCCCAGAACAGACGGTGAAACGCGACTGCAACGAACTGCAACTGGTAGTTACTTTTGAGTTGCATCTAAGTTTCTGCCATAGCGTCCGTTGAGAGACCACACATGACGCGACCAGTTTGAAACTTTCAGTTTCAGTTTCATTCATCAGAATCATCAGAAAGTTGCAGTTTCGTTGCAGTCGCGTTTCACCGTCTGTTCTGGGCCTAGGTGTTGTGTTACGGGCTCATCTTGCTGCAACGTAAAGGTTGTCATTTATGACTGGAGGCTGGAGACCGCTGACTGATTCTTCAAATCATTATCATCATCATTTCAGCGACAGGAGTACAGGACGTCCACTGCTGTAATTACTGAATGCCTCCCTTAAATGTTATCATATATTTTCGTATTTTTACTACCTCATATAGACCAAAAAAATAAATGCAGTTAGAAGGTATTGTTACTTCAACGACGCCGATATTATGGTCGATATTTGGAGGTTTGACCCTATGGTGTTATTTACGAAGTCACTTCCTTATCCTCAGCAAATCCGTAAGTAATACTTAGGTATTACTATAAAAGCTATGGCCAGACATCTCATTTAACATTGCACCGTTAATTTTACACCTATACTCGTACTTACTTACCTAGTTGTCAATCCTATTATAAAGTTATTTTTCTCAAAGCCACTATAAATATAATGGACTTCAATAACAAAGTTGTTGTAATTACCGGTGCCAGCTCTGGCATCGGCGCCGAGTGTGCCCTGCTGTTCGCGAAGGCATCCGCCAAGCTCGCGCTGGTCGGAAGAAACGTTGGCAACCTGATGAAAGTCGCGAACTCGTGCAAAGATTTCACATCGGAACCTTTGGTCATTGCCGCGGATCTATGTGTGCAGGACGACGTTAAGCAGATTGTCAACAAAACTCTCGCCCATTTCGGAAGGCTTGATGTGCTAGTGAACAACGCGGGGATCATGGTTCTGAGAAGTATCGAAGCCGGCATCGACGCATTCGAGGAAGTCGTACGAACAAACCTGTGGGGGCTTTTTCTTTTGACGGACCTGGCCATGTCGCATTTGATCCAAGCCAAAGGAAACGTCGTTAACATATCTAGCATGCTGTCTTCCATGCCTGTGTCCATGATGACGGCTTATTGCATGTCTAAAGCGGCGGTGGATATGTTCACTAAATGCGCCGCCGTTGAGTTTGGGCCCAAAGGTGTTCGAGTCAACGCTGTGAATCCCGGGCCAGTGAAGACGGCATTAATGAAAAATGCGGGACTTAATGAAGAAGCTAACGACTTATTTTATTCCACACTGGAGTCGGCGAGTCCTTTAGGAAAAGTAGCATGCGGCAAAGATGTAGCCGAGGTCGTGTTGTTTTTGGCGAGTGATAAAGCGTCCTGTGTCACTGGAAGTTGCTATCAAATCGATTGCGGAGCAAGTATTAGGGAACTAAGTATGCTTTAAAATTAAATTATAAACAACTGTCCTCATCATAGGTTGTCTGGTAGAGATCGCTTCATAATGATAAGACCGACTATATTGTCGGCTATTTGGTGTAGTGGTTCAGAACGGACTATTATGCCGAGAGGTCCCGGTTCGATTTCCGGTCGGGCAGAAATTGAAATGGTGCATTTTAATTTCTGTGACGGGTCTGGGTGCTGTTTTATGCATGTTTTTAAAATGTTCAATCGTATAAAAAAAACTAGACCGTGAACATACCTTTTTTCCACTTTTTAAAATAGGGCCACCTATTATCGGGATGAATTCGCGTTTGATAGAGTCATGTTCAATTAATCATAACACCTAGATTAAGTAGCTAGTTGATTTAACTTTTAAAGCTAAGCCATACTTATCAGTTTTTAGGTAATTACTAGTGCATCTAAAAAATGGAAAAAAAAGGTAAGTTCACGGTCAGTAACATTGAATTTAAAAAAGAAGCACAAAAAACTGTACTTTTTACGTTTCAAGTGTTTCTAAAATATTTAAATGGGAGTTTTTGGTAAAATTTTTGATGTCAACTTATTGCTTACTTTTTTAGCCGTCGAACGAACTCACCTTTACACTTATAGGTCCTGTACATCAAATCTATACTTAATATTATAAAGCTGAAGAGTTTGTTTGTTTACTTGAACGCGCTAATCTCAGGAACTATCGGTACGATTTGAAAAATTCTTTCAGTGTTAGATAGCCCATTTATTGAGGAAGGCTTTAAGCTATATACTATCACGCTACGAGTAAGTACCTAATAGGTGCAGAGCAAAAATGAAAAATGTTGCGAAAACGGGTTTTCATGCATACGAAGTCGCGGGCACAGCTAGTTAATCATAATATTCAACAAATTACTTGCTCAGTGACAGTGATTCAACTAGCAGCCGCCCGCGATTTCGTCATATTATTTTCAATCCTTTAATATTATAAATTCCGTTCTTAGTGGATGTCTACACCCTATAAGGAAACCTACATGCCAAATTTCAAGTTTGTAAGTGTTAGTTAGATAATACCGGCCGGCACCAATACCTATCAATATTGTAATATTATAGCCTGACCAGGAACATAAAAACCCTGGCATAGAGGCGCGTCAATTGCATTTGATAGTGCAACACTGAGTACAGTCGTACCTGTGTTAAATTAATAGGCTAACTTTATGTATCAGGATTCAGGATTTCGGGCTATTTTGATATTTTCATAAATTAACGGAAACATATTATTATAGGTAATCTGGTTTAAATAAATTAAATGAAACCATCAATCGAGCTAGTAGGATTTATTTTATTATTCATCAATAATCAAATTCAGAACTTGAATATTCAACTGCAATGTTTGCTCATGAACGCTTCCAACTCGGTACTTCTTTCCCAATTCCATAAAATTCAACACTTAGAAAGTGACAAAAAAATTTAAAATAGGTAGTTGTAACAAACCACAGCTAATTTTCATAGTGGACTGTACTATGCGATAAACATGTCAGTCAATTTGACAACCTTTGTCGGAAACATTATTCAATGAAAATATTGTCCGAACCCTTAGTATTTCTCTTCGACAAATACTTTAACACATTGTGAACCACTTTTCTTTCACGACTATAAAAAGATTTCAGCAATTTAATTCACAAAATCAATTACGCACATTTAAAATATAGTTTGTTTACACTTTGACAGCAATAGACTGACATGCAAGGTGACATGTCAATGAAGTTTTAAGTTACTGTTGCCATTAAAAGAAATTAGTACCATTAGTTTTCCGCAACATGGCGAGGGTTTTTATGTTCTTGGTCGGGCTATACCTTGACAAACGTTTAGGTATTCAGTTTGGCAAATTGGCATTCTGAGTCAAATACTTCAGTTTTTCATAAATTATGCTATAAAAATTTATGGCTTTTAAATAATTTTTGCCAGGGGGGACAACAGTCCTCAAATCATTATTAAAAATCTAGTCCTGTTGTCTCCCCTAGCCAGGGGGGACAACAGGATTTCGAAATCCTGTTGGCTCCCCTAGGGGGCCCAACACAGGGGGGACAACAGGACTGCACCTTATTCCAGTGGATTTGTCGATAAAATTGATCATCTAGCTAGTGTGGTAAGTATATCAGAGCACCCATAACACAAGCATATAATTAAATTATTATTGCTTACTTTGGCTTTGGGGCTAGATGGCTGATGGCTCTGTGTGAAAATGTCCAAGGTTTATTGTGCCGTCTCTTGTGAAATTATTAAAATTAAAATGTATAAAACAGTAATCCAAGTGTCCAACGTATTCGTAAAATATCATCACAATAAGTAGGTACGTAACATAATATAAAAACCCAAACATTGAAACTAGGTAGTTGTAGTTAGGTATAACCAGGGTCGGACTGGGCCGGAAGGGCCCGGGTGGCTGATAGCAATCCCGAGGCCCGAGACTAGATCATGGTGATGGGATACTATCGAAAAATACGGAGATACACAAATTGAGATAAACAAACTGTAAAAAATTTATTACAATACTAAAATAAAGTAAAATAATAAGTAGGTATAGGTGTTATTTTTTATACTGATCATACTTTACCAACNCCCTACTATTAGGATAATAATTATATTGTAGCCTAAGGTCTTACTTGGCTATTTCTCATAATACGAATTATATTAGCCTTCGCAAGTCCTAAACCTGTTGCAAGTTAAAATGTATTTTTTGTAATGTTTGTCACTAAATTTTAACTTGCAACTTGCTATTAAATTCTGTGTTTAATTTAATCACATAATTCAATCATCAATTTGGCATAACACAGTGGCATTTGCCATAAGATTTGTAACTTAGTATTATTATAACTTGCACTTGCCAGTATATCCTTATTATGTATTATTTTTCATAAAAACAATTAATGCTAAATAAATGTTTAGTTGATGAATAATTTTGTATTTTGATTTTCACCTGAGTCTTCCATTTTGATTTACGAAACCTACGAAGCTTATTTCCTCAGATGGCTGTTTTCCTTTACATGGTGGAGTCACAACATTTTTTTATGCATAACAAGGCAGTCTAGGATTTTACATAATGTTCGCAAAAATATAGAGCAATTCACGAAAAAGAGCGATTTGCATAACTTTAATACAAGAAACAAAAATAAACTTGCCGTTCCTTGCAGATTGCATAAGATTGGTAATTCATTTATGGGAAAATGTATTAAATTCTTTAATAAATTACCACAAACTGTTGTAGAACTACCCATTCATAAATTCAAAGGACATATTAAAAGTACCTTAATGAAAAAGGGCTACTATAATGTCGATGATTATTTAAAAGATAAAAATGTTTGGGATGCGTTACCGCCTAGCTTGCATAAATATTTATAACTTTGTACATTTTAAAGCCTGTAAACCTTTGAAAAAGAGGCTGACAATAGTGACTGAGTTTCTTGCGCTGCTTCTTCTCAGCACTGTGCACTGGCCCATTGATTGTCCTGAAGCAGTGTTAGGGTTAATACTGGGACTTGTAATTAAGTGCTTTTTTAAGCCTATCTACAGAAATAAATGAGTTGTTTTATGAGGTTTTTTTTATGAGAATTTAATATGATTAATATCATGTTCTCTTCCATCAAAAATACCATCTAGATGAGTATCGGGCGAGCGCAAAAATTACGTCTCGCGAAATAACAGCGCTGCAGCGCACTTGAGAAGTGAGTTCTTATGTAATTAACGTTAGCGGGGTATACAATATGTAATACATGGGAATTATAAAGACTTTAAAATATTAAATTAAATATTAATAAACGAACTCACTTCTATCTATTGTGCGCTCTTATTTCCCAAAAGGTATTTTTTGCGCTTGACCCGATATCTACAGTTGGTATTGTTGATCGAAGTGTTTACTGAATTTGTGAGCTCACTAGCGATGTTTTGGAAGTTAAAACCAACAAAGCTATCGATGCAAAACATGTAGCAACCACTATGCGATTTATTCAACCGACCTGCTATTGCCTTTGGACTTTGCATATTGCCTGTACATTCCATGTCGTAAGTACAAGTTTTATCAATCGAAAAAGTTGTTGACCCATTGTTATTATTATACATGGTGGCTTTGCATTCAGTATCCAAATTAATCGATTTACGCAAAGAAAACATTTTATTTCAATATTTAATCAATTATTTTTATCCGCTGCGCGCGGTTTCAAAATTGGCACACGTGGATAATTAGCTCCGTTTTTATAGAAAAATACATACATACACTGTTAACAACAAAGCGTAATAGACATAATGGTAGGTATGCGAAAATAAGTTAAGGGCACCCGCGAATTAAATTTTAGATTATTTTTTTCGCGAAAAATACCACGATTAAAAATAATTAATATAAAGCAGTATTGTTGTATTGTTCTGTAGAGCTTATTAAAAAAATTTGGATACTGATTACAAAATCACCTAAACAATTGTATTATAGCTATTAATTGTTTCAGTATTTATCTAAAATATATAATTTGTAACGCGACGTAGGTACTTTTGTTCCAGTTATGATACAGTTTTCTAATAAACTAAGTGAATAAATACTGTACTTGAATCTTATTGAAATTATGGGCTAAAACTTCGTCCATCAGTCATATTACTGAATACATTTAATAATTTGTTATGTTTACCTACTAACTATGTAGTATATTGTAAGTATATAAATATTTCAGATACCAAATTTCAGGGTACATACAAACAGAAGGATAAAGAGAAACACAGAAGACAAGTTCAACGTGTTGCTTAATCTATACAAATTTAATCCGCTAAGACACTCGAAGGTATTCGAAATGTTTTCCAATAAAATTCTCCTGCCGTATAAAGACAGTGGAGGGATCTACAACGACGCCTTGCATTATAATGAGAATGAAAGTATCAAGGAAAAGCAAACGCGAGCTGACGTGAATCTTAAGAAGATACAGGATGCAATACATTCTTCACGTGCTACCAGCAAACGAATTGGTAAACCGGACTTTGAGGTAGACATAGATACAGTACCAGAGAGATTCTCCAGCGAACTGACAGTCAAGGAACTAATCAAAGCCGACCTTTTAAAACCTAAACATGACGCGTTCAAAGATATTTTCGGTCACATTGTAGAAAGTAATGAGACAGCCGGTGATGTTACTCATGCCCCGGTCACGAATACGTATGATAGAGCGTTAGATCTAATTCCTACAACAGTTTCACAGTCGGTTAAGGTTGGACCGATTAATTTAGATAAAGATAATTATAAAGTCTATAGAGATGATGGTGTTGTCGTTATGAGATAGATTTTAAGAAGATTTTACTATATCTGCTATCCAAGTGACTGTAGTATATGGATATTTTTTTAATTTGATATTTTTTATTTCACAAAATTAATAATATTTGACCTTTTAAAGGTAGCAGGAACGCGCTGGATGCAGGCCGCTACCGGGCGATGAAGGCCTATGTTCAACAGTGGACATTCTGTTGCTAAAATGATTACGATAAATCTTTGACCAATAGGATGGGATAGGTAGGTCATGATAACTTTTAGTATAATAAATTATTGCACTCCACTGACAATCACAGGGCACTTGACGCTACTTTCATTATTTTGTTTATCATTTACGTCAAGCCCCATTTAGATTTTGGCTCTGTTTGCACGAGTTATTTATTCTAAGCTTAAAAATAACTAAAGTCCGTTTCAAAATACAGCAAGGATCTCGTATTTTTAAGAGATTAAGGCGTAGGGCAATCAAAGAACATTGTTATGAAACTTAATTTATACAGACTTTATTTACAGTGTAGAAATAAATAAATAAATAATTTAATCGAGGTCCGTAAGTCTTGTGTCGTTTTAGAGGTGGCCCGAGTAGGCTATTTCTTGGGCGTCTTCGTAGGATCTGGCTTGGTAGGGACCGTGGGCATCCCACGCGGGGGCATGGTGGTCTACGTGGTGTTCAACGTGGTGTTGCGGGTAGTGGATCACTTCGTAGTTCACCACCTTGGGCTTCGTGAATTTGAAGATCACCATGGCACCTGCGAAGATGTTACACCGTCACAATCCGTATTAAAGTATTAGTAGAGACGCTAACCTTACTAATAAAAAGTTACACGCTTACTTAGAGTAGGCGCACACCGTTGATTTTTCGTCGGCCGATAGTTTAGTCGGGCAGTTGATCAGTATGGGCATGTATGGGAGTGCGCACAATACGACGAATCGATTTGGCCGATTCTTCATACAATTTAAAATCGGGCACAACTATCGGCCAACTAAAAATCAACGGTGAGCGCCTACTCTTACGTTGCAACGCAGTTATGTGTGCGTTGAAGTATGGAGTTTCATACAAGTAATACTGACCGCCTTAAGTTGATACGGTTACGATCCCTTTCCAGGTCGACAAGTGTGCTACGTCCTTAAAATGTTAGGTACATGCTTGTTGAACTGTTTGCTTTGTTCATAATGACATTTTCGTATTAACCGTCACTATAAAGTGGGTTCACGTGCATATAACTTTTATTAGTTAGAGGGATATGCCCGTTTACACCATCGATCCCTAATTTTTAAGTGACCCCTATGTAAACTAAATTCATATATGTCATCATAGGGGTCACAAGGGGGGGTAAAAATTAGGGATTGGTGGTGAAAACGGGCATTAGAGTAAATCCTAGGTAGGGGATTTGGACTTTTTAAACGTACCTATCTTACTAACATTATTAAAGCGAAAGTTTGTGTTCTCTTTCACGTCAACAAGATCAGTTAAATTTTGAGAACACTACACAATAATTATGTACTTACTGTAACACAATAAGCAAGCAAAGTTTTTGTAAGTATGTAATTAAGAAAAATATAGCTTGGACTGACTTGACATTATTACTCGTAGTCTTTTTTGGTAATGATAATTGACTTTTGGGTTGAAAATTTTCTCATTTCCATTACCGTTTAAAATATCAAAAAAATATGCAACAACTTACCGGATAAAACAAGTGAGATTAGACCAAGGGTCAGGGCCTTCCACGTCTTCAGGGCGATCAGAGCAAGAGCCAATGGAACGAGCACGGAGGCCTTGAACTTCAGTCCGAGGAGGAAAGGCAGCAGCACCTTCTTGATGAAGCCGTGCTCTGAAAAATGGTAATTAATACTGTAACTACTATAACACAATTTAAGTCCATAATGGAAATAGAGTATAAACTAACTGCTCTTAATCCTCAAAGGCTTGGGCAGCTTGATCTTCTTCTTCCTGCCTTCGAACTCCTCAACCTCTTCTTCACCATCCAAAGGCATGTTCAGCTCCGAAGGAAGGTCCACCAGCAAAGACCTTGGCACGTATTCAGAGGCTGCACTGTTCGTGATCTCAGCAGGAACTTTAACTTTCACAGAATGGGTTTGGAGGAACCGGTCTACTCTGTCCACAATTTGTAGCGCGGGCTCCAAAGCCATCCTTGGATCCACATTGCCGTCTTCTAAGACAGCCGTCTTCACGATTGAGAGGTTATCCGTGATTTTGATCTCGTCGTCATTCGCGACCGCTGACATCCACTGCAGGGCTCGAGGTTTCACACATTCCACAGAATATTGACTGAGGCATTCGTTGTAGACGTTCCGTAATAAACTGGAGGCGGAGTAGGTCTGTGCACTGGCGAAGGCAGCTATGGATAATAACACTATTAACTTGGCCATGTTGTCAGACGGCTGAGCTCTTGCTGCCGTCAATGCTGCGGTCACAATGTATGCTATGGGAGTCCAGGGCTTGGTATATATACGAGCATTAATACGTGAGCTGACATCGAATGCGCTGGCCATCTTCGGCGGCGTGTTTCGCCCGCGTACATTTTAATCGCGAGGAAGCAATGTATTGGAAAACTGACACATTGTGCCATAAGACTTGTGATTGATTAACGAAGAATAAAAGTTCAACTCCGTCAATTTGTATAATTTCATTAAATATTACGTGAATTTAATTAAATCAAAAAATACTATGCACCAATAAATCCACGAATTTCTGAAGAGGGCGAATATTACCCTCAGCTCTGCAGTCGGGTAATTTGAAGTATTAATTATAGCTACATAACTAATTAGGTTGGGATAGAGCCTATAAGTCTAATAATGTAGAGTCGTAGAGGGTAAAGTAAATCCCATCAAAAACAATACTTGTCAAAAAAACAAGTCTCGCAACTCAGTTGTTCTACGGTAAAAAGTTGTGAGATCCATGTAATACCAAGTCCAGGCCAGGAAATCTTTAACGTTTTACATAAATATATTGACTTGGCCATCGCATGAAAACACGTGTAAATTAAATTATTTAGTGCGTTTAGTGCAGATGTCCAAGGATTCCATAATTTTTGAATTGATATCTAACGCCGTGTGGTTTAGTAGTAAGGAGTTGAACTCTTTCCACTTGGAAGTACTGGGTTTGATTCCCAATTAGGGACGTGTACTTACTTATAAAACTGTCAAATCAGAGAGTAGGATTGTTATCGCCCGTATTAACCAGGGTGACACACGAACCAATCACATAACTCTATTCAACGCAGTGCGTTCGATTTGCTGCTTCACTTAGCCAAGCATCGTTTGTGAATAACACGGGCGTTAGACAATCTTACTGTTAGTTGTTGTAACTCGACTACTGCTGTATTATTGTCCGTACTACATACTCATGAGAGCTTTGAAGAGCTATTAGTAGTGCAGACGACAGCACATCAGACTACACATTTTCGTTGCAAAGTCGCCTTTATCGCAACTACGTAAGATACCACAATGTTTACGTTGACGTGCTTTCGACTGCATGGACCTATAAAAAAAGTCGGACGGAGTCTCATCAACAAAATACTGTGACATTAGGATACACCAGCTTGCCTGTACGTACAGGCCGGCACGCACACATTCACACCCTGTTACACCACTTCGAGAGCAAACTTCACACAGTTGACACATTTAAGCAGCGAAAAAACAACACGAATACGACATGTCTTGTGTGATGAAATTGTGTAAAAACCGTTCTGTTCGAACAAACAAAAATTAAGGAATCACATTTCACAGGCAAAATAATAATCCAATCACTTATTTCCCGACATTAAAATATTGAAATTAATTGAAATCAAACGTCATTCACTCGAAAAAATAATACGTCAAAGACCAGTGTTCTCAGTTATTTACGTGGGAAAATTACCCGAAATATGGGAAATTAATAATGATTTTAGGACTTTTTAGTTATGTATTACGCATACTATGGAAATAAAATAATTTATCATAATAATTGTGTTTTAATGGGATATATTTTCATAGGCAAATTTGATCCTTCCCAAAAATGTGGAACTGCGAAATTCAAATTTTCTTACATTGATTGCAAGTCAGTGTCAGGTTGTATGTTAAAAAAAATCTATCAGAGATAATAATAATATATTGATGATGCATAAGATTATGATTATAATGTACACAAGATTCGTAATTTGTAACTGCGTGAATTATTTTTGATCAACATTATGTACATACCCTGACACACTGACTTGCAAACAATGTAAGAAAATTTGAACATTGAAAATTTCGCGCCTACCTCAACGCATACACCTTTCATCCTTTTAAAATGGCACGGAATAATTCTGTCTACATTTCCAAGTAACATCTGCCGATCTATGTTTTTCTTAAAATAAATGGGTAAAATGTTTTGGCTAACATGGCATCCCTAAATTCACTCACACAATAGACAAACGCCAAAATTTTGCGTCACAGTTTTGTTGTAGCGCGAGTTCCGTCCGCCTTTTTTTATAGGTCCATGTTCGACTGTACTTACCTATGTGACCATTGGCGTAAAGGCTTGGGTAGGCTAGGGTTTAGGGTCTTAGGGTCATAAAGTATGACTATTATTAGATTTACTATTTCTAAGATTTTTTGTGGAGGGCCGTAAGTTATCGGCCCACCCGCTATAAGTATTATAAAACGTGAATAAAATGACATAATTTACTATTCATGAGTGATGTGCTTTGAAATTAGCTGCTTGCTTCTTCTCAGCATTGGCCCATTTATTGTACTGGGACATGTAAAAGTTTGTGGGTTCTATTCCCGCCTTAGGCAGTTCGATTTTTTCAAGTTATATAATTTTCAAATTAGTTTGAGATGCGACTCTTAACGCTAAAAATGAAATAACTGTGTATGTAAAAGTACTTTTTAAAAGCCTACTTGCATATGTAAATAAATGAGTTTTAGGAGTTTTTTTTATGTTTACAAAATTTAACTCTGTGGCAACTGGCAAGTCATTGAACTTTATTTGTATACATTTCCCCATACTACGCTAGAAAAAGGCACAAAGCAATCCATGGTAGCCTCTCCCAAAACACTACAAAACAAAGATGTTCCGATTCTTTTACCATCATCATTGTCATCATTTCAGCCACTAACGTTACTGTTGAACAAACCCTTCCCCAAAGGTTTCCAGATGAGCCGTTTGGTGCGTCTTGTATCCAGCATTTTCCTACTGTGTGGTAGATAACGTTGCCGAAAGCATACTTGGTACCTTTATGAAGTCATCTGTCCACATACACGCCTCCACTCCAGAACCTCTGCAGGCAGCATCAGTGACTTTCAGTCTGCGTGCTATGTCAGCGACTCTAGTTCATTTACCGCTTCTTTCAGCCTATTTCTGCCGTTTCTTCGCAGCACCAGACCATAATATTGTCCTGAAGTGGTGGTAGGGCAAAGTATTTGGGAGATATACAAGCGCCTTAAGCGCGTACCGGAAAACATAGCGTGGGACGTCCACAGGAGGACCGACGACCTCATAAAGGTAGCAGGAAGACGCTGGATGCAGGCCGCCACCAACCGGTCATTGTGGAATCATTGGGGGAGGCCTATGTTCAGCAGTGGATGTCCTATGGCTGAAATGGTGATGATGACGTACAAGCGCCCTAGAAAGGGCGTAAGTACTGAATAAATGATTTGATTTGATTTCAGCCAGCAATTTCGTTAAGTATAACAAAGGAAAGTGATCTAACGAATCGAGATCAACAATTGCGTTCGCATTCCTTACGTAAGAGCGTTCATTTCTTATATTTGACATTCCGGTCATATATTTAGTGAAAGATGTCGCTACAAAACGGATGCGTGCGCGCATGTCTCGAATCGCAATTGGCGCCTTGGACTTGGGTGTGTAAAGGCTTAATAATAAGTGTTGATTGGCTAGACGATCCTTCATTAACCCACTGTTGAAGAAAGTGCTGACCTTTATACGATTTTAGATCGTTGCATCCTGGTTTTCTATTGTCCTTTTTCTACGGATCTTTTTGGTTGTCAGCGTGAACGGTCAAATTAAGTCATTATATTCACTTAAAAACCTAGTTAAGGTACTTTATTAAAAATCTACATAATATTTTATTATTATTTAGACACAAATTGCTTTTACAATTTTTATAAATATTATGATCCCATGTGGGTGAAATAACGACCTCATAAAAGGTAGCAGGAAGGCGCTGGGTGCAAGCCACTGCCAAACGATAATTACGGAAATAATTGAGGTGGCCTATGTTCAGCAATGGATGTCCTATGGCTGATATGATGATGATGATGTTTATGATCCGTTCTCTATAGCGCTAGTCAGTCAAGCTGTCGATCCTACCAATAAAACTATGTCAACACATCATGACGACCTACAAATCTTTACAATGCTTGTCGAGTGACCTTGTTACAGCCTGTATACTTACCCCCTTAGGTACTAATAAAACTTAGGCACGCACCCGTATGTGCTCCCGTTACGGTGTTTTAAAGTGACGTTTAGTATGGAAAAGTCATTTTTAAACAGTGTTCAACAACTGTGTAACTTTTTATTAGTAAGGGGGTTAATGAAAGAAATTAGAAAGAAAGAAAGAAACAATAATATTTAGTCCAAAATCCTTAGACTACAACATCATTTAATTATAAATACCTACTTGTACACACGACACCACATCAGGCTACCCTTTTTTGTTGCAAACTCGCCCCTATTACAACTGCACAAGAACCCACAGTGGTTAACTTGACGTGCCGTCGTCTGTACATAGCTACTCGTAGTTTGTTTAATGAACCAAAATGGCAGCCACTCGGTGCATTATTGAGTCATACAAGATACAGCCTAAATACGCTGTCATCATCTATCTAGCAATAATCTCCGCATCCATGAACTCCGCAGGAGGACTACCTTCATTTAGGAGGCAAAAGGGAGGAGGCCACACTACCTACCTAATTCCCCATGCTCTGGTCAGGGGCAGTAAAATTATGCTCGTGGACCCCCTAGGGGTCGCTGACCACCGATTAAGCAACACTGCTCTAAGGCATCAAGTAGTCTTATAGCACTGGCCAGAGGTGCCTGATGATGATACCACAGATGAGAGAGTATGTCTAAAAAGACTGTAGGTAGGTACTTAAAAAAAAAAAAAAAATTTTAATAAACTCTGACGTCACTAAACATGTAAAATTTGATCCATTGATTAACTACGGTAGTCCTCGAAACTATTCAGGCCGATTTCGCTGCTGTCGTCGTCCTTTGAATATTTAGCAGTAAGTAGGTGGAGTCCCAATGCCTCCGTTACAACTCATAACTCTATAAAAAATAGTTGCCACCTCTGTGGTTTAGTGGTCAACCTGCATCCCAACGGTCCTAGGTTCGATTCCATTTGGGGTAAAATTTTCTGCTTCATATGTGATGAAAATGAAATCATCTTTCTTAACCAGTTTCAAGTTAACGAGGTGAATATCACCACTCCTTTGGCTGGTGGTTTCTAGCGCATAAAATGTTTTCAGATTTATTTTTGTACCTGAAACGATGCAATGCGCGCCAAACCTAATAATTTTAAATAGTTTTTTCTTTTTTTATTTTGTTTTAATAAAATAACATAAATTATTGTTGTTTGTTTTTTTTTTTATTTGGCTTACAAAACTGGATTTCTGAACGACATTGTCTATGACAGGAAGCGAGAACCATAAACAATAGACAAACGTCAATCACATCCATCTGTGATCACATCAGCTGTCATTCACGCACGCTCCGTCACGTCACGAACGAACGAGAACTGTGTCGCGCGCTTCAGCGGGACCATGAAGCTACAGATAAAAATGGAGGGCAAAGTTGGGAACAAAACTTGAGTCAAATACCTACTTATCTCTATCTCGCTCTCTGTGGGCCGACCTCTCTTTTTAGTGTGAACTGTAGTATTGCTATCTTCTTATTTAAATCTCCTTGTAAATTCTTCGAAATAGCCAATTCACTAACCAAATAAGAAGTTAAATAAATAAATTATTAATATTTGAAACTTAGATTACCTAGTTAAATAAAAAATCACAAAATTGTCGGCCATTTAGGCTTAATGTGTTGGCGAATCAGGGAATTACAATCCCAATTTCTGAGGTATCGGTAATGTGGCAACATCGGCCGAATCCGGCCCATCATGGCGGTTGTTTACTATGCAGTTGATTTCGTTTGAGATTTTTCAAGGGACGTTATCATTGTTTTGTCTGAAGAAATGGTGCAAAATTGTATAGTGCGTGGTTGCGGTAGTTCGTGTTATCCTGGAAGTGATATAAAATTCCACGCGTAAGTGTTTATTTCGTGATTTCTGACAGTGGATCATTGTTAACATATTTCTTTGTATTTTCACAGTAATTACTTCCTAAAACGTTTTACCAGTATTTAAACTTATTATTAAATGTTACATATGTCAAGAAAAAGAAGATTTTACATTGAGTTTCATTGACTTTGAGCAAATTTAAAATTTTTGTTTCTATAAGACATTTTGAAGTAGTATGACCATATTGAGGATATATCTGGGACTTTCTGTGGGACCTTACTTATCTAATTTTGCATAATGTTTTCTACGGCCGTTTACTGTAATCAATCCATATCCAAATCCGTCTGTCAACTGCCAAATTAAAATCTGTTTTCTATCAAATATCCACAGTTTTCGATGCCTTTACACTTTCTTAATGTTGTAATTCATCTTAAAACAAAAACATCGAAAACCTTTTTTCATAATCATATTAAGTGCACTTTATCAAGACACACTGTTTAAACGTAAATCAGTCGTTGTCGTCCTGAGAAAAATAAATAAAAGGTTACCCTACTTAGAAAGAGAGAGCCTGCCCACAGAGAGCGAGATAGTGATACATAGGTTGTGCTTCAAGTAGGTATTCTAAGTCTGGCCTCCATTTTTATCTTTAGCTTCATGAGCGGGACAGTCCATCCCAAAAAAAAAAAAAAAAAAAAAGAGAACTGTGTCTCCGTGCTCAATTTATGTGAATTTAAACCGTGAGATCAATCTATTGCCGTAAGGTTTCTCTTCGTATTTCATCTCCGAACTAAATACTATGCTTTACTTGTGATATAAACCGGTTATTTGGTGTAGCGACTGTGTTTGTGCAACAATGGCTAATAATCGTATTCCGTCGGGTCCCAACACTCCTGGAAGCACCCAGACGCCTACGCAGCAAGGTGTGAAGATATTTATACAAAGGGACTACTCCGAAGGCACAGCAGTGAAGTTCCAGACCAGATTTCCGCCAGAACTCGAAGACAGAGTAAGTGAAAGCGCCCAGGGCGTTTATCCCACAGTTTTGTTTATCGTGTCAACTGAACTTTGACAGGGACATTGTAATCGCGAATATCCTTGTTGATGTATGACTGTGGACGGTTTTGAGAATTTCAAGGCAATTATGAAGACAATTAACGTTAACTGCCTCTGTAAATCAGAGTCAGAGAATCAGTTAACCTAATATTGAGTCCAATTGAATAATTTGATAGCTAATCTCATTTTATCATTGAACTTATCTCTCATGTTAGTTTGGAATGTTATGCCAAGATTGGTTTCAGTGTAAACTTATTGCATTGCAAAACATTAAGGCTGAGCTGCACCACATAACTTTAACCGTAACTATATGATAACCAGTGCTTTTTGTATGGAGTTTGACAGATTTTTAAGGTTGTTAAAGTTAAAGTAAGATGGTGCAACCCAGTCTAAATTTACCACATTAACTTAATTTATTTATCACATTGTCCTGTTCTAACAAAATTAAAAGTTATTTTTGAACTTGATTTACTGTTTCTTTGACCAATTTCATTGTTAGTTGCAAAACAAATATAAAACATGCTATAATTAGCTTAACCTCTTCTTGAATTTGCTTATCATCAAATTTCTATGATATAAATTATAAATAGTATCGACACGTTAGAATTAAGTTGTATATCAACGTTTTTATGTCAACATGTCTTCAAAATATATTTTCAGATAGACCGCCAAACGTTTGAATACACGATGGAGAGGTTGAACGAACATTTTGACATGGCCGAGACAGCAGACTGCAGCACGTACTGTGAGGGTTGCCTCGCTTGCCTCACCGCTTATTTTATTTACATTTGCACAGAAACACACTATGAAAAGGTAAGAAAAATTCAAATAAACTTAATTTTTTTGTATGTTTAATTTTGTAAATTATAAAATTATCTTACATTTTGATAGAATTTTATATGACATGTCTGGTGTTAATTCGTTAGCAGTCTTTTTATTTTAATATAATCATATTCACCTTCATAAGCCAAAAATAAGTAGGTACCTACGAATCCTGTGATATGAAGATTCTTTGTTAATGACTTACACTTATGGTATTAAATAACATTAATTTTGATATTGTAAATAATACCATCTTAATTTCTTCACTCTTATTTTAATTAAATTTAACTATCCAAGAGACAGTAATAAATCATCATACTACAAAGTTGCTCACTTCATAATAATAGATAGGTACCTAAAGATGACCTCATCATATTGGGTGAAGCGACCTATTCTTGTTACTATAACCATCATGAGATTTTTATGTCTCCCAACTTCTTAAGAGTTACCTTATCTAATCTTGACACAACTTATTACTATTTTCCAACCAGAAACTAATATGAATATTATGTTACATTTCAGCATTTACGGAAAGTATCAAAATTCATAGCGACACAGAATGAAAGAATTTACAATCCAAGAGGCATACACATCACCGACCCCATACTAAGGGGTTTGCGAGTAATTGAGATAACGGTGATCGATGTACCGAACTGCCAGAGTCCGACAGGTAACTCAACATCAACTATGAGGCACACTTGACCACCACACGACAGCAGGGAATTCTTTATGTAACAAACACGTTATTGGTTTTAAAAACCATTGTATCGTGCGCCAGTGTTATTCTGTATCGATAACACGACCAGGACTTTAAATTGAGAGATTGCGATGGACTAGTGAACGTATAGAATTCTTCCTGCAATAAGTCGGAATAAGCTGATGTGAATGTGGAAGTCGAAATATATGATGTGAAATTTTCTTGATGTCTAAGTTTTTTCACGGTGGTTGGTAACATGATAGGTTAAAGCATGTTTAAGAGTTTGACAAATGAGATAAAAGAGCCTCGAACATATCTTGTATAAAACAGTTGCTTTTTCTGGAATCATTTCTACCGAATCAAGTAGTGTTGTGAATAAAATAATCATGCTATGAAACTAACTACTGAAAGCTACATTTATTGGAAGTGTCTATATGGGAATTGTTCTTTTAAATGAAAAAAAGTGAACCTGTATTTCATACAATACAGCTTTCTTTCTTCACTTCACTTTTCTATAGCTTCAAAGTAAAAAAAGCAAGTAACTAAGTAATGAAATAAACAATTTTTCTTTCTTTATATCAACTGATCTAGCTCATCTTTCATTTGTCAATCTCTTCAGTGCCAGGCGTTATAGCCTTCCTTATTTTGTATAATTCATGGTGTTCAATGTCATGTTGATCAGATATGTTTAAATATTCTTGCGTATACATACCATTAGGCTCTTAAGTGATGGAATCATGAAGAACTGCGTTTCAAATGCAGCACATTATCTATGAGATGTTAGTTCTATACGTAATAAACTTAATTGTGTGTTTGACTCAAAAATAACCAATTTTGAATAGTTTAAACATGTATATTTCTTTAATAAATAGGTATTTTATATCTTTATAAATTAGTGTAAAGGTTTATTGGATTAGTAACATTGTTAATGAGTGTTAATGAATGTGATTGATTTTGTAAATTAATATGAAAATTTATAAGTGAATTCGAAAGTCTTATTGGTAGTAAAGATATTATTCTTACTATAAAGGCATGATGAATGAAAAGAATTTATATAAGGATATTATGATGACAAGTCATAAAATGCTTTGGTTAAATCTGTGGTATGCTTGTGTGTGTTTGGCCATTAATATTGAATTAACCGAAAAGTTTTGTAATTTTTTACATTAACGTAGCTTACATTTTAACTTATTAACCTAACTTTCCGAGTTAATTCACGAGTTATGTAAATCACAACTATTTTTAAGAATATAATACATAATATTATGATTCATTATTTCGATGTATTAAACCATGTGTTCAAGAATTCAATGTTTAATTTATAATGGAAAATATTATGAAACTCATGGTCTCAAGAAAAAAGGTCAGTCACTGATAATTTGACACACAGCTTATTTTCAAACAGATGTCATTTTGGATAACTTATATTTTATACCCTATTCTTTGGTAGATAAAGAAGAAAATTTTGCTTCCTAATCATATTCTGTATGCAATCTTCTCTGCTTGCTAAATAAATCATTTTGACTCCTTGTTCAAAATAAATAGCGTGTTTTTATTTATTGGTGTTTTAAGTTTAGTACATTTAGTTTACAACTCACAAATAGCATTCTTAAGTAATTTTTAAAGTCGATGATGATTATTTAAAATTTCAAAAACAGGGTTTCTGTTAGAAAATCCTATTTCAGACTATATTTTTAGATAATAAATTGTTTTATTGGATGTTAAATGCATGCCGTCAGTATATCATATAAGAATATAAATGTCTTCAAATGATTTTAAACTTTATTGCTCTTATTAATAACAATGAAAATGTTATAGCACCGTTTAGCCAAAAATGTTTGTTACTTTCTGTCACATGTTGATTGCAATGAGATGAAAAATGGCAAACAGTGTTTGAAATAGGGTTCAAATTCATTGTTGTGGTGGGTTGAATTGCTGACGACCTTACTACTAATGTGATTCATATAATGCTATTTATGAATTTATTTTATTATTATTCGTGTAACTTGTACTTTTATTAACTTTAGATATTTGATTCTAGTATAATTTAAATGGTAAGTATTTTAAGTACTTTTTTTAAGTTACTTTATAGTGCTTATACGTTTGATATGAATTGTAGATGTATAAATAGTTGTTCTTATGACAGCCATCGTGAAATTATGAACTTCGTCAGTTTATAATATAACGCGTAGGATTGAAAACTAACAGTGGATTAGGTTATATTGTAATCTAACTACGCCAGATTATAATTTGACGATGGCATATTGTATTGCTAGCTAACTGCCAATTTTTCCGATAGAGGCGCTGCTGATTTTTTAACAACTTAAGAAGCCTGGTCCGTGAGCACGTAGAATCCCGTCCAATGACCCCAAGCTGCCCATCCTTGTCGCTCACACGTAATTATGTTGCTGTCGATCTCGCACACTCACTGCGGGCGCCCGTCGCACACACGTCACAGTCGCGACAGCAATATAATTACGCGCGAGCGATAAGGATGGGTAGCTAGGGGTCATTGGACGGGATTCTACGTGCTCACGGACCAGGCTTTAGGCACCATTAAATGACGAAACAAGCCTTAATTTTGTTGAGCTCAGAATTTGTCATGTATACGTCTAAATAAATGCCACCACAATAATTTTGTGTAAATTAATTAAAGCACAGATTATTCTACACTATAATCATAGACAAACAAAATAAATAATTTTATTATAACAAGTAATAATAAAATTGGTTAGTTATTTTGATAGTTTCTTTCTATGCAGTTTTCCATTTAAAACCCTCTGACATACTTTTGCTTCTTTTTCTTATGGCCCAACTATTAGTAATACTTTTCACAACGCCAATAAGCTTTAAGTAAGACCCGGTTTCCACCAAAGCGGAGCGGACACACACACACTACGCCCCCTCAAAACTCAAACTTAAGTTGTATTTAATCTAAAATGTTCCATAATTTAAGATTGCTAGTTGTCGAGTTTTTTGACTGCTTGCTTGTTACACGTTTTATTTATTTTAAAATATGCATGTGTGTATGTAGTCAGGTAAATTGCACATAATTTTATTTGATTACTTTTAACTTAACGGGATTTGGTATGACGCCACCTGGCGGTGCGAAAATGAAACTTTCTTGATACAATATTTAAGATGTAACCGGCGATTCGAAGACTTGTTCAGTCAGCGTCAAATAGTTCGTGACAACGCAAGTGGCCAAAAAGTTTATAACAACCTTATTCTAATTGTAACAAAGACGTGTTTCGAACTTATTGGCTACTTTGGGCAGGCCTGTTCATCTCCGCGAGTTTACATCGAAAACAAAACACGCACGATGGCCCACCTACAGGATACTATTCGACAAGGCCTCACATACGAGCGAACATTGACTCACGCACGCGTATTCTTGTGTATGATGGAAGAAAATAAAGAAAATGTGTACTAAATACTGTGCAGTATTTAACTGCCTAAATAATAATAAAAACACAGAATGTACTTTTTTAAGTTGCCTCAAGACACTGAGAGGTAAATAAGTAGTTAATATTATTCTTGATAATTCATGCTAAATCATGTATTTCCTCCGCCATTTTCCGCAGTTTGGCACCTAACGTCACATCATTTTACCGAAGTCAGCCCTATAGCTTCGGCGCAGTACCGATCACTGACGTTTGTCAACAAAATGGTGCTTGACTCTTGAGACAAGCTAAATTACACCATAATGTTAATGACATTGAGCATACATTTTTTTAAATACCTTCGCGAAGTAAAACTTCTGTACGTAGTACTTATTATTATTCTGTGCTTTGGGTGTCACGGACTATTTGACGCTGACTGTACCTACATGTTAAAATGGCAGTTTCTTTAGAGTAGGCGCACACCGTTGATTTTTCGTCGGCCGATAGTTTAGTCGGGCTGTTGATCAGTATGGGCATGTATGGGAGTGCGCACACTACGCCGATTCGATTTGGCCGATTCTTCATACAATTTGAAATCGGGCACAACTATCGGCCAACTAAAAATCAACGGTGTGCGCCTACTCTTATTATTTAACAAAGTATACTGTCGCCTATTGTTTGTAAATATGGTTGTGTTATATAATTTTGGTAGAAATAAAATATAATGCATGGCATTCTTTAATTTATCTTACATTATAATGATCTCAGAGAGATTTTTAACTATATGGAACCCATAACCGTGGTCAAATATCTAAAGTTTAATTTTCCATTTAAAAACGTCTACCACAGAAAGGTTGGTGGTGTATAAAACTAAAAGCAGCCCATAAATAAAAGATGTTAAAATGACAAAATAAATTTTTCGCTAAAATGCCTTATAATCTTACTTTTAATGCAAACTAATATTTATAGGAATAGTGCTTGGCTGTCTCCGTACCCGAGGTATGGAAGCGGCACGGGAGGGGTGACATTAATGAGGATCAGTACTGTTGTAGAAAATTCAATAAAACTAGTATCTACGTTAATCTTTAAGACATAAGAAAGATATATCTTTTTGAATTATCCAAATCGGACCATTACTTACGAAGATATTAAGTAATAAACATTGGCCGTTTTTGCCGCTAAAAGTCAACGTACGCAAGGCCGCGTGACGTCATTATATCCGAATCGAGCGCAGCCGGCGTACTAATGGGATGGAAAATATTTTTTTCCGGCTAAACTATCAGTTTTAGAAAAAAACTTTTAATAACATTTATTCTTCAAAATTTAATGTACCGTTTTACGTTTTAACGCAAATACGCCCATATACTGTGCTCGAGATTTAGTTAGGTCTTTTAACATAATGTGTCATATTTTTAAGAAATATAATTAACTTGAAAAAATCGAATTGCCTAAGGCGGGAATTGAATCCACGATGCCTTAGGCAGTTCGATTTTTTCAAGTTATTTATAATTTTCAAATTAGTTTGAGATGCGACTCTTAACGCTAAAAATTAAATAACTATATAATGTGTCATAATTTATAAATAAAACAATTTGCTAAATATTTTCATGGCTTTGTTTAAGATTTGGATTATAAAAAATATATGTTTATGTAAGCAACTACTCGTATAGATTGACGAATCGTATGATTGGGCTTTATACGTGGCGTAGTTTTGCACATATGCCTATTTACCTAAAATTTTATTTTGTATCTAATGGAAAAAAAATATTTTTTTCTTACTGATGTTATAGATTAGAGCAAAGTGAAATCATTGCTTAAATAATTGGAAAAAGGCGTAAGCGGCAGTTTCGCCCTTATACGTAGGAGCCATCGTTATAACATATCTGCTTTTGTTTTTATACAATATCATTGAGTATTATATTAAGTTGAAATGTCGCGTGACGTCACTTTTGAGTAAAAATTATACTCAAGCGTGACGTATCGCGCCATTTCAACTCGATGTAGCACTGTTACTATTTAATTATGAAAGAAAATAAACAATATGAGTCTAATATTTTCTAATTATCTGTCTGACGGACAAATAATTGAAATTTTGTCATCTAGCCTATTATTATGACGTGACAGAGCATATTTGTGGGTCTAGACAAAGTGCAAATTATAATCGCAAACCAGTCGAAAAGTGGTCGAAAAGCCCCTTTTTTGTATGGAGTTTTGACGGATTCGATTTTCGATTCGATCAAAAAGTCCGTTTTGTCTAGGGGGGTAGAAGGATATCTGAAGTCTTTCTGACGTTTGACTGTCACAAAAACCTCCCCAGACACTGACCCAGTTAAACTCTAGTACCTATAGTTTGTTATTCAAAATATTAAAATGGGATTTGAAAAAATTGTAAAAACTATGTATCACTTGTTATAACATTGTGTGTAGTATTAATGTATGTATAAAATGCACATATTATTTGAAAAATTGATATTAGTTTTAACACATGAAAAAGAAACATCCAAATTTTTAAATACTTCTGTATAATGTACTAATGGTTAGTATTAAGACGATATAGAATTATTTGTAAAATTTATTATGACTCGTATTAAAATATTTGGAATTTAATAATAGCAGTTGTATTATTTCATCACTGTAGGATTCGGTAGAAACCACCTTGGCTAGTTTGCATGAAACTCATAAAAAATAGTACCCACATTTCGTTTGCTTTGGCAAGTTCCGTTTTTAGAAGTTAGACTAGTTGAGTTTTGAATGACTATGAAGTTGGAAACATGGAATTTTCGGACAGATCCAGTTTATTTTGTAACCTATTATTGGTACCGTTGGATAGAGCTCGTGAAGCACTTTCAGGATCAGTAACCAGTTTTTGAATATCTTGTATACCTAGTTTAGAAATAATCGATTGAGATCACTTATCGTTTCCACCCTGTAACCACTAGACTGCATAGGCACAAGGCTTAAATGGAATACAAGGCTTTAACAGAAAGGCACCAACCGTTAAGATTTAATCCAACTTTTATTATCGTGTAATTCGAGATAAAGTAGGTAATTACTTTTGGCGTAAACAAAACAAACGTCTCATCTCAAAGATCTGGACGCGTAATTCTTAAGAGGCGGTAAACAACGTTTTACGACGTCTAATTACAGAAGCGTAGGAGGATAAGACAGGTCCTTTTACCGATTGCAGAAAGAAGTGTAATGTTTTTAAGTGTATGCAAATGATGTTGGTATAAATGTTTGAATGAGAAGTTTTTATTATCATGTCCTTTACTTACTCCGATCTATCGATCGACCTTTGGGTAGGTAAGTTACTGTACCTACTTACTAACTTATGTGTTTCAGAATAAAAGGTAAGCTATAAAAAGATTATTGCCCGTTTTCACCATCAATCTCTAATTTTTAAGTGACCCCTATGGGAACACACAACAGGAATTTGGTTTTAATAGGAGTCACATAAAAATTAGGAATTGATGGTGAAAACGGGCTTAAGCAAGTATGCTAATTTTACTCATAATACTTACTGCTGTTATGGTCCGCCTACATTTATTGTCCATAACGTTATGATTCCTGAGAAAGAACGTAGGTAAATAACTTTTTTAAAATCGGTAACACGCGCGAAGACAAAACGAAACTCGCGCGGGCGAAGCTTCAAGCAAAAACTAATTTTAAAAGAACTTCAAAGGAACCAAAGTGCAGCATGCTACTTCGAAAACAAGAATCCAACGCGCGAATAAACTAAGTGCTGATCTTAATTGTAAATTAAAAACTAAACTGAGATAGAACGAAGCGAACACGGTTGATTAAAAAAGTTGTTACGGTTCTGAAAATACGCTTTTCTTTCTTGAGAGTTCCCTTTGACGGCAGAATATTAAAATTAAAATGCGAATAAACGTTTTTGTGAGGGCTGTGTACCGTTTTGGGTTTGTTTAAAATAATTTAAACGGTCGGCCGTTTGGTGTATAGTGGTTCGAAACGGACTACTATTCCGGAGGTTGCGGGTTCGATTCCCGCACAGTACAAACATTTGTGTGCATGAACATATTTGTTTGTATTGGACTGGGTGTTTTCTATGTATAATAAGTATGTATTTACAAAAAAAAAAGTATTTAAGTATGTTTATATCCGTTGTCTAGTACCCATAGTACAAGCTTTGCTTAGTTTGGGACTAGAAGCGCAGTGTAAATGTCCAAGGATATTTATTTATTTATTATTGATGCGTTTTTTAATGATGACGTAACCTCCAAGTATGATTAGCTAGGCCTACTAGGTACACCCCTACTCTCAATAATGAATTTTTGTGTCCATGATTAATGCTATTACCGTTTTTTACTGCTTATTGGGTAATTAGTACTTTCTAAAAAAGAAATCGACTTTTTAAAAGTTTTATAAGTAGGTACTTTGTTAGAAAACATTAATAAAATGGCCGGATCACAGTCTCACATAGATCGTACTATCGAAAGAATTCAAGATATGCTTAACTACATCATAAATAATATTCTTGATCTAGGCAAAAAAGAAGCAATTTTGTTTCAATTTTCAGTATTTATTATTGAAATAGGTGTCAACCCTGGGCACATTTAGAGATTTAGGGCCGATTTTTCAATCGTCAGATATCTTTTAACTGATGAATAAACTTGTCATTTTGACATATTTTCCATACCGAAACTGTCAATGTGCCAAATTATTCTTCAGTTAAAAGTTATCCGACTATTGAAAAATCAGCCCTAAGTAAAAATAAACATCTTTCCATTTGGACTTGGAGACAAGTTTGTTCAGTCAAGGGGCTGAGTGACCGATTTTTTTGTGAAAGGGATTTGGAAGAGTTTATTTTAATACTTAGCATTTTTATTTACGCTCCGCTCTCTAGCTTTGACTGATGTTTTTTACTTATTTATACGGTTTTATATTCTGAATTTTATTTCTCTTTGGAGATTACTTAAAATAAAAATAAATGACATTGTTATCAATATTACTGCTAAAAAAATGTTTGTTGCAATAAAACACCTATTTAATAACTAGCTACATATATGCTAAAGCTTGCTGCTTGATGTACAGTCAGCGTCAATTAGTTCGTGACACCCAAAGTGGCCAAAAAGTTGACAACACAACCTTATTCCAATTGTAACAAAGACGTGTTGCGAACTTATTGGCTACTTTGGGTGTCACGGACTATTTGACGCTGACTGTACCGTAGCGTAGTAAGGGGGTGCCCATTAATTACGTGACACTTTTTATCTGGCAAAATCTCATGAAATCTCACCAAGGGGGGCGGGGGGGTTAAAAAAATTAGCCGAAATTGTCTCACGTAATTAATGGACGCCCCCTAACCGTTGTGTAGCGAGGCGTCGTTCATTCATACAAGTGAAAACTTTTTTCAGGCATGCCCGTGGCTACGAATCGTAGCATCTTCGTAGCCTTCGAGGCTACGACGAAGAACTAACACCCGTACCGTACCTACCAATTCACAAACGATGCTTGCTTATGTGAAGTAGCAAATCGAACGCACAGCGTTGAATGGAGCTCTGTGATCGCTTCGTGACCCTGTGCGTCGACGCGCACTGTGAGACCTCATAGTAATGTTTGTGAATACGGGCGTAAGGCACAAAATAGAAAAGTACCTACATACTAACGTTAGTAAAGTACTGGGTGGCGCAAAAGTACTGGCACTAAAGAAAATACTTTTTTTTTTTTATATGACATTTTCTGTCATTTTTTTGTTGAAAATTGTGTAGTGAACAAATGTAAAATACACTGAAAATAAACATGGACCGTTTTACTCCCCAAGAACGTGGAATAATTGTGTCAATGTTCTTACGGACGCTTTTCCAGGTCGAGTTATCTCTCGTTTTGGCGATTTGCCTTGGCCTGCAAGATCACCCGATCTGACCAGTCCAGACTTCTTTCTTTGGGGTTTTTTGAAATCTCGGGTGTATGTGAACAAGCCACAGACTCTCGCAGCTCTAAAAGAAAACATTCGTCAAGAAATAACGAACATATCGCAGGAAGTGTTACGGCAAGTTATGCAAAATGTCATAAATAGGGCTCAAATGTGTATCAACTCTGGAGGTCACCATTTAAAAGACATCATCTTTAAATCCTAATGGTACGAAATTTAATGGCACAAATATACATTTAAAAAAACCTAAATCTAGTTTTCTAATTTAGAAAAAATGTTATAGCTGAACCAAATAGGGTCTTTACTTTTGCGCCACCCAGTAGTTCCCGTGGGAATTCCTAAGTATACTATAACCTGCCCAGGAGTATGAAGAATAATTGTACCAAGTTTCGTTAAAATCCGTCGAGTAGTTTTTGTTTCTATAAGGAACATAAAGACGGACAGACAGACAGACAAAAATTTTACTGATTGCATTTTTGGCATCAGTATCGATCACTAATCACCCCCTGATAGTTATTTTGAAAATATATTTCATGTACAGAATTGACCTCTCTACAGATTTATTATAAGTATAGATAGATTAAATTGGTGAAGTATGTAAATTTTACCAATCACAAGGCATGATTGTTATTCGTTGCGAATTTGCATCGTGCCGCAGTGTTGTGTAGTCAGCGTCAAATAGTTCGCAACACGTCTTTGTTACAATTGGAATAAGGTTGTGTAGTTTTTGGCCGCTTTGGGTGCCACGAACTATTTGACGCTGACTGTATAAGCCCTAAACATGTTAAACCTAGTGTTGATATTAAAAGTCACAACTCAAAGAACTTAATTAAGCAAGCAAATATAATTGTTTATCGCAACAAACGTAAATGGAGTTATTTCAGCACTTTGCACAAGATAATAAATCATAAATGCTAAACAGAGGGTTACTCTGCAACCTAATTTAGTTTCGAATCTACCCGTTTCCCTTTTTCATACCGGTTTTTCAGTACGAGTAAAAGAGAGGGATAGAGCACAATACAGATTTTACAACAGAGTAGTCTACTGACTCAAGTCCGGTACAATTAATTCATACAGGCCTTTGTCCCTAAAGCAAATTCAATTTATTAGAATATTCCAGAGTCCTTGGAGTTAAATCTTATTAATAGTACGTTTCTGTATAATTAAGAAGGGACCTACATAAATCAACGATAATAGAAACTGCAAACGTCGACACCACAACAGAACACTATTTAGGTTTTTCAGCCAAATGACGTCCACTGCTGGACAAAGGCCTCCCCCAAGGATTTCCATAGTCCTGCGCTGCCCGCATCCAGGTATAATTCCCGCGACCTTAGGTCGTCAAGATATGCCCAATTTTGACTAAGTATGGTCATGGCCAATATTTATAAAGAAAAGAGAGAAGGAAGCCAGCCTTGTTCGAAGCTTTTGGATTGAATTTGGTGACTTTCCAATTTAAAAGAGCTTTTAAACATAATACTTGCATAACGTAAGATTGAACCCTACCCTAAACGCTTCACCCCTTTTCTGATGTTTTACACGATCTTTCTTCAAGAATAATTAGGGGAGGCCTATGTTCAGCTTATGGCTCGGAAACGTGGCCCCTCACTATAGGCCTTATACAGAAGCTCAAAGTTGCACAGCGTGCTATGGAGAGGGCTATGCTCGGTGTTTCTTTACGAGATCGAATCAGAAATGAGGAGATCCGTAAACGAACTAAAGTCGCTGACATAGCCCGACGGATCAGCAAGCTGAAGTGGCAGTGGGCTGGGCACATAGTACGCAGAACTGACGGCCGATGGGGCAGCAAGGTTCTGGAATGGAGGCCACGTACCGGAAAACGCAGCGTGGGACGTCCACCCACAAGGTGGACCGATGACCTGATAAAGGTAGCGGGAAGGCGCTGGATGCAGGCCGCTACCAACCGTGCGATGTGGAAGTCATTGGGGGAGGCCTATGTTCAGCAGTGGACGTCCTGTGGCTGAAATGATGATGATGATGATGATATGTTCAGCAGTGGACGTCCTATGGCTGAAAATGATGAAGATGTAACTACTTACTGTTATAATTCGAGTAGGTATACAGAAATTAAGTAGGATGGCCAATTTATTTGCTAAGTTATTTATTTATTTATTTATTTTATAGAAACCAACAGCGATACATTGAAAATATTAGTTATAAGATTTAGACTGATAGTATAGCCAATGAAAGGTTTCCCTTTTTATAAAAGTATCTTATTAATTAAGTATCTTACTAATTTGCACGACTTCTAGTAAGTATGTCCCAAAAAAAAATTTTTTTTTTGTAAAGGACGCGTGCTGGTAGCTTGAAGAGCTTTTCCAGCTTCACCGGGCAGAGTGGCGAGTACAGAAGGTACTCTAGCCGTTTGGCGATCGGCGATGCGACGAGGCCGAGTGTGGCCTTCGCAAAGCGAAGCCCAGGCTCGTCCGCGTCGGTCGCAGAACGACGTTCGCGATCGGGCCGTATCGAGCGCATAAGGCGCCCGATCAGTGGCGAACCCACTCACGGTGGGCTCACTCTAGTGCGCCCGATCGAGGGGGACTACGGACGCGGCCTGAGGGCGCCACGGTAGGCTCGGACCTCGGCTCAGGCCGTATCCGGGGGATGGATTGGGGGCTCTGGCCGTCTTCGGGGGACGGATTGGGGAAAAAAAATATATTTGCGTATGATTTATTTGCTAAATAGGTACGTTCGTAAGGACTTGTTATTAGACGTTTTCAGCATTAAAGTAGGTTCTTTAGACTACATAGAGCGAACCTTTCTGCACATCGCTAAATTCGCCATTAACGTGCATTAGAAAAATAAGAACGCATCCATTTGTACAAATCACTCGTAATGCAACATACGGTTGATTGGTTCTAAAGGTACGACTCCACCAGTGCGTTCCTTCTTCTAACTTAAACGTTTTTTTGACCCGAAGCAGTAAAAGTCCTTTTTAAAAGCCAATATGCAAAAATATATGAGTTTTTTGTTTTTTTTTTGTTCGCGAAGTATGGCAAACTTTATCTTCTTCTTCCTCGTTCCCTCACTGATGAGGATCGCGACCACAGATAGTGTTCCTCCACAGACTGCGGTCAAACTTTATATTATGTCTAAATGGTGTTCTACTTGGCCTATTTTTAACAATCTAAGCAAGCATTATATTTACCTGACTGCAGAAGTAAGGTTATGTTTTTTACATCGAACTGTATTATGATAAAAAAAACTGGTCCGCTTATCTGGACAAGCTCGTTGTACATGACACCCAAAGTAGCCAAAAACTTCGCAACACATCTTTGTTACAGTTGGAATAAGGTTGTGTTGTCAACTTTTGGCCACTTTGGGTGTCACGAACTATTTGATGTTGACTGTACAATAAATCACATTTTTCATTTCTAAACAAAAAAAAAAACAAAGGCACTTTCTGAACAACCAGCTAAGACTAATGTGTGAATCGAACTACAGCCTAATGAGGTGCTGTTGAATGCACCCCGTCTGTGGGGTGCCAATAATACCCCCTATCTGCGTTTCTATCCCTATTAGGATTGAATGTGTGCTATTATAGGATTCCCCTTCTCTTATTAGAGTCTCACACACAGTATTAATCAAGTTCTTATAGGCGAATTCTGTACCTTTAGTGAAAACGGACTAACTTAACTAATTCTAACTCGAGTTTGATCGAAATTGATATCAAGTTAGATTACTTAGATTTGAAAGAAAGAAAGAAAGATACATTTATTACAATGGACATCACACAAATACAGGCAATTACATAGACATGACAGTGGCACATAATAATAAAAGAAGAAAAAATAAAAACAAGAGTAAACTGAGCAGTGCCACCCATTCACCAACAAGATGCCCACTGCAACGGGACCCCACTCAGCATATGCCGTGGCCCACGGTGACGAAGGCCACGGCGCTGGTTTTCAGTGTGCCCCATGCCGAGTGAGGGTCACGGATCACGGATTTGTCGTTGACGTTTCAAAATTTAAAAATTATATTCCCAGTTGCCCCTTCAAAGGCACCGGGGGCAACTGGGACATTATTTTTTTACGAATTCCCAGTTGCCCCCAGTGGGGGCGATGCCGGTGGGGGCAACTGGGAATAACCGAAACAAACGACAACGCTCAAATCTTTCCTCTTCATACAATAGTCAGTTTTTAAAATTATTCGCCGTTTTTGTAATTCAGGGCAATTTTATACTTTTATAAACTGAAACCATAAAATTCCTCAACCGGGTAAGGAGAGCGCAAAATGACCATGACAAACTCATTTTGTCGCCATTTTTTTGTTTCTGAAACATGCTGACAAGACTCCTCTGTTTTGTAATCCAACTTCGCGTGATTTCAAAAGCTATGATAATCGTGATCTGAGATGACCCGTACCATTAAGTTTTGTATCGAATGGAATATATTTCTTCGTCGAGATAATTTCATTTTCAATTATTTTTAAGCTGTTTGTCAGAAAAATAAGGTAAATACCGTGTTTCATTTAAATCGTAGGGCATCTTACTTAAGCTTTTAGGGTTTCAGACATTGGGTTATTCAGTCCGATTATTTAGTCAATAACTTATTGTTAGGATAATAGAATTCAATTTTATTTAAGTCATTGCTCCATGAGAGATAGTGGCAGTACCAAGTGGTTTGAAAAGGAAAAGAAAGTGCTTTATAGGCCATTATTGAAGGTTAAATATGACAAGCAGATTCTGCCTTTGGCTGTAATGATGATGCTATAAAATCCTGAATCCAACTCAAGCATATAACTACATATTTATTTAAGCCTATAATTTGACAGTAATTGAAATTAAAGCATCATCCGATTTTCATTATAGTCTTGTCAAATAAAAATACAAAGAGTCAATGCAGGGCAAAATGCTGCTCAATCATAATGAATCTATCTTAAGAATTCCAATTTTATCAGCAAGATAGGTTTATCAAAAACCGAAATTTATGTAACATCTGAGAATAATGGTAGGGCTCGTACGTGACTCTTGATACAAGTGAAGTTCCAATTTGAAACTTGGTAATGACGTCGTTAAATCTAGATTACAATGGCGGCACAGAATTGATGTGCGTGTGGCATTTTAGGTTTCAATGGCGTTTGTTTGAATGGGATGAGTAAAGTCGGGTCTTTTGCGGGCATGTTAAGGTCATCTATCTTCTATATCTTCTGAATATGGGTACTTACATAATTGTTTCAGCAAAATGACGCCCACTGCTGGACAAAGGCCGCCCCCAAGGATTTCCATAATGACCGGTCCTGCGCTGCCCGCATTCAGGTACTTCCCGCGACCTTCGCCAGATCGTCGGTCCACCTAGTGGGGGCGGGCCCACACTATGTCTTCCGGTCTTCCGAAATGAATCAGAAGAATATCTATCTATAGCAGCCTTAAGGGGGTTCTCTTTCGAACATAGGCCTCCTCTTCAACCCTCCAGCGACTTCTGTCCCTGGCCACACGCATCTAGTTCACTCCAGCCTGCTGCCGGATGTCGTCTGTCCACCGTTTAGGCCCCTGCCGCGGGTGTTGTTCCGGGGTCTCCACTCCAGGGTCTTTCTGACCCAGCGACCCTGGTTCATCCGTGCAATGTGCCCTGCCCATCTTTAAGTTATATGGATGGACTTCACTCTACTTCTCTCCATTTATAGTCTGAATAGCTGTGACCGCGACTTCGTGCGGGTGAAAATAGTTTGAATAATATTTCCCGTTTTTGCAACATTTTGCTCTGCCCCTATTGGCTATAGGGGGATGTTATACTAGCCTAACTAAACCCCGTGCGCTGGACTGACCAGGTCAAAACCGCACTCAATGGTCCACTCCACGAGTGCACAAGAAAGGCTGCAGTGCGGGAGGATTGTGAGGCTTGTCACCGGGCCGGGTGTGACGGCCACGACCACTCTGGCAAGAGTGTAGCGACGAGGAAGAAGAAGAAAGCCTTCATTGATACATGAACTATCCAACACAAAAAGATAAGACTGTCCAAGACAAATTCTTCAGCTTTTAGGTAAGATATCAGAAATATGGTAATATTAGTAAGAAGATATGCTTTCGTCTGTACATTAAAATGAGTTGGCTGCTATCTTCGGACTGTGGCTGAACCATCCGCTTTACGAGTCCCGGATCGCACCTCCGGGATCCACCCGTCCCAATAAAAGTTGCTGCGTAGTTACTGCTGTTCAGCTTTTACTGTTAAACTGAAATACCGGTTATTTGACAAACAGTTTGGACTGTTTTATTTTTGTTTTATGAAACGCTGACATTTAATGATATTAGAGCTTAACAAATTGAAAATAAAGATGAATGAAGGCGGACGAATTAGGTACATTTACATTTAGTTTTTAAACCTCTTGTCTTGTTACTGAAATATAATTTAGATAGCCAACAGAGTATCTAACGCCCGTACTCACAAACATTACTATGAGATCTCACAATGCGCGTGGACGCACAGGGTCACACATGAATCAATTAACATTAGGTGCGATTGTGGTCAAATAACTGCCTTGTTATGCATAAAAAAAATCACAGAGCTCTATTCAACGCTGTGCGTTCGATTTGCTAAATTGTTTGTGAATACGGGCGTAAGTATTGCATCTTCTTAACTATGGACACTCAATTCAATACGAACAGTATTAAACTCTTACCTGTGGAGCGACGACCTCATAAAGGTAGCAGGAAGGCGCTGGATTCAGGCCGCTACCAACCGCGCGATAAGGAAATTATTGGGGGAGGCCTAATTCAGCAGTGGACGTCCTATGGCTGAAATGATGATGATAAATTATTAATTCCATTCCATTTTCTCGTTTTCAGCAATTTCCTACGTCCTAAAGCTTAGAATTTTACCCACAGCAAGGAATAACATTGCGTAACTTCTCTCAAATAAATATAAAATCACTGTTTGAATAGAATCCGTTGAGTTTTCTCTTACATTCTGTCAGTCAGTAGGGGCACCATGCGGTTTGTGAAATTCGATACTCAACTCGGATAGGAATTAATATAAACTAGCGGCCGCCCGCGACTTCGTACGCGTGGATCCCGTTTTACCTCCTTTGAATGAATGGCTTTTACGAAACTCCACCCGAGTTTAAGGACTATAAGAACTATAAGGAAATTACCTGCCAGATTTCAAGTTTGTATGTGTTTTACTTTCTGAGCCTTTAATCAACTTACGACGGTACGCAGAGATGAGATAAGCGTCTTTAATTTCATGCTTTTTCTAGACTTGTTTTCAAATGCACTAAATTACTAAATTATTTTGAAGATTAGTTTATTAAATTGTTTGTTTGTATTATCAATTGTACTTAATCATGGTTACAATAGCCTTAGCGTAGTTGGCGTGTACCCAACATGTCCAAATAAGTAATTTATTTCCATGTTAGTCAAATAATTCCTTACATTATTTTAAATACTGATCTATAAATCTTGGGGAATACTTTAGACACTTCAGTGGTCTGTAGGTTACTAATGTTTTTATAACGTGTGACTTTTAGGTGTACTATTTGGCTGTACGTAAAACTGACTTCTAACTGAAATAAACCTTATTCCTTTTTCTCGATTAATCTCCTTTAATTTTTTTTTCTTTCTTTCTCAATTCTGAACACCATAATTTCTGCTCTCCATAACTTGTGACAATCATTTTGGTCAATAATAAACTAAAAACTTTCTTGGGGTTATCTGGGAAACTTTTGGTGTTGAAAGTATTTTTAAGCATTGAAGATACAGAAGTATTTCATTATTTTTGTTTTGATTTAGTTGTTTAAAAGGAATTACACATTTTCACTCGATTTTTTTAGATTTTCTTTGCGATATTGTAGTGATAATTTTGTTGAAAATGATGATAAATTAAATTATAGACTTTCTGCTATCCATCTTAATTGTGATTAAGCATTCTAGAACGAACTCATTGCGACTAAGCCAACGTCTTATAGAACTTCTGGCGATAATAGCCCTTCCTTCTACAGCTTTTAGAGTTATATCAGCTGCATAAGATCCTTGGTTAAAGCTCGGAAACCATTTAGGGTATGCAGATTAACTCATAATACTTCTTTTGGAGAGGAATTGCTTGTTTTATTCGATCTTGGCAAAATTGTTTATTGCAAGACCTACAGTAATAATATCTGTGTCACTAGAATACGAGAAGGGTAAGAGTGATTGAAGGGCGGGCATTTTACTAAATTCATATTCAAAATTCACTTCCACCACATCGTCGTCCACCCACTAGGTGGACCGACGACATCGTAAAAGTAGCAGGAAGGCGCTGGACGCAGGCCGCTACCGACCGGGCAACATGGAAAGCATTGGGAGAGGCCTATGTTCAGCAGTGGACGTCCTATGGCTGAGATGATGATGATGATATTCAAAATTTTGTACGTCTGTGTTATTAAAAATTATGCTTTTTATAATCCAGAGATTGGTCTCAAATTCTAAATCCCACCAAAAACAATTTTATGTGTTGCCGAGAAGATACCTTACTAGTTGGCATTGTGAAAAAAAAGTAACCAATATCTATACTAATATTATAAAGCTGAAGAGTTTCTTTGTTTACTTGAACGCGCTAATCTCAGGAACTACTGGTCCGATTTGAAAAATTCTTTCAGTGTTAGATAGCCCATTTATCGAGGAAGGCTTTAGGCTATAATTATGTACCATCATGCTACGAGTAATAGGAGCAGAGCAACAATGAAAAATGTTGAGGAAATGGGTTTTAATGCGTACGAAGTCGCGGGCACAGCTAGTCTCATAGGTATAAAGCCAATCTTCTAACTCTACACCTACAAGCCATAACTAACCAACTTGATTAGTGCAAAAGTGTATGTTTTATTGGAAAATGACATTTAATTAATGTAAATTCATTTATTGATTATTTTCTAATAAGCGTTTTAATAAAACATTTTAAAAAATGATGACACGGTTGACGGCATAGGTATCAAGCCAAACTTCATAAGTAGGCTTCATAAAAAGGTTGAATTTTGCAACAAAAATTAAGTCTAAATTGCGGTTGACTGTACATCGCATGAAGACATACCGCCCAGTTGCATGCAAGGTTAAGATATTTCTATCAAAAACATAATAATCAGCCAGCAATATTCGTCTATCATACTTCATTTAGTAAAAGCCTTAGCGACAACCTGCCTATATACCGGTACATAAAGCTAATTGTTCCATGAATGAAACATTCTTTCAAGACTGATCAAAAATAGTGCGAGACGCCAGACGCCAAAGATTATAAATTGCAGAAGGCATAGTAACACGATTCAATTTTTATTTTGCTGCCTACCAAAAAAACATTTGTTTTCTTTAATTTCACACATCAATAGTTGACATCTCTTGCATGATTTAACAACATCATGCGAGTAGTTTAATCAAAGTCATTTATAAATAAAAAAAGTTAATTTTCTGGTGTCAAGTTTAAAAACTAACGCCCGTATTTAAAAAACAATGCTTACTTAAATGAAACAGCAAATCGAATGCACAGCGTTGAATAGAGCTCTGTGATTGGTTCGTGTGTGACCCTGAGCGTCCACGCGCACTGTGAGACCTCATAGTAATGTTTGTGAATACGGGTGTAAGTCTAAGACGCAATAAGATGTACACGCCTTATCACAGCAGTAGTATAGTATCCATTTAAAATTGCAAGTTTTAACTGTACTATCTCCAATGGCATTGTTACTAATTGTGTTTGTTATCAACACTGATTGCGCTCTCAGATAACCGAGATTACTTTAAAGGACTGTGAGCATAGGAATAATTAATGTAAACCAACACTAGACTATATCAATGCTATTTAATATTGTGATACGAACAGATTAATATTTAATAGGATTAAAATTTGACGTAATAATTATTTTTCTCCGATTTTCACTTCTATCAGGGATTTAAAATATTAAAGTAAAGATGCCTGAATTTACATTAAACAATAAATTTTTATTTTTATTTAATTTTATTTAAAAAAAAAAAAAAAATGTATTGTTTAATATTAATAGGATTAAAATTTGACGTAATAATTATTTTCTCCGATTTTCACTTCTAGCAGGGATTTAAAATATTAAAGTAAAGATGCCTGAATTTACATTAAACAATAAACCTTAGAGTTAGGTTTTTTATCTACAACCGGGTAGGGCTAAATCAAAAGATTTTAAATCCAACTTAATATTTCGCTTATCTCATCTTAATTAAGTTTTTATCGTTTATTTTGCAAATCCTTTATTGACGATTGCAGTGCAATAACAATTTTTTATTGCAATAAATCAATCAGAATATTTTATAGCATTAAAACATTCATGATAGCCATAAAAGAGTTAATCTATGATTTTTACAACTCCACAATACAATCGTGACAATCAATGAAAATAATATGTAGGTATACTAAAGGCTTTGTGTAGTCACAATAGTAGGTAGGTAATATGAAAGCCTTAGTGTAATCAAATTAAAAAGTATAAATAGGTAACTTGAAAAAATCGAACTACCTACGCAGGAATCGAACCCGCAACCTTTCGCTTACCGGGCGACTGCTATTCCATCTGTGGGCTGAGTGTGAGTTTACATCAAAGGTCCTCACTAGTGAGCGCGTTAAAAAAATGTATGAAAATTTTAGTTTTTGAACGTTTCCGCTAGGGTCACTGTACAATCCGTCATACATTTAATGTCATTTTTTACGCGCTCACTTGATGCACACTCACACTAGGCCCTCTAAGATACCAATGAGCTTTTGTCTAATCATTTTTACAGGGATATCTGTGCCCTATTTACTCTATGTCCTGGCTCAGGCAGTGCCTGGGCGGGCGGGAAGGGAGGGGGGCTCGCCCGGCTCACGGGCTCACCTCAAGCCAACCGAGCCTTCAGTCTGTCCCGCGCAGCGCCATCACCCACACGCGTGTCGCGCTCCCGCTTCCGCAGAACAAAAAACCGTTTTTCTAAATTAAATCGCGTGTGCCACTCCATATCTCAACTGTGTACCAATTGGACTTCTGTGATTTATTTACTGTTACACTGTGCTTGTTTTTGTATGGCTGCACGTCGATACTTCACACACATTTGACGGCACAAGAAAAATTTTCAGCTGAACTGTGAGTATTTGTTATTATTCTTATCGACTTTTGGCAATGAAGTGGTTGAGTGGCTTAGTTAGCGCTTAATGTTTGTCTTTTAGGTGCCAAAATGGTATTGCTTTGCCGAAAAGGGAAGGTAACAATTAACGGTTCGGCTGTTTTGGAATCTGCTTTCGTAGATGATTCGGCAACTCACTTGGTAGTATTGGCTTTAGATCATGGCTTTAAGCTTGTTCAATTTGGATTACCTGATTAAAAAGCGAACATTTTAGGATGAACAAACAATCGCTATAACTACGATGCGATTTCTAATAGACACCAACAGACAAAAGGATTTCGAGGCAGTCAAAACATGGAAAAACAAATGAATAACAGAGCACTCAGATTTACTTTCAAGATAGTTATGCTCATATCGACCGTGGGCCATAAATTACATTAAATCTACTTAGCTACACTTTCTCGGGAAGATTTAGTAGTCATAAATGCCGTTATCAGGCGTGGAGGAGACACCTCTACCGGCTACGGGTTTTCCTGCATGGGCGGAAAAATATTGCCTACATGATCTAATTTTTACCCTTGGCCTATGGTGATTACGGAGTCTGTTATGGATTCAGTGATTTCACAAAAACACATTACTGTTCTTGAAGTAGCTTGACCGCCAAAAAAAATTTAAAAATCATCAACAATCATTAACAGGAGTTGCAGCGGTAGGAACGAGAGGTGGGAATAGTCCCGTGTTCTTAAAGTAACTCTGTAATTAATTTGTAAATCGTGTGTCTTAAGAATAGATTGAATCCTGTGTGGTCTAAATATGGAAATTCAACCAATCATGGCTTGAATTTGAGTTTCAATTGAATTTAGCTTCGTTTCATAGGAGTCCTTTGTATATGATATTAGACTTTGAAACATACCTACTGCATTGTTCTAAGTATCTAACCTAAAGTAGCCAGATAGTCTGGCTAGGCTCAGAAAATAATTTACAATACATTTACAATACAATAAAAAAAAGTCCTGAACTCTCATTAACATCTTTCTCATCACTCTAACATTGACCTCTGCGGAATTAGATCCTGTAACCATTAGTGTTGTAATCTAGTAGGTACAGAAAACACTGGGTCAACAAGACTGTGTTTTCGTCGTAGACTTCCTACGCAACGCAAATCAAATTAAGAAGATTATCGTATTTTCCTCTATTGATTCCAAGGGCTAGAGATGTAGACATGAAACATTAAAAATAGCTTCACTAAAAGCATTTTTTCTAGCCTATAATAACTACATCACAATCTTCCAAAATCACTCGGTACTCGCGAAACAACGACGTCATAGTAGCTTCTCTTTGCCATAGGTACAAAATCTATGTAAGAATCTCGTTTGCAAGAACTGACAAAAGCTATCAATTGTCCTATGTGGAGAACTATCGCAAATTGATCGCACTAATTTGTATAGAAGGTTGCTGAAATTCAATGAACCGATAATTTTTTGCTTAAAATCATACATCTCCATGTCTACACATAGAAGATAACGTCTAGATATCGTCCTCAAACTTCTGTATCATAACAATATGTATCAACATTTACTATTTGTTGTTTTCATTAGCATGGACTCGTTAAATTGTATGAAACTGTATGGAATTGTTTAATTAAGGTCTAACACAATGACGCACATTATTTGGAAGAGTTATCGCAGTTACGAGTACATTGTATGGTGATGTCTTCACACAGTGGGGATGTGTTCAGTAGGTCATAGGAAATTTTAAGTATCTGAGGTTAGAGTCACCCACTAGGTGGACCGACGATCTCGGGAATGTCTTGATGAACCTGGATGCGGGCAGCGCAGGACCGGTCGTTTTGTAAATCCTTGGGGGAGGCCTTTGTTCATCAGTGGACGTCATTTGGCTGAACGAACGAAGAATTAGGGGAGGGAGCTGATTCATGAAAGATTGAAAAGAGTCCCAAGAGTTGCAAGCAAGCCTTCAAATCCTCCAAAACCCGTCTAGCAGTATATGCCAAATCTTCCTTTACTTCTAGAGAATTAAATAAGGTCGTGCTTCTGCATTTTTGAACCCGTTAACCTCTCGTAGCAAGATAAATGTCATGTTAATAGTGGATTCACCACAATAGTCCAGCGCCAGCGGGTTCGAACACTCGTTCCTCGGATCACTAGTTGGCCAGTCCGACAACTTCACCGTTCGGCTATCGTCACATTAAAGTCTAAATGATCTGATCCAATGATGATGATGATATTCATTCTTGTAAAATAATATCAATTTTCTCACTAAAAATACAAAAATAAACCAATTTGTCTCTAAGGCCCAGAACAGACGGCGAAACGCAACTGCAACGAAACTGCAACTTTGTGATGATTCTGATGAATGAAACTGAAACTGAAAGTTTCAAACTGGTCGCGTCATATGTGGTCTCTCAACGGACGCTATAGCAGAAACTTATATGCAACTCAAAAGTAACTAGCAGTTGCAGTTTCGTTGCAGTTGCGTTTCACCGTCTGTTTTGGGCGTAAGACACACTGTGCGTGACTGCATTGTGGCCTGATCTTCAATGGGTAGTAACCAGGATAATTGTTTGTTTTCCTTGAATTAACTAATACAATAAGTATTTTATACCAAATTTCCTATTACGTGCAGTTGTATTGTTTCCTTTTGTATTGAAATTATTAAAATGGTAATTTACTAGGGTACTAGTAGACAGATAATCGTGTAGTAAAATCCCTAGTATACTTATATTACGTGTATAAATAGTAACATTGCTAGCCTCCCTAACCTTTTTAGCCAGCGTGGGGAGTGTTAGGCCAAATCCTTCATAATTGTCTTTGATAAATAGCGGGTCGTGCTCCTGTTGCAGAAACCAAATGACCTGATGATGACAGTGCTTGATTTTAAATGGATTCAGATTAAAGAGCTTCATGGTAAGGTTAACTAACAAGCAAAAAACGTACCGTATATCGTTTCTTAAGAAATGTATATTTTTTGCAGAGTAGCTGATAACAACCGTATGCAAGATTTGCTCTGTAAATTCTGCTATTATACAGTCAGTGGCAAATAGTTCGTAACATCTAAAGTAACCAAAAATTTCGCAACACCTCTTTGTTACTTGGAATAAGGTGGTGTTGTCAAATTTTTGGTCCCTTTGAGTGTCACGAACTTGATGCTGACTGTATATACTATAGTTATGTAACAAAGCATTGCTATCGGGAGCGGGCAGCACTGATATGTGCCGAGATAAATGAGATAAACGCGTGGATTACTTGGCGTTAGGTTGACCACCGTGTTAGCTTTTGTAGGCCTTCGTAAGGAAATTCTTCATTATCATCAGCCGCCGCTCTACTATGGGGGTGAACCCACTCGTAAGTTCGTAACACAAGCATATTTAGCTTACAACGAGGGATTAGTTGAAATGTACCAGAATATTCCAAACTTACGTTCCCATCGCTGCATCCTCTGTGTAGCCAGGATCGGCAATAAAAACCCAACCACCGAAGGCCAAGTCAAGATTGTCCCGGGGAAAACTTAAACTGTCATTGGACCCGCAACGAAATTAATCAGAAGAACATTGAGGAGTTCCTATTGCAGTATGCCAAACTTAAGGGTCCCAAAGGCCTTGCAAAGAGCACAAAATTTCCCACTTAGTTTATTTAGTCACCCACTAGATTGATATCTTTTTAGAATGTCACACAATCAAGGAGGGGTGTTCCTTAATTAAGTTTATCAAAACGTAGTTTCAGCTTAATAATCCTTTGATACTCCTCCTTCACCGGATTGGTAGAAATGACTGGTTGAGTTAATGTTATGACGTCATCATCATCAACTTATTTCAGTCTACTATCTACTCCAATTCAATAACCCCACCATACACACTCAAAAGTTATAACAATCTTATTTACTTTAAAATACCTACTTATATTTAATTTGAAATCAATGACCTTTATTGGTCCCTATTAGTAATGAATGACCAAGCTTCTTGATACTTGTTTACTTATCTCTTTTACACACACATTGTACCTTTACGAGTATTATCAAGAATCAGAATTTCTCTACCTATCTAGCGTGTATTTTGAAATAAAATACCTTTATTCAGCCCCAATAATTATGAATGACCAAGCTTCTTGATACTTGCTTATCTCTCTCACGCACAATGTATTGTCTAGCTCTACAATGTAAATAATTGTTTTACTTTGTTATGCAATAAGGCTTAACTCAACACAATAGTTGTTATGGTGCCATTTGATTGTTATTCATGAGTTGATTATGAGTAACATGTGACTAGAATTAAATGATAACAGAGCAGGCTATCCTAGGCCTATCAAAGTAAACGTTGTAAAAATCTATTACATTGGTATTATCTTCACCTATGCCAGTAGTGTTAATCGTGCTTTATTTATGTGGTTTCACATGCAAACTTGTATCCCCTATTCATACCATGGAGATTTATTTTTGCGAAAAAAGTGGCAACAAAATTGGTTTCTTTCTGTTAAACAATATAATAATTTTCCTTATAAAACAGTTTTTACAAGATCATTTACTTTTTATAAATGTTACTTTACGTAGTACACATCAATATCCTTATTTTTCCTCTTTCATAAGTGGACACCATACAAGTGGCGGACTCTGCTCTTATTATTAGGGTCCCTCTATGTCCTGTACATATTATAGTGATAGAGACAGCAATCTTATTATTTCTTAAGCTACGGACGATTTAAAGGGCATTTTTGTAAAGAAAACTGCAGTTCTTTACTTTCTTTGTGACTTTTATTTGTTATGTCCACCTAGTCTCAAATGGACATAAAAATAATGCATTTTACATACACTTTTGTTACAAAATCGCAATTATTACAAACTCATAATGTGCTATATGAGGTGCTTAGCTTTATGCGATATTTTCCATCCTTATACAATACATAAACATAAAACAAGAAGACATATTCATGTCAGTATTAGTAACAACATCATCATCAGTTCAGTTAGTCATCAGCTCAACTGCAGAACTTGACCCTCCCAATTTACCAGAGGCAAATGGAGGATTTGAACACAAAATCATAATAATAATATAATCTAATGTACAAATCACGCCATTTTTGGTGTTACGGCGTTGGAACAAAAGTCATTTACAGAAGTCAAATCTGCGAATAAAACTGTAGGTGCTAATCCGAGATGAAGTTAGAGATTAACTGATCGTTAAACTTGACCGGTCGTTCAAGAAACATTTGGCGCTATTACCGACACTTTAACCGAAGTTAGCGACCTTGATCGCAGATTGTGGTACTTGGTTTTATCTTCGTAATCAACCTGATAAGGGACTTAAGATGCTGATAGAATACGCGTGTTTTTAAGGAAGGTGGTGGATTGTATTAGAGAATCGTCATCTTTATTTTTGTCTGAAATGGAACTGTATTTTTTGGCAACATTTGTCGCCCAACTGATATATTTTTTAGCAACCTAAGCCGCGAATAATTAGATGGGTATCCATTCTGCCCATATTTAGTGGCATTTATGAAAAGCATCGCCATGCTCCGGAAGTCTGACACAAACGGGACTATTCCCACCTCTCGTTCCCACTGCTGCAACTCTTGTGTAGCCAGGATCTACAGCTTGACCGCCATAAAACCCAACCAGTGAAGGTCCAGTTTGTCCCGGGGGAAAGTTAAACTGTCTTTCGACCCACAAGGAAATTAGTCAGAAGAACATTGGAACTGTTCGAACTTAAGGTTCAGCCATAAATATTATTCCATTCATTGACTAAATTGTGAATTGTGGAAATCATGCTTTAAGATTACGTTGTTTTCCATCTGTCAATCAATTTCAAGAGCATCATTTTGTTATCTATCAGATATTGTTAGGCCCTCAAGATTACAGTAAAGAGCGATTGTATAGTCACCAGCATATCAGACTATAATTTTTTGTTGGAAAATAGTATCTATTACAGCTACATAAGATGCCTTAGGGCTTAACTTGATGTGCCCTTTGTATGCTTCGTACCTACATATTGTGTTTGTGAAAGCTTAATAATTAAGACTACAAACAGTTTGAATATGTGTGAGTATCTTTTACTTATTGCCGTGGTATCTGACATCCCTTTTACATTACCCTACTTAGTATTGTGTATGTGTTTGTACAAACGAGCAATTATAGTGGCACTCGTGAGCATTTTGATTTGTCTTAAAATTTGTACAAGCCAGTAGATATAAGAGTTACTAGCAACTAATAGAGGGTTCCTACGAGTATTTTGTGTTCTTTTCCATCCCCTTTTGTTACCACATTTTTAATTTACTACGGACTGTGGTAAAAACTGATAATGAAGATTGGAAATTATGAACTCTCAGAATAAGTACCTTAGTATTATCCTGTATACATAGAAAGAAAGAAAGAAAAATTATTTATTTGACAACTAAAAAAAAAAAGTACAAAGACAATGTAGAGAAAAGAGAAAAAAGAAATGTTGCCAAAGAGGTCACCCACTCAGTATTATCTTGACAGTTGATATTTTACTGCCAAGTGCCAAGACACTGGTTTTCAGTGGGTACCTTGTACGCAGGGGCAAAAAGAATGTAATAAAATAAAATAAATTCAAATTAATTACAAATTCAAATAAATTACATCATCATCATCAGATAATTTCTCTAATTCACCCGAGCCAAATAGAGAATTGGCCTACATATTCTCCACCCTGTCCAGGCGAGTTCAAAAACACACAGCTCCCAAAAATCCAAACACATTTTTATAACAACGAATTTCGCTCGAGTGGAGGGCAGGAAATCGATATTTGAATATTTCCTGCAGGTTCAATTTGAATCCGTAAAATATGGGACTTTCAGAATGGCACTTTACTCGACACCCACAGTGCCCACAGACATATTTACATGCATTTCAGCTAGCGTTCCAAAAAGCCAGCTGAAGCGAGGAATATTGTATATATTTTCCGGTGTTGACCACAACCACTCTAGCGAAGAAATACGTGATGGAAAGGCTTTGAGCAGTCGCAAGCACATTGGTCCAATATTGAAATAAAGAAAATTGTTTATTTAGTTCAAAGTTTCCAAAATCAGAATGGCATCCAAAATGGCAACCACTCAGCTGTGTCATGCTCTAGGGTAGAACCACGTTGTTGCAAGTTACACTTATTTCAACTACATACTATGCTACACCAATGTTTAGTGCATCGATAATTTAGCCAATTTTCTCTACCTTTAAGTATCTATAATCTTCTATTTGCGTCTGAAATTTTTATAATCATGGTCAACAGACACGACATTTACAAATGGAGTTATACCAGGTCCAGAGTTTCTGAAAATGTAATCCAATTGCTACAAATAAATTCAACAATAGGTACATCAAAGAAATACCAGAGAGACGGAAAAGTCTATCAAGATAAATATTTTTATCAATACGTTGAAACATAGGGTTGTCAATATACTTTAATCGAAATTATTTTTCATGTTCTTTGGTAGTAATATATTAATATTACTTTGTAATATACTATAATTAGTAATATACAAATTAATATATTTAAGAGTTGAGGCAAAGTTTAAACTTTACCTCAAATCTTCTTCTCACACCGCGACTTCGTACGCGTGGATCCCGTTTTACCCCTTTTTCCCGAATTTTCTTTGCTATAAACCTCACGGAGCCCGAGACCTTTCCAACGAATGCAAAACCGTGGAAATCAGTTCGTGCGTTCTGGAGTTATAGCGTCAGGGAGGAAAACCCGACTTATTTTTATATAGTAGATAAGTAATAATTACTAATTAATATATTTAAGAGTTGATGCAATGTTTAAACTTTACCTCAAATCTTCTTCTCACACTCTTGTCAGAGCTTGGCGATAGCAGCCCTACATAACGATAACAGATGTGAACTGACAGTGTCATTGGTTTTATGCTAAACAGATAAGCAGGAGTGCTTCGGGGATGTTCGAATCTTTATTTATCGCAAAGCTGATTTTGACGAAAAAATTGGAGGAGAAAATTGTAGGGACACCAATTTCTTGGATTAACGCTTCAATGATTAAGGGATAAGTGATGTTTTATGAATTCTGACTTGTTTTTTGGCTGGATAAATCTTTTTCATTGCATATTTGACGTTAAAACCGCCTAAATTGTGCCGCATCTTATGTATATTTTTGTTATTTTCTTTTTTCTTTTATCTTTTTATTTTCTTGTCTTATAAAATGTGTTCTACCTATTTTTAACCGACCAAAAGCAGGAGATAGGAGATAACTTGGATAAGATGAATGAAAGATAATATGATTAGGAATCGAACCTGCAGCGTTTGCCATAATAGTCCAGCACGTGAACCACTAGGTAATTTTGTTTATTCTTCTGTTACATCTGCCACATTGACGTTGACAAGTCATCAATTTAAAAACATCATGAAACTATAGTATTTGTTGCAAAATCACACCTATTCCAACTGCTTAGGGTGCCCCTGTGTTTACCTTGGTGCTGTCGTCGTACCAATAACCTAGCTTCCTGGCAATTATCCTGATTACGAGACTACCAATATGACTCTAATTTGGAGCTCAGGGCTGCCCCGATTCGAATTTAGAACTTAATATCGATGCAAATGGGATTAATAATTTAAAGTATTAGTATTACAACAAAAAAAAAGAAAGAAAAATAAAATTTATTTCCTGCATTGCATCCTTAGAAAATAAATTAATAACGCCTAAAACTAATCATAATTAAGAAGAAAGAAACTTAAAAAAGTAGAGCGTATAAAAATTTAATAGTGTTTTGCAAAAGAACATAAAGAAATCAACATTAATTTTACTCAACTTTGTACAATTCAAGATTTTAGTCAGAATCAAAGTAGGTATGTATAATGGTTCAAATAATACTCATTAATTAATAAATGCTAAGTACCTAAATAATTAACGCTTTAATTTGAACATCAGAATGTTTAGAACAAACAATAATGATACTAATTAAGCTCTCAAAGCTAAAAACAAACAAAACAAGAACTCTTATTAAAGCCTATTCAAATAAAATAAACGAACAAACGATGTATGGCGAAGCGATGGGAGAAACTAAGGTACTCGTTATTAATCTAATTAGTGTAGTTATCTCATAATCAGATATTACAATCGAAGAATCCTTACAATACAGTAAGTAACGTAATGTAAATCTTATAAACCTTATTACAACAAAGTTAAACTCGGGATGAGCACTGGTTTAAGACATTTTCATTCTAAATGTCAATTTAAACTTGAGTTTAACTTTTTGTTTTAAGTTTTGATGACATTCCTTTTTTATATCAATTAAAACAACAATAAAATCTTCCCTAAATGTGTGTTTTCAAACTAACGTGTCACTGAATCTTCATGATTATGCTGAAATAAATAAATAAATAGGTGAAAATAATCTTGAACTAAAAAGCTAACCGAAGCCAATAAAGATATTGTCTGATCTTCAAATTATCATTGCCCGTAATATTTGTGATGACCCTACTGAACCCAGGTAACGATGTATAAGCGATAAATAAACTGTCATTTCCTTGATTGCTACTAGATTGGCATGCCTGGTCAAATGGCCCGGGCAAATTTAGACCAGGCTAAATTAGGCGCCGATAAGTGAGGCCCAAAATAGCTAGTGGGTATAGATGCTATCGGGGTAGGCAATTTTGAGGTTCATGACAGATTATCTTTGAAACATGATTGTACACTCATTGTGAAAGAAGATCCTGCAATCTTCGTTCTAAGTGGATGGCCAACAAGGCCTAAAACGTAAGATAATGTCTGTAATTTCAACTTCTTTTCTCGAACCCCACTTAGTTTGGGACTAGATTATTGGTGCGACTGTTGAAACGTTTTATTTTTTAGCAATTTTGATTGGATTGAATGGCAGTTTATCAGTTTGTTTGCTAATAGGTACATCTACGTATATCGATTATACAATCTATTTTGTAACATTCGTTTTCACATGCAAGATTTTCCTTTTTTATAAAAATGTTTCTTCAAATTTGACATACAAATCGCTTATTCTGTTGAGTTCATATTCACCTGCCCGCGTCTACGTGAAAATGACAATAATAATCTGAGGAGCTGCTAAGGGGATATTGTAGGTTTTCTATAGATCCGAAAAGGAAGGAGGCTCGACAGATTGCGCCCACTTTGCGCCGTAATAGCATTGTGTGAGATATTTTTGGGCTGGGAAATGTGAAATTAATTTCTGTCAGCGTAATAGAATTTTTTATTCGACAAAAACAGGGTTTGAAGGCTTTATTTACTTAGAGTCTTAGATGATGTATCTATCTATGTTAATATGATGGCGCTTCATCTCAAATGTATCGAGATACTAAATAATTATGTGCCAATTACTTTTGACTTTTACTGGGCTCTTGTAAACGCTCATGATCTACTTTATGCTTACGGTAGTTTGTTCTTATGAAATCTTGTAAAAATTGAATTACCTAGTTCATACTGGCCGAGTCGATAGTACGGTTGAGGATTTTGGGTGAGCTCGCTTTCCATATTCGGCCTGATCGATTATAACTTTCCATCAGGTGAAATGAAAGACATTAAGGGCTTCCTCGTTGGGGATAAAAAATAAAAACATTACACTATCAGATATTTTTGCGGCAAAATAGAATCTATTACAACTCTAATAAGATGCCACAGAGTTTATCGTGGTACTCATTGGCTCATGCTTATTCAAATTTTCGATAATATCCTCTAAAGTTCACTAATTTAAAATTTAAAGCCAGCTATTCAAATCTGAATCTATAATGCAGGGGACATCGCATTCCCACCTGATCGTTTCAGGTATAACAATGACTATAATAAAGGTCATAGCAGACTTATCATCTTGTAAAGGGATCAACACCGTATCGCCTTTCGCGAGCTGTCATCGCCTTTCGCGCGCTGTCAACCGCGAGGTGAGGCGTTTACGTTACGACATGTTACGGTACGGTCACAAGTACGGATAAGTGTGCGTTGTCGCGGAAGTCTAAGGCTAAGGCCGGATACTCGCGACACCCCCACTCGGGCGATGACGGAACGCCGCGGAGGTGCCCTTTTCAGGACGCCGCGAATCCCACACACCACCCTGTCCCCCGACAGTGGTGACGGTGCGCAAAAGCATTTCCTCCGCGACAAAAAAAAGGAAAGTGTGCGTTGCAGTATGAAGTTTCATATAAAGAATACTGACTGCCTCGAGTTGATACGTTTATGATCCCTTTCCGCGTTGATAAGTGTGCTACGTCCTTACCGCGGGCTATTGTAGGCTTTCCTATAGATCCTTATCGGCGAGCGTCGACAGATTGCCTCCACTCTGTGCCATAATTGTATGAGGGTATTTTCAGCTTGGAAATGTAAAGTTAATTTCTTTTATTTGTGCTTCAACGTAGCGGAATAGGTGTATTTTATGTTGGAGCTTATTTACATAGCTATTGGACGGTGACTTTTAGAATTACAAGTATTAAATGCACTTAGCAATGGTCGATTAAAAAGAAATGATAATTAAGCTATAGCCTGACCAGGAACATAAAAACCCTGGCATAGAGGCGCTTCAATTGCATTTGATAGTGCAACACTGAGTACAGTCCTACATGTGTTAAATTAATAGGCTAAATTTATGTATCAGGATTCAGGATTACGGGCTAATTTGACATTTTCATAAATTAACGAAAAATATTATTAAAGGTAACCTGGTTTAAATAAATTAAATGAAACCATCAATCGAGCTAGTAGGATTTATTTTATTATTCATCAATAATCAAATTCAGAACTTGAATATTCAACTGCAATGTCTGCTCATGAACGCTTCAAACTCGATACTTCTTTCCCAATTCCATAAAATTCAAAACTTAGAAAGTGACAAAAAACATTAAAATAAGTAGTTGAAACAGACTACAGCTAATTTTCATAGTGGACTGTACTATACGATAAACATGTCAGTCAATTTGACAACCTTTGTCGGAAACATTATTCAATGAAAATATTGTCCGAACCCTTAGTATTTCTCTTCGACAAATACATTATCACATCGTGAACCACTTTTCTTTCACGACTATAAAAATATTTTAGCAATTTAATTCACAAAATCAATTGCAAACATTTAAAATAAAGTTTGTTTACACTTTGACAACAATAGACTGACATGCAAGGTGACATGTCAATGACGTTTTCAGTTACTGTTGCCATTAAAAGAAATTAGTACCATTAGTTTTCCGCAACATGGCGAGGGTTTTTATGTTCCTGGTCAGGCTATACAATGCTTTAATATTTCGCCTACTTATCAAGTAGAAAGAAACAAACGAGACAGAAAAAACAAAATAGATAGCTTAGCACCGCTTTTAGCGAACAATTGAATAGCTCCCAATTTTCAGAGCACTACTTTTATATTTCTAACTTTTGTGTGAGTGACGAGATACTAAAAAGTTTATCTTAACCGAAATTTTTCTCAGAGCAGCGGAAACTCCACGGTTATCTCGCATCCCAAACCATCTGCAAATTATTCAACATAATTTTCATTAACGGCATCATACTTTAACTCAAATGATTTCTTAAAAGAAAAGCGAACGCTAGCCATTTTACTTAGCTTTATCGTCTCAGCTATTACCAAATTTCAATTTTTACCTTCCCATCAGCGCTGTCCCACGGGACTCCGGTATTGATTATACCCTCGCTTCGCTCCTGTAAATTGAAAACATAAACCTGTGGAACTGGCGTCCAGGGATCAATTCAAGTGATAGAATGAGCGCGAGACACGACACGCGTGGATTGTGAGTTAACCTAGCCCTATAATGTTATGAAGACTGCGAAAGTTTAGCCTAGTTTAGTAGTGAGAAAAGTTACGAGTTTACTTTTTTGGAGAGAAACAAATGTGGCATAATTATGTACTATGTGGTCATGGTCAAGGTCATACTTATCTAATCGCATTAACATTGGTCTAAGATAAAAATATGATGTAATACCTATTTTCTTGCCTTTAGCCCTAATGAACCTGGCTTCTATAGTATGATTGAGAGCCGAAACGCCGAAAATTTTAATCCAAATCCTGCTTTTTTTTACCAATTGCTCCAGTGTCCAAACTTTATCAAGAGATCTTCTAGTGACCCCAATCTAGTACATATCTATTATCAAAATCACGTGTCGTCACGTCCACAATCTGGCGCCCGAAATCACCTCCCAAAAATAATCTCGAATGTTCGTTTCCCAAAGGTCAGTTTTAAAGCGCGTTAATTATTCCCTCTGGTGGAAACTCCGTATTTCAGAACAGAACTGAGCCCAACCTTGCTACACGATTCTCTACTTTCGAATACTCCTGTCCCTCTCATGCAAATGCACATGTAGTGTGCGAGACAGAGAAGGATAGAGCTGAAGAGATAGAAATATCCAGTCGTAAAGCTTGAAAATGGAAAGGCGTAAATTACTTCAAACAAGACAAAGTGTGAAAGATTGCAATGGCACATAAAAGCGCAGTTTGCTTTGGCGCTGTAATCTGGGTGGGACAAAAATAGGTGTGATAATGGTTCGGGTTGGACGATTGTTTTTTAACGTATTCTTTTCATAATTACCTACGTACGAGAAGACATTTCGGCGGTCAAGTTCATAACGTGCTAAGCAACATGGAATTTAATTAAGATATTAATTAAGGTACATCGGTTTGGCTATCAAGAGGCAATGCTGACAACCTTATGGACACAATTCCTAGAGCTGGTACATAGTAAGTACATATCCATTAATAATAATGTTCTATATTTTCACGAATTTTCCTTTCATCTAGCCAGTTTCGAGAATCAGGATTAGAATATCTTTCTTCATTAGAATCACTTAATTTGTAGAAACTGTAAGGTCTTGTTCTACGGAATACAGTACAGTCTTGCAAAATACCGATCCATGTTATGGATTCCAGTTCTGTCGAACCTTAACTTCGAACTCTTCCTATGTTCTTCTGATTAATTTCGTTGCGGGTCCAATGCCAGTTTCACTTTCCCCCGGGTCAAAGTTGACCTTCACTGGTTGGGTTTTTATTGGCGGTCAAGCTGTAGATCCTGGCTACACAGGAGTTGCAGCGGTGGGAACGAGAGGTGGGAATAGTCCCGATTTCACGCGACTGCTACATTTGAAAAAACCTAAAACAAGCACTGCAGATGTATTATGAAGTGAGTTGGAGAATGCAGAACCCACATTTCGGGCACATTATTCTTGTTGACAGTCGTCCGCATCTTAGGGTTGCCACTTGTCTGTACTTTAAATTATGACATCTTTTGTTGTTACATCATAACTTGTGGGTCACCGCATCTGTTTGACTTGTGTGTTGTTTGTGCAGCGAAAAGGGGTGTTTTCTTGTCGTGGGACATAATAAATACGTTATTCAATACTGTGTAGCACATGATAAGAAAATAAACAAGAAAGGTCTCTATTTCGTTTGAAAACTCTTTGCTGAGAGTTTGGAGAAAAAATAATATTAAATAAAATAAAAATAAAATAAATCTTTATTTGAAACCAGAAACAATTTTACACAATCATTTTAGCGTTAACATTTGCAGTAGTCTAAGACTGTGTCGCAGATGTTAGCGCCCACCTCTAAGTAGACGGGCGTTTCAGACAAAGACATTAACAAATAACATTAAGTTGGTATACATTTAACTAAGAACAAAAATAGCAGTGTGTGAGTAATGTGTAGTGTATGATGTGTAGTGTATGACGTGTAGTGTTTGATGTGTAATGTGTGATGTGTTGTGTGTGATGTGAGTGTGAGTTTATGTATGTGAAATTACTTAACCAGGGCTTCCACCTCATCATAACCAAGGGTAAGCAGCCATTTACTCAGAAGGGCTTTACACTTATGTGATGTTAGAGGGTAAATGTTCAGTACTTTATTTACCTTGTTGTAAAGTTTGGGACTTATATAATCATAATGATGCTTTGCAAATACCAACCTACACCCCACTGTAACACATACTATGTCTTTTCTTCTTTTAGTCAGCAATATATTTGGATCAAAGACAAGGTCTTTATGTTTACGCAAAACAACACTTACGATAAACAATTTTCGGACAGAAAGAACCTCCCAGAAGCAGAAAATTTCTATGGTGGGATATCTGATTGGCTTCGATGCCATTACTTTCAGAACTGCCCTTTGAGCCCGTTCAAGCTGTATTAACTTTGTTTTACCAGCGGCTCCCCAAACTGTAATGCAATAAGTAATTATTGCCTGGGCAAGAGCAAAATAGGCAGTTCTTAAAGTGGCTAAGTCTGCGCCAATTCTGAGTTTACTGAAAACAAATATTAGTTTTCTAATGCGTGACGTCATGCATTTGATGTGTTCACTCCATGATAGGACACTATCGACCATGACACCCAGGTATTTAATAGTGTGCGTGCGTGATATTGGGACACAAGAACAAGGAGCAACTGAGTTCATACAACATTGGTGAGCAGATATGGTAAATGACGAGTTAGGCTGTGATGCGACCGTAGGAGCAAATGTGACAAATTTAGTTTTAGTCAAGTTTAATGTAAGCAGATTTCTAGACAGCCACATCATAACCGAGTACAATGCGGACTCAGCATAAGAGCGCGTCTCGTCCCAACTCCGTCCATGAACAATGATTGCAGTGTCATCAGCATATGTAACAATTTTGCTATTCAGTAAGTTCAATTTACACAGATCATTTATATATATCAGGAACAGAGTCGGACCGAGAACGCTGCCCTGAGGAACACCATACGCTATCGACTCAGCTCGGCTCGTGATATTGCCAATCGTAACGTATTGCACCCTGTCAGAAAGGTAGCTCATGAACATATCTAGCACAATACCTCTAATACCTATATAGTGAAGTTTAGAGAGCAGAATGGAGACAGATACAGTGTCAAATGCCTTTGAGAGATCTAGAAATATACACAGTGAATTTAATTTACGGTTTAGATTTTTTATTACGGTACTAGTTAAATCTAAGACGGCATCCTCCGTACTCTTTCCGGATCTAAAACCAAATTGGTTAGAAGCAATTATTTGTTTTGAGTTTAAGTAATTAATTAGTTTATTATTTATTATTTTTTCAAGAATTTTAGATAAAATAGGTAAGACAGATATTGGCCGATAATTGTTGACACTGTACCTGTCCCCACTCTTATAAATGGGATGGACCAAGGCTCTCTTAAACACCATCGGGAAAGTACCCGTAGAAAAACAAAGGTTGAATACGTGACACAGAACTGGGATGAGTATATGCCTTGCCTCTTTAATTAAAGAGGTGGGAATACCATCACAGCCCGTCGCACAGCTTTGTCGTAGTCCCAAAATGATGGCCTCTATTTCTCTCTCGTCAGTGTCCAGAAGCGCCATGGAATCCGACACCGAGACAGACGGCTCCTTAAGGATGGTTAGATGTGACGCGTCAAGGGGGTTCCTAATTATACTGGAAGCCAAATCTTTGCCTACGTTCGCAAAGAAATTGTTTACAAAATCAGCAGCTGCCTGCGGATCATTATAAGTGGTCAGTAATTCATCAGAAGGGGAAGTTTGTTTGCGTAGATTTGTAACTACTTTTATGAGATTCCACAGTTCCTTGGGATTCTTCTTATGTTTTTGAAATTCAGCTAGCTCAAATTCTCTTTTTATTTTTTTAAGGAGATTATTGCAGAAGTTTCTGTAACGTTTATAAGAGGTACAAAGGATTTCATTATGTGGATGTTTTTTCGTTTTGCAATAAAGTCTGTCTCTGTGCCGGATGCAACGCAACAAGCCAGGGGTGATCCACGGTTTAACAATTCGTTTCCGAGAGGAAACATTTCTTTTATGAGTATTAGCATCAATTACCGATGATAGAGCTTCTATTAAAGCTTTAGCTGCATTATCAGCATTGGTACTGTTGAAAACATCAGAGGATCAAAGACAAGGTCTTTATGTTTACGCAAAACAACACTTACGATAAACAATTTTCGGACAGAAAGAACCTCCCAGAAGCAGAAAATTTCTATGGTGGGATATCTGATTGGCTTCGATGCCATTACTTTCAGAACTGCCCTTTGAGCCCGTTCAAGCTGTATTAACTTTGTTTTACCAGCGGCTCCCCAAACTGTAATGCAATAAGTAATTATTGCCTGGGCAAGAGCAAAATAGGCAGTTCTTAAAGTGGCTAAGTCTGCGCCAATTCTGAGTTTACTGAAAACAAATATTAGTTTTCTAATGCGTGACGTCATGCATTTGATGTGTTCACTCCATGATAGGACACTATCGACCATGACACCCAGGTATTTAATAGTGTGCGTGCGTGATATTGGGACACAAGAACAAGGAGCAACTGAGTTCATACAACATTGGTGAGCAGATATGGTAAATGACGAGTTAGGCTGTGATGCGACCGTAGGAGCAAATGTGACAAATTTAGTTTTAGTCAAGTTTAATGTAAGCAGATTTCTAGACAGCCACATCATAACCGAGTACAATGCGGACTCAGCATAAGAGCGCGTCTCGTCCCAACTCCGTCCATGAACAATGATTGCAGTGTCATCAGCATATGTAACAATTTTGCTATTCAGTAAGTTCAATTTACACAGATCATTTATATATATCAGGAACAGAGTCGGACCGAGAACGCTGCCCTGAGGAACACCATACGCTATCGACTCAGCTCGGCTCGTGATATTGCCAATCGTAACGTATTGCACCCTGTCAGAAAGGTAGCTCATGAACATATTTAGCACAATACCTCTAATACCTATATGGTGAAGTTTAGAGAGCAGAATGGAGACAGATACAGTGTCAAATGCCTTTGAGAGATCTAGAAATATACACAGTGAATTTAATTTACGGTTTAGATTTTTTATTACGGTACTGGTTAAATCTAAGACGGCATCCTCCGTACTCTTTCCGGATCTAAAACCAAATTGGTTAGAAGCAGCCTATTAGTTTTCAAATAGTTTTTTTTAATTGTAAGTGAAATGGCTGATTGTTACAATATACATGAAGCAATAGAAGAAGAATAATAAGGCCTGTGTTATTCTAAAGGTTCAATATAGTTTTACAAAATAGAAATACAAAGTGTACGGTGAAAGTGCAAGTGGTCGGAATCGCCGACTCGAGATCCAAGGAACGCGGGTTCGAAATTCGAATCCCACCGCCGCTCGACTATTGTGGTGAGCCCACTCGTAACACAAGCTCATTTAGCTTAACACGAGGGGCTAACGGGACTATTAGTGATTTGTGTAATACAAATTGCTAATAATCTTAAAAAAAAACCTATTTAGGCGGTCTCATCGATAGAAAACGATCACTTTCAGGATACATAGTTGTTTAATGTAAAAGAGGAAGGTGATTTCTTCCCATATTTATTCTGTGTCAAAATTAACATTTCAGATTGTCCCACCTTTACAGAACTCCTTGATCTTTAATAATTAAATAATTTCGGATAATTCGCAGTTGACAACCTTGTAACCGTCTGTCAGTCTTGACCCAAAAACGGTCACATCCAAAACTGCTTTTGACGCAAATAGCCCTTTGAAGCTGCATTTATAATGCAATCCACAATATTATTGAATTATTTCCGAAACATAATATTTACTTTGGTCTGGAAACTTGGGACGGTCAATAAACTCTCTATAATTAGATTAGAGACGATTTGAGAGTTCGACAGTTACGCCAAAGGGTATGGGTTGAATCCCTATGGTATAAAACATTTGTGATCATCTATACTTATAATAAATCTGAAGAGATGTCAATTCTGTACATGAAATATATTTTCTAAATAACTATCAGGGGGTGATAAGTGATCGATACTGATGCCAAAATTATGCTATCAGTAAAATTTTTGTCTGTCTCTCTGTCCGTCTATATGTTCCTTATAGAAACAAAAACTACTCGACGGATTTTAACGAAACTTGGTACAATTGTTTTTCGTACTCTTGGGCAGGTTATAGTATACTTAGGAATTCCCACAGGAACGGGAATTAGCGGGAAAATCCTTTTGTATGAAAAATCTAAACCGTTTAAGGTAGACGCTTGAAATTTAGCATGCAGGTATCTTAGTAAACTTAAAGCTTAGTCACAACAGGATATTGAAATATTCCCACGAGAACGGGAATTAGCGGGAAAATCCTTTTGTATGAAAAATCTAAACCGCTTGAGTTAGACGCTTGAAATTTGGTATGCAGGTATCTTAGTAAACTTAAAGCTTAGTTACAACAGGATATTGCAAAATTCCCACGAGAACGGGAGTTAGCGGGAAAAAATATAAACCGCGTAAGATAGATGAAGGGGGTAAAACGGGATCCACGTGTATGACGAAGTCGCGGGCGGCCGCTAGTCAATACGTAAATACTTCTTTGTATTAGCTTAAAGTACTGTCCTGTGTAGGTACAAAAAGTATTAATAGTAAAATTAAGAGCTTCCTTGTGGATAAAAAAAACGTTCAGTTCGTTAAAATTTATGATTATGTTTATTTTACATTGTATTGTCCGATCCTAATACTATAAAATATTTGAGATCATTAAAACATACCTCTTTGTATAAATACCTTTATGTACTAACAAGCTTTATGTACTGTCATCTGTAAAAAATAGTATATCTTCGGCATCTGGCAAAATTAGGTCAAACCACGGGTCAAACTTTGCTTTTTTTTTATGTGACAAGAGGCAAACGAGCAGACGGATCACCTGATGATGATGATGATGCTTGGTTCGTTATTATAATAAATATTATTTTATGTCGTACACTTAGTTTGAGGCTTGAAGGCGCATTTTATGTCTCATGATATTTATTATAATTAAGAATCAAACGAACTTACCTGTGATGTTTGATATCTAATTATACGAGTGTCTTGACCGAAGATGATTATGTTTTACATGCAGCAGTACCTGGGATGATGCCGTCCTTATCACACTTTTAGAGAATATTTATTTAAAAATATAAGTTTTAAATATAATAAAGTANACCGGCGCAATTACTCTAATATGTGTATTTAATGTTTTTTTCTATCTTCTTTTACTTGTTCATTTGTGTATTTTTCTATTCTATTCTACAACGCATCCGAGCGAAACTGCACTTGCGCGGTTGCCCGCGCTTTTTCAGTTTAATTAATTCTATGCATTTTTGTGATCTTACGTCAGAACTATTGTGACTCCCTCCCACCCCCTTGTAAGAAAAAATAAGACATGGTCGACCCCCCTCTTCCCCTAAATCGTCTTACGTATTAAATGAATGGCCCCCATGAAATCAAACGAGTCGTTATGTTCTTGAAATAAAGAACTAACATAAGACACAACATAATTATAAACTTGTTTGTGTCAGATATGTAAGAGGTAGGACAGCTCTTAGCAGCACTTGTCAGTAAAATCGAGTCAGATAATTCTTTACTCACCCTCACCTGAGATTGACTCGTATCTAGAGATGTGAGTCAAGTGGATAAAAGTAGCTAGGTAGGTATAATAAGTAGGTACATATATTATTTAAAAAGATAGCGGCATTTTCCCTCGTCCTCAAGTGGTTTCAATTAAATTATTGTTCACATTAGAAGATTATGATAATGTTATGTTAGTTCTAACTTTATCTTATCGGATTGTCATATTAGGTTTCAGTGCTCTTGCACTTGGATTCAGTTCTATCTAAAGGTAAAAACAGTTTAAGAAATGCATTTTATTACTTAGTAGGTACCTAGTTCCTTTTCTTGTTAAACAAATAATTGATGAAATGGTACATTTAACGTACTTTGCCTTAAGGTGACGATAATAAATTTATCAACTTTTCTGCCCACTGATCACACCCGTACCATGGACTATTATTACGTAGGCCACTTATCTGAGATAGATAACGAGTAGGGACAATATCACGTGTTGTTCCACAAATTTAATAATACCGGCAATATTCTGCTTTACTACTTTTTTATTCGTACAGGCCGTGTGTGTCGTATTGCTTTATTGGATTTGCGTCCGTAGTAGGCGCCAAAATTCGGCACTCTACCTTCCTTTTATGAAATCAGTTATTCTTTTAGCTAGGTAGGTACCTACTTCCCGGTAAATATTCCTGGACGTTTTATGGATTTCATAAAAATAAATACGTGCCTCAGTATTTTGTGATGTTCCCTCCTACACTAATATATTTTATAACACTAAAGAGGAAAGATTTGATACTTTGTTTGATTTGTAAATAGCCTTCGTAACTACAGGACCAATTTGAAAAATTTTTTCATCATTAGAATTCTATAATAGCCCCGACGATGGTGCCATGGCGACTATTTTACTCCGGCAATTTTTGCAATTTACCTACACTTCATGTCACACATTATTGTGGTACGAAGGCCGCTGGGAGCTAAGTAGGTACTTAGCCTATAAAATATTTTGATTTAGGTAGTTAGGCAAGCTTTAATATGCGCATTAACAAATCTAAACGTTAACAAAAACACGGTTGGCTTCGTCGCGGTCACCACTCAGCGTCAGCACTGTGCTGGTACGAATACAAAATGCTAATTATTTCTATTAAATACGTGATAACAGACCAGCAACGATTAACGTTAACTTCCTCTTATCTTCATGCCGCGTCCGCTACGTCCATGAGCATCTGGGCCTTTTTATTTAAATTATTTATAGTTCTTTAAACAAATTGATAGGTAGGTATAAGGCCAGGTTCAGACACGCGTGCTTTACGAGAACGGTCAGCAATCGCCCCTATCATTGCCTAAGTACCGACTTAGCTAAGGGTAATTTCAATGGAGTATCTAAAGATGTAATAAAATAACATTAAAAAAATAGTTAAATTCTTTCCGATTTAAGTTATAAAAATTCGTGTTTATTATGGACACTCGCTTTGGTTAATACTATTTTATACTACGGAACCCTAAAAATGGGCTTTTACAGATGCGCACGTAGGTAGATTATGTGACACAAGCTTTAGGTTTTGATAAAGACTGGAAAATGTCCTTATCTTTTAAAGTTTAGTAGGTCTAGGTTATTTTATCAGTGGCAAAATCCATTGAGTAAGAGTATCCATTGCTAAGTGTTAACTGACGCGGTAAGTGAAGTTACTTAGCTAAAATTAATGTTTTTTTTATCCTATCGTTTTCAAGTTTTTTTCTAGCTTTAATGTAACACTTCAACTAGTTACCTCTTACTTTTTTCTTGCTTATTTTACTCTGTATCTACAATTAGGTACCTACTGGGTAATCACGCAGAGGAAAAAAATTAAACCCAAATTGAAGTCGTACTTTATTTATTGTTCTTTCAGTGTACTTCATTAAATAACTTTATTTAAAATAGTGACTTTATTGAGTGCAAAAATAAGTATGTACTTACAATGAAACGAGTGCTCTCAAAACACTATTAAAATTACTTTAACAATTTTTATTCAAGTTTTTTATGAAAGTACAGTTAGGTAGTCCCTACAGAGTGACAATATTGTAGATTATTAATTAAAAAATTATAACACCTCGTGCATAACCCTTACAAATACATACCTAGAGCTGTTAATATCTAGATTAAGTTTTTTTTATTGATTGCCAATTTTTGTTAAAAATTTTAAAAGGTAGTTATTAGTGAATTAATATATCATTATGAACATGTTAACTTGCTTAATAAAGTTTTGTTATGATGACACAGATGCATCAGGATATTGGGAATTTGTAATTAATGAAATATTTTGATTAAAACGATATAATCGGCATCCACGCCTTTAGTCATTCTTTACTTCTATTTAAATCGTCGAACCTACTCATCCACTACGAGAATAATAAATGTAGATAGGCTATTTTAATTATGTATTTTCTCGGATACAAGTAGGTAGTAGAAACAAACGAAGACAGAAGACACACCCGCTTATTATAGCATCGTTGTTAGTACAACAGTACCTAAATTAGTAGGTACTTGTATTGATGTACAAATAGATACGGAATCATATCTGTTATCAAATAATAAATTTAAATGTAGGTACAATTTCTAAAGTGCTTACTTAGCACTAAGATAGTTACAACGTAGTGAAATGAATCGCGAAACTCAATCAGATCGTTTTCATATTTTTTCACGATTTTGTTACACGGTCAATTTTATGATCATCATATCGGTAAACGGCAGGCTAGGCTTTTTTGAACACCTATAGGTACTTTTAAAAATACAACTCTAGAAACAACATGGGTACGCACAAGGACTACCAAGTTTGGATATCGATATCGGTCAAGTACAGTCGACAGCATATCAGACTCTACATTTTTGATGCAAAATAGCTTGTATTACATCGAGATAAGACGCCACTATGTTCAGCTTGATGTGCTGTCGTCCGTACAATAGAGTCGACGCCGTGCAGTGATTATCGCATTCAAATAATATCAACAATTTTTAACGGTCTTTATTATAAACAATCAAACTTTAAATATTAATATTAATTAACAATACAAGATAACGAAGAAACAATATTCTTATCGATAAATCAATAGTTTCCGTACTTCGACAAGTGCTCTACCCGAGTTAGCAGGGCGATTAGATACAAGCTTTTACAATTTAGATAGTTTCACATAAACACAGTAACTATTCCCTTTTTCGATTCTAGCTTTTTACATTACTTTCTAATTAAGAAGAAACAAGTTCCTTGTAAAAGACTTCAATTCAAATCTGGAGGTAAAACAGTTCAGTATGCATGTTAGGAGTTCTATCACGCTACACATCTTGGTGTTATAAATTACGCTAGGCTTGATCTAAATCTCTGCCAAAATATAGTCAAAACATGTGCTGTAAGTATGTTGAAACAGGGACTTGAACAGTGAGTTCTGACTGTCTTCTTTTATTGAAAACCTGTGGATTTTCTCTTTGAAAATGTATGATTTTTCACCTGAAAATGTTTGATTTGCCCCTGAAAATGATTGTTTTTCCCCTGAAAATGTATGATTTTCCTATGGTACGGTACATTCACATCCGATTTCCCTGAAAAAATGTTTTTTTGAATGATCAAACGAACTTACCAAGTGAAGTTCGATCTAAATTATCCTGTTTTCGCCGAAGAGATTTATTTTACCATGTAGTACCCCTGTACGACAACCCAATCCGCACACAATATTCAGCGTAGTAGTATTAAAAAACAAAAGAGCGGGCAACCCCACCCCTACCACGCTGTGGGCTCGGTGTCCGAGCGGTCTCATTATATTTAGAGAAGAGATGACATTGACGTTTACCTCCAGGGAAGAAGATATAGAAANAAGTTTTGTCACACTTATTCTTTAACAAATTCGCTCGTCAGTTTGCACACATTTCCCAACAGAAATAAAACGTATTTATTAATAAAAAGTCATTATTTTGAAGAGCACTCGTACGGCCCGTGTGCGGTGTGAGTGATCCTAAATAATCGTCATAACTTTGGAACGGGACGTGCAAGGAATTTCTGAATTTGTTAATAGTTTTAACATATTCTTAACAATTTTTCTATACTATAAAAAGAAGTGGAAAGGCTTTATTTTCTGAAATAAACATGTTGACGTTTTCTTAAAGCGTGCGGTATGAGTGCTCCTATTTATTGGCCATAACATTTTTATCTTAGGTTTAACAAATTTTTAAACTTCATCGCAATGTTTTAACATATTTTAAGTAAAACTTCCTCGATTTTTGTTAAGATTGAAGCAAGGATCACTCAATCCACATGCACATCCCGAGTTAGCAGGGCGATTAGATACAAGCTTTTACAATTTAGATAGTTTCACATAAACACAGTAACTATTCCCTTTTTCGATTCTAGATTTTTACATTACTTTCTAATTAAGAAGAAACAAGTTCCTTGTAAAAGACTTCAATTCAAATCTGAAGGTAAAACAGTTCAGTATGCATGTTAGGAGTTCTATCACGTTACACATCTTATTGGTGTTATAAATTACGCTAGGCTTGATCTAAATCTCTGCCAAAATATAGTCAAAACATGTGCAGTATGTTGAAACAGGGACTTGAACAGTGAGTTCTGACTGTCTTCTTTTATTGAAAACCTGTGGATTTTCTCTTTGAAAATGTATGATTTTTCACCTGAAAATGTTTGATTTGCCCCTGAAAATGATTGTTTTTCCCCTGAATATGTATGATTTTCCTATGGTACGGTACATTTACATCCGAATTCCCTGAAAAAATGTTTTTTCCGAATCAATTGTTTAAAAATTAGAGGTGTTCTTGATGTTTTTGTGTGGTGTCTTAGAAAAAAGTACTTATCTACTTCAATTTATGGGAGAAATTCCACAGTCATGTTCTATGTCTGAACCCCCTAGTCAAGTTTTTGCTAACGTAACTAGTCCCATACTCTGTACACTTTACAAATCCGTGCTCAAATCTAACCTAGTGATATTTATTTTCGTTTTAAAGATACGAAATTGGTCGATAGACGTTACGCTATGAATTTGCATTACAAGAAATATACAATACGCTACATACACGAATGAAGGCCTCCAGTACAGTTATAGGTACAAAGACTTAAATATTTCATAGGAAATTACCACTAACATTAAGATTAACGAATTGGCAAATTACTATCTAAAAATTAGGTCCGTAGAAATATGTAGGATGTATTAATAAAATCCATTTTAAATATTTTAGCCTTTGCTTTTTCGTTTAGTTGGTAAGTTACCTATTAAAATATTATGTTAGCCAAATGGATGAAACACAACAGTTTAAAGACGACAAAATATATTTTACTAAGAAAATGCTAACGACAGATATGCCTAATTGTTACCCTTATTCAAAAGAAAATTAAACAGTGCTTTGTCGAATGAACGCTTACTAACTTTTTGTAAAGTATTGGTGAAGAACAAAACTATTATTTAGGTAGTTAAAACTGCTACATAATACTATCCGGGAAAATGTTAAAGGACTGTTTTAATTTATTAATTCATTCATGAATAAGGGTGACATTTTATGTATATCGATCGAAGAAAGTTCGTTACAGTTATATTAGCGACAAACAGTAAAAGCCAATTTAGACGATATCTTTATTCTTTACACTAGCGAGCAGTAGGTAGTATAATCCTTAAAACGTAGTATTATCTACAATCACAAACAAGGGAACTCACAAAACAGCATCATGGTGTACATAGTTCTCGCTTACAATAACAAATGAACTTACTTTTTACATTATGACCATAATTCTCACAGCTTTGTCTTTCATTGTTCGCTTGTCAGCGAGTAGTACGAGTAAATTCGTTAAATACTAAACTATTAGGTACAATATTATCTAAAAGTAGAGGTATTGGCGTTACAGTCACAAAATAACACTAACGATACCAATTCGCCGCGAACGGAACGGACGAAACTTTTGGAGCCGAGATGGGTGGATTCGGCAGATTCTAAGATATTTAGTTGCCGAAGTTCCGGTCCGCGCGAAAACTTCCGTCGGCCATTACCGCCCGCCCACTGCCCGGTTCCGTAGCTACTAACACAAGTCGAATTATTAATGAACTGCAAACAATTAATGACCTAGGACGAGAATTTCGGGCATTCAAACCCAATAAAATATGCGGAAAAAATAAGTTCATTAAACAATCACACGAATTAATTTCTTTCTACTTATCAGAACTTTGAGATCAATAATAGTGCTACCGATTATATCAGGAACACGTAATTTAAATTAAATGACAATTTCCACCGAATATACTATACACACTGATTTGCAATCGGAACCTCGCAACTAAATAATAAATTGGTTCAGGGTGAGTTAAGTAATAAGGCCTACTATAGGGTAGTAAGTATTCGTAACTATAATATAATTTTAGTATAAATATTTAGGCAAATAATGTTCTTAAGATTTACAATAATTTAAATACAATTCTTACTCTACATGTACATTATCTCATTATTAAGGGATCACATAGAGTTAGAATAAGTTTTAGATATAAAAGGTTTAATCGCCTACCTATTTATCAGTTATGGGACACAAAAACAGCAAAATAAAAACCATTGCACTGTCTACTCGTACCATTTCACAAAACTTTTTCAAAATAATTTGTACTGTTTATTCGCGTATAAAAGCCATCCTGAACTCTGTGCATTCATACAATTTGAATTTCTTTAGGAAACTCCCTTTTTAGGCTTTAGAGGATTTAAAAAGAGTGGATGGATCCCTTTTGGTTCGTTTTCAAAGAGGAATTTAAATAGCACGACTTATTTGGATCCAAGGGTTGCATTCAGATAGCAAACTGTTTGGAAAAGAGGGTAAGCTCGAACCTTGCCCTCGGAAATGTATACAAAACAGGGTCCTAATTGTATATCGAAATGTATCACGATTGCTTTCAAAATCACGTTTGTGTACATCCATCACTAGCTCTTACAGTCCTGAAAATGCTTTGTATTGCCGCAGAAATAGGTGTGCGGTGCACCTACGTCATACTGAAAGCGTTTGCGATTAGGGTTGCCAGGCGTCCGGCTTTAGCCGGACATGTTTGGCTTTTTAGGGACTTGTCCGGCCAAATATTGCCTTGTCCGGCCTGTCCGGCTTTTGTTAGGCTTTTTATTTAGTTGCCGCACCAGGCAAAAGTCGAGCCACAGAATCATATGAAGCGCACGCATCAGGATGTTGGTTAGCAACCGATGATGATAGTACTCACTCATGAGCTGACACTAATTGCTTTTGTCACATGTCCGGCTTTTAGGGTAAAATGTCCGGCCAAATGAAGCACAAAGTCCGGCTTTTGTGATTTTGGACCTGGCAACCCTATTTGCGATAAACGTTGAGGCACGATAGGGCACAGTTAACACCATCAATCAAGAAAAGGAGCTCTTCATAATATCCCTGAAAGTTTTTAATTTGCTGTAAATTATCCATTTTAAGTAACTTTGATATCAATAGTTGGTCAAATTAAGTTCGACGGCTGCGTCATGGGTTTCACTTTGCCATACAAAATTTATGGGATATTCTCGTTTTTGAGAATTGACTAGTGATGTCAACTATACTATAATAAGAAGCATTTTTGTCTGAGGGACCTGAAAATGAATCAGCAAACAGTACGATATTACTATGTGCCGTGCCAAAATAACAACTTATCAAACAAAATTATAAAACTATCAGATTCTTGAGTAGGGCAAATAATAAATCCATTTAATATTTTAATACAAAACAACAATGATTCGAATGTGGTAGATACAAAGAGCCTTAATTCAAAATACGTAAATCCATATTTTATAAGGCATCAAAAAACGTTAATTCTACTAACAATGACATTTTGTTTTCAGGAGATAGGCAGGTAGGTACTTATTCCGTTTGAAATTTCTTTAAAGTATAAAGAGTAGTTGGTATTGTCTCTTTCTTTTTATTGCCTCAGATATTTTTACTGACTACTTATAATATCGTTTTCATTCAGACTTACTCATCATTAAGCCAAACCGGATTTTAAAATACTTACCCATTGTTGATCCTGCCTATTAAGTATTTAAGTTACTTAGTGGATGTCGAAAGTTTATTTGTAGTCTTTACCGTTGTAACTTTAATTTAAAATTTAAGGAATTGTGCTACGAATATCTTTGAGGAAATAAAGTTAGAATTTTTACAGTATTGTGTTCTACTAGGATATGATTTTAGTCATAAGTATGTGAGTAAAGGGCACGGTAAACTTATTTCTAACGAATAAGTTTTTATTTGAATTTAAAAATTATATCATTATTCTCCTTATTCAATATTATCGCTCGTAAGTACGGTACTTCAAATTAATACTAAGAGAATGCTAAAGTGTATTTCTAACAATATCGTCAATGCATTAATAATATTTATTCATAATCACTTAATTAAATCGTATTCGTATTATACGTTATTAATTTAGAATAAAAATACAATGTGTAACTAGGAAATTCACAATGGAAAAAATGGAAACGTCACAATTAAATAGATCTCAATATCACTTTGGTTTGGAGTATAAATACATTTGGGTTTTATCAAGTCATTTGCTTGTATCACTTGCCGCGTCCTGCTGGGCACGCTGCTGGAGAAACTTCTTGAGGGTTTCCCTCAAACAGCAGTTTCTAGGTCCTCAGAGACCAATTGGAAATGCTCTTGACCTGAAATAAAATTCACGGTTCAACAATAAACTTTGTAAGGGAAATCGAGGAATGCGGGGGTTTCTGTAGAACGACAAATACAACTTTTAACTGGCTACTACATGGATTATCTACTACATGACTATTTTTACGATTTGTAAACTTTATATTGTTCAGGTCTATGATTCAAAACCCGTTGTGCTAATGCGCTAACTTAACAAATCTGACGTGAATATGGTAATTCAGGTTCAAGATTACTTACGCAATACGACGTTATTACGTCTTTTGAATCTTAAATATTATAATTTGTTTTCAGAGTGTAAATTACATGCAAATAATAATTATGACCGGGATCAAATTCCAATGTTATACTGTACTCAGAAGTTTTTGGAATTAGCTTTAGTGGGTTTGGAACTAGTCTGCAGTCGACGAAAACTTTTAGCCACCAAACTTGTTACAGAAACCAGGTACATATCTAAGTAGTAGTTGGAAATAGCAGCGCATGTAAAATTTTTACGAGTAACTCAATCAACTTTATTTCGCTCATCGGTTGACCTACGATACAAATGTGAAACTCAAGATGCTTTGTTATTTTAGAAGATGCTTACAGTTCTAGTAGGATAAGTAAACAGACCACAAACAAACAGCAGTAAATATACAAGCTGTAGCCAGATAGTAGTGCTTACTGCTTACCATCCAAGACTAAGTTTATTGTTTCAGCGATGTTTGATCGAAACACCACGGTACAATAGTCGATTCCTGTTTGCTGAGTTTACAAACTAGTTGTTATATTGTTTGCGAAACACTCGTATTCTATTGTTTATCCGCTGTTATCTTACCATATCTCGTAACTACTTACTAATACACATAAATAGTTATACATCTCACGAGCTACTAGCCTGATTCTGAAAAGTCTTTCATGAAAGATGAATAATGTTTATACACCAGTAGGTAATGTTTACGCTTCACCCTTTAGTCCTTTCGAGTAAGAGAAGCAGTCTCGCTCAAAATGTGTCATGTCATCAACATAATCAGTATTATAGCGGCTAACTCTCTAAGTTAGCAGCGACGTGGTATCTTCCGCTTGTATAGAGCGGTGCCTTGTCAAGACCGCCTTATTTCAACCGAGTAGGTAAATAAAGCATCCCAAGCAAGCCTTAGTACTCAATGTGCATTGAATGTACCTTAAGATGGCTGATTCGATATATTAGGTTAAAATACTCACTCTCTAGTAAGCAACGAGGTTGTGTTCCTTCGCACGTGGATAGAGCTATATAACCTTATCTTCAGTACTCAATGTGCACTGAATGCACCTAAAATGTATGTCAGAATACTCACTCTTTGAGTAAGCGGCATGGTAGTTGTCCTCGGCGCGCAGAGCTAGATGCCGCGGCGTGTGACTTGAGTTAGTTCTGTCAAGTGAGCAAAGCGCCCATAAGCCCTTATGTGCATTGAATGTACCTAAAGCTTGCTAAGATTTGAACACTCACTCTCTAAGTAAGCAGCGAGGTCGTGGTCCTCCGCGCGCAGAGCTAAATGCCGCGGCGTGAGCCCGGCGTGGTCCTGCCTTGTGAGGGACGCGCCGCCCGCCACCAGCATGCAGCATATCGCCCGGCGCTTGTGGGCGGCCGCCTTGTGCAGTGCCGTCTGCCCCCGCTCGTTGTCTCGCATATTCAGGATCGCCGTGGGGGCACAAGCAATCAAGTACTTCACGATCTCCTTGTTCCCGTAGCGAGCGGCTATGTGCAGCGCTGTTTGCCCACTCGCGTCGATCGATAGCAGCGAATAGCCGGCCGCGTGCAACTCTTTCATCTACGAGATGCACATTAGGATATTATTTTTTGTATCGGAAAAATATTTCACATTAAAGTAAGTAGCGGCCTCTCAATCCTGTAAAAGGTTTCGGGATAAAGTTTTATGCGAGCGAGCCCACAGATTTTTTTTTTGATGTTAGATACATTAGTGATATCTAAAGAATGGCTTACTTTGTAGGCAGGTATCATTTCACTTTCATTTAGGTAAGTATATTAGCAATGAAAACTATTATGTAAATACATTTTCATTAAATTATACAGGGTGTCCCAAAAACAATGGATAACCCTATAACCATCGATAGGCCTCGCCATGGTCTCCCTAACGTCAAATTTTGACCCCAGTAAAAATATCACCGTTTTCAAGATTTTTAAGTTTTTGTGCATTTTTAGAAAATTGCCACCTGCGATTACTTTTTCTCATGCCATTTCTACAAATAAGGATACTTTTCAATCTAGTTTTTTTCCTTATCACAAGGGATAGTTGGGCTATCAAAAGAAAAGATTAAAGTTCAACAAACTGGTTTAAAAGTTTGAAAATTTTAAGAAATTGCAGAGAAGAAAGAAAAATTAATTCATTGTNGTATATTTACGAACATTCAGTGAAGGATAGGATGAAGGAAAATATGGTTGGAAAATTCAATGTAAAAGCAAATCATGTAGACTAGCTTTCAGGGAATGAGTAAGTACACGTTTTTGATACACTATCTATTTAACTACTTACTTTTAAGAATCCATCAAAACATAATCTCTTAACTAAATAAACATTTATCATAACATACGCAAATTAATCTTCAATTTTATCAACATTGTTACAATTCAATGGAATTATTTGAGATTATAGAGTTATCTTTTAATTTTGTTTGACAACGTAGGTAAATTAACAAAGCTATCTGACCACATTTTAAAATAATAATTATGACGACGGCAATGGATCTGAGATTGCTCACTACATATCTATATTTAAGGCGATTATCAAACATAACGTATTTGCCTCACGTTTTTCGTAGTTAGCGACTCTCACTGGCATACTTATTACTTACCCATATTTTTTTGCAAATTAATAATTAAAAAATATTTCCAAACGTACAGGCTGCATAACGAGAGTTAAAAATGACGGGACTCTTTTATTGTAATTACACTAATAATAATTGGTACAAAATATAATGACTTTTTAGAAAACTCCTATCAAAACTTTGTGAATATTTTTTAAGATCAGCCTAGGCTTACTACGGACATGACTATAAGAAAACAAACAAGTGTTACATTTTTCTATGAAAAGGGACAGATCTAGATTTGATATGTAACCTTTCTTTCAACGAATTTTCATATTTTTTAAGGTAAGGAAAATCTTCTTAATATCAGCTTTATCTTAAGGATGTTATCCACTTGGTAATCTTGGTAACTCGTAAAAGATAAGATAGGCTTCTGTAAAATAAGGTAAATCAAGAAACATTTTTCTTGCAAAATTGATTTCAAACGAATCTCCTATCTGACTAATACTGAGCGGATGATGTGTAAGATATAGGTGTAGATTTTGAAATGACTAATGCTGATGAATATCCATTGATAAGGATTTAAAGCAGATAATAATGACGTACTTCACTTTCCGGTACATTGTATCCTTAAAGATAGACGTTGGATATTGTATAACAACGATAAGTAAGTATTAGAATGTTGTAAGGCTTGCAAACGGTTTTGTTGCTAGATTTATCTATCCCACCTTACTTATAGATTTGCGACGTAACTTTTCCGTAAGACCTAATTAGTAATACTAACTAGTTAGTAATGAAAACTTGATGTTTTCTGTGAAGTTAAGATTTGCCGATCGATCAAAACATTGAGACATGAAATAGGTAGTTTGATTCTTTTGGCTTTAGAATAAGAAAACTTATTCACAGTCTCCCAGGTTTTATTAACATAACACTAAGCTGAGCCGTTTGCATGATTGATTACAAGTATATTAATAGTAAATCTTACCATTTTCAAATCTCCGACTTTAGCCGCTTTGAGAAGTGCGTCAGATGTTTTTTCCAATAAATTTCTGAAACAATATTAAACCTTTACCCTTTGTCGAGGTCAACTTCAAAGAGAAATAATATTGTTGGGTGTAGTTATCAAATATTAAGTAAGTATTACTCGTATATTCTTTGGTAAAACAGGATATTATTAGCATGATTTCTGACTAAAATAAATATACTATTATTATAGGAATCACTTACATGTAGGTGAATTCTATGTTTGGGTAATAAAGTTAGCACCAGGCGCGGATCCACCGTTGTGGGCACTGTGGGCGTGCCCACAACCCTAATTTGCTTGTTTTAATTATGATCTATTGATAAGATCAATAGGTATGTATGTATGTCCGGGCATGTAGTGATCCAACTCTCACATTGCTAACACCGGTCAACAAAAAAAATATTTTTTTTTGCGCATGGATTTTACTTATTATATTCTGATTATATAACCTAATTTATATAAAAAAGTGCGATTACAAATCGAAAATATTTGCTTTTGAAGAAGTTATAGCGATTTAAATTTTCCATCTTCATAGTAGAATGTCTCTAAAGATGCACGTCACATTCTCATTGGGATACATTTATAGATAATTATGGGGACTTATTCGCAAGAACAGGGGGTACGCTTCCGTCAAAATACAGGGTGACTGGAACTGAACCCGCCATAGCTAATACGCGTATAGAGGAGGTCATTAGATAATTATTGAACCTTACTTTCTATACCTAAAGTTTTATAGTTTAGGAGATATGTCAATTTTTATACTTTTTTCAGATTTTTCCGAAATTTGACCTAAAAACTGCTTAATTTTTTTTTCTCGCATGAAATTAACCGATTTTTTATTTGACACTAATATCGAATAAGCCATTAGTTTCGAATTCGATTTAAAAAAAACTAATGGTGATAATGGATTGCCAATGATCTTAAAAATATCTCTACCTTCTCTTCTTTCCAATATATCACACGTAGTAATTAGATATTGAAATTTACTAAAAATGTAAAGTTTATGGAAGAAAATGGAGTAATAATACGAAAATTATTCATACAAAGTTTCTTCAAACATCTCATATTTTCTGCTATACACCTTTTTATAACTATTTTGCTGTGTTTTTTGAAAAATGATTTTAAAAATAATAACCACATGATGAAGAAAAGAGTTTAAAAAAATTCAAAATCAACTTTGTATGGATAATTTTTGTACTATTACTCCAGTTTCTTCCATAAACTTTGAATTTTTGACAAATTTCAATATCTAATTACTACGTGTGACATATCATTGGAAAGAAGAGAAGCTAGAGATATTTTTAAGATTATTGGCAATCCATTATCACCATTAATTTTCTTTAAAATTGAATTCGAAGTAGAATTTTTTATCGTGGTTTGTACTTTTGTTACACTTTGGCGGCTCGTAACTAGCTATTTAATCATTATCTGGATCAGAAATTTATTTTATTTGAATAAAGACATATTCGATATTAATATCAAATAAAAAAAACTGTTGAAATCATGCGAGAAAAAAAAATTAAGCAGTTTTTAGGTCAAATTTCGGAAAAATCTGAAAAAAGTATAAAAATTGACAAATCTCCTAAACTATAAAACTTTAGATATAGAAAGTAAGTTTCAATAATTAGCAAATGACCTCCTCTATAAGCGTATTAGCTATGGCGGGTTCAGTTCCAGTCACCCTGTATAGTGGGATTTGAGAGACGACGTTACCAAGGCCAGTATCCTGAAAGCATGATAGGGTTAGGTTTTTATGAGAAAAATCTTCTATGGAACATGACAGGGAAGTAGAACTTTTCATTTTTAATAAATATTTGGACTCTATTTTAAAACTTCTCTGTTGAGAATGAATCTTAAATGGATGTTTAGAATGTTTTAATAATAAGAAAGAATAAAAGAAAGAAAGAAAGAAAAATATTTGGCAACAAATTGAATCAGCTCTATGTCCATGTTTCATACATTCATTGATATGCATTTTTCTATTTTTTAAATATAAAAGCAAATTCAGAACAATTTTTTGTTGTTATTCTTATTTCTAGGTATTAAAGCAATAAAAATAAGCTATGCATAACCCGTGCGCAAAAATACTGTAGACAGTTGTAATTTTTGGTGGCTGTGCCCACAACCTTTTTTGAGGGCTGGATCCGCGCCTGGTTAGCACAAGGTGTAGCTAATAGTTGTAAGTTAATAGGCTACGAAGACTAGTTCTAGACCTAGATAGATAAATATAAATAAGTGTATCTCACCTAAAGCCAAACACTTCTTGGTCAAGTCCAAAAAGTTTTTCGTGTATGCTGCATGCAATAGAAGAGAGAAGAAGTAGAGTGCAGAACTCAGACCGGGTGCATCGTGCGCGAGAGTCAGTCGTGTGTTCTAAATGTACTCGACAGCACATCAAACTATACGTTCTTGTTGCAAAATAACACTTATTACAAGTATATAAGATGCCACAGTTAAGCTTGATGTGCCATCGTCCGTACTATCACTTCACACCTTAAACATTATAATCACTCCACACTTGATTTTTCTAAGTCAACTAGAATTCCAAAGCGTGCAGATCTAAGACTACATAAAAATTCTATAGCTTCTCACTGAATTATGATTGTAAATAGAGCAATAGGAGAATTTTCCACGATTTTTCATTAGTGATTAAGTCACTTGACGTCGTGTTGTTCTGTTTACATAGGACGCTAGTCGCTAATTTAGAAACGTGTAAATGTTCTGTAAGTGCTCAATCACTTTTTTGTTGAAGTAGTCATGAACTCTTATCATTACGTTAATTGAATTCTTAGAATGATTCAATAGTCAGTATTTGAATAAGTGCGTACGTACCTATATTCTAAGTACTTATGTAGTACAGTATGAGTCAGACTTTTCCTCTAGATCGCTTGTCTTAACTCTTAGACAATCGTTCTTATCTCGAGTGGAAACAATATTGTGCAAGGCCTCTTCCTTATCTTCGGTAAACAACTTAAGTTGGAATGTCCTAGTGATATTTACCAATAACATTTTATCACACAATATAGTTTTATGGTTGTCTTAGATAGGTTAATGATTACGACGGAATTAGGTCGAAAAATCTGATATTTATGAAGAAGTTTGAGTTAGTATCGAAATGGTAATTCAAATTAATGTAGTGATGAAAATACAAAGTATTATCAAAACAATTGCTATTATACCATNCCCATCCCAACTAATATTATAAATGCGAAAGTAACTCTGTCTGTCTGTCTGTCAGTCTGTCTGTTACGCTTTCCCGCTTAAACCTCGCAACCGATTTTGATGAAATTTGGCATAGAGATAGTTTGAGTCCCGGGAAAGAACATAGGATAGTTTTTATCCCGGTTTTTGAAACAGGGACGCGCGCGATAAAGTTTTTCTGTGACAGACAAAATTCCACGCGGGCGAAGCCGCGGGCGGAAAGCTAGTTAAACCATAATTTAGAAATACTAAAATCTCATTTTTGAAAAATTAATTCATATACATATTTTCCATACCAGTATCGAAACTTGAAAAATAATATTTTAACATAACAAGTTCATTAAAAGGTAAAACGATAGAGTCAATTATTAACTAAATTGACAAATTCAATAATAATTGAAAATTTTAATTAAATAGGTATTTTTACTAGTCAATTTTTCCTGATACCTATTATGAAATGAAGCTCAAACTTGATCGAGATTCAATTTACTCTTGACGCTGAATTCAGTTACGAGCGTCATTTTAGAATACGTGCCTAATCTCCCTACGTCACTAAGCTGTAAAACACCGTGCTGAAAAACACACACAAACACAAACAAAAGAGGGTAGAGATGCTTACGTTTTGAAGCGGACTATCGAGTCGTGTGTAGGCAGATGTTCCTTGGCAGGAGGGCTGGTGCAGAGCGGAGGAGAATTGGACTCCTGCGGCATGAGCACCTTGGGTGAAGGTGGCAGAGGCGCCATCTTGGGAGTGCTCGGAACAGGAGTCTTGCTGGCCGGTGAAGAGGGCGCTATGATGACAGGAGGAGGCGTCTGAGGCGTCAGCAGTTCCTCTGAGGTACGCGCGGGGCTACCCAGACCCGATTCGCTGGTCAAAAAATGTTGTTTTAAACTCGTATGGTTTAAGTTTATCTTGGGACAGATTTGGTGTTTACTGATTGGGTTTTTGTTGACGGTCAAGCTGTAGATCTTGTATACAAAGCAATTGTAGCGGTGGTAACGAAAGTTAAGAATCGTCCCGTTCATTGGTATGGTTGGTCATCTAATTAGTGCGATGTTCTAATGAATATCTCTCAGAAACATCTTTGTGTGTACTCTTTAATTTTTTTATCAAACTAATAGTCTAATAGAAATATTTAATATGCATATCAAAAACAAAACATCTTTTGTTCCATCAAATAAAGAACAAAACAATTTAATTAAAATAAGGTACGCGTAAACGCAAGAGCTAAGAAAGCCAAAAGTTTTTTCTATTATCTTTTACTTTACATAACGTTCGTGTTATGAACGAGAACAACTTTTATTAAAGACAGCAGGTGAGCGATATTATCTACATTCGCCTGTCTCTTCCAATAAGCGAAATCTGCTCTGAAAAACGAAGCCTGTCCCAAAGAGTTAACAGATTTATGTAGAGTTTAAGGGACGGGGTTGGCAGTGTGATACAAATGTGCTTAGTTTGGTATTATAGTCGAGAATGTATTTGATTTATTGAGCCAAATACTTAATTTTGATTAGCTGGGTTAGCTGTGGTGATATTTCGAGGATAAGTTAAAGTAGGTATCAATCCGGTATTTACCCTTGAATTTGTGAAAAGCACAATATAAGAAATAGATTTTGTAATTACTTCACTAAAGTAATTTAACTATGGGATTATAAGTAGTAGCGGATGTACGCAACTTCTATATTCCTGTTTGTTTGAGTTACGATCCAAGTTATTGTTTAGACAGATACTTAGGACGCCCGGGATATATAATAATAATGTTCTAAGCATTATTATAAGAAGAAAGTATTTTTCGCAACTACGAGTATTAATTTCAATACATGGAACGACGAGGGGGAGCGGTCTAGTGAAATCTGATACCCACTGTCTGGCTCGTCGTCCTTGGAGATATATACCAAGAATTACACAAAATTGAATAAAGGAGAAGCTCGGATTAATTAACTACTCATCTCACAATCAAAAATCTGAAAAACTTATCATAGCGCAACTGAGATGATATTTTATAAAATTCTGAAAGCTAACGCTTCAGTTATAGCCTGTTGAGAGCCGACACCATGATTATCTGAGTCGTTTAATGAAGAACTTAAATGCTTTAACGGCGTGGGTGTTGCGTGGGAAAGATTAAGTGGTTCGCACTTATAAATTAATTAAACCCATTCGTTTGATCTAAAACTCTTTTAAAGAGTTTTCTTTAATTTAATTCTAAGAAAATTGTTTTGAGAGACTGATACTGAAAAAATTGAAAAATGTTGCCAAACCCGGATTCCATAGATAAAACGGCCAAAAAGGAAAATTATCTTCTTTAGTAGAATAGTTTATTTACAAATTAGCTGTTATTGACCCTAAATCTGACCGACTCACCTGGCATGAGATTCAGGTACATCAAGCGACACTCCTGCGCTGGGAGTGTCGACACTTTGCGAGATGTCGAGTGACACAGAGAGTCCAGTGGTGGTGTCAAGTGACACGGACGGCCCCGTCCGGTCCAGTGAAGCTGTAGCGGTGGTGTCCGGGTGCGCCGTGGACTCGGTGTCCGGAGTCAGTGGCGCCGCGTCCAGAATGTAGATGTTCTCGTGTCCAATATCCGTTGGGTAGTGCAGGTTTTCTTGCGCCTTGTCGATGCGGAAAAACCGCTCTGCTGTTACGGCTGTTGAATGATTAAAATGTTATTAATTTGTAGTTTGGGACCTGAACCACAGAATAATAATAAGTACTACGTACAGACAGAAGTTTTACTTCGCGAAGGTATTTAAAAAATGTATGCTCAATGTCATTAACAATATGGTGTAATTTAGCTTGTCTCAAGAGTCAAGCAAGTTTGTCAGAAGTTTTGTTGACAAACGTCAGTGATCGGTACTGCGCCGAAGCTATAGAGCTGACTTCGGTAAAATGATGTGACGTGAGGTGCCAATCTGCAGAAAATGGCGGAGGAAATACATGATTTAGCATGAATTATCATGAATAATATTAACTACTTATTTACCTCTCAGTATCTTGAGGCAACTTAAAAAAGTACATTCTGTGTTTTTATTATTATTTAGGCAGTTAAATACTGCACAGTATTTAGTACACCATTTTCTTTATTTTTTTCCATCATACACAAGAATACACGTGCGTGAGTCAATGTTCGCTCGTATGTGAGGCCTTGTCGAATAGTACTCTTGTAGGGGGCAATCGTGCGTGTTTTGTTTTCGATGTAAACTCGCGGAGATGAACAGGCCTGCCTGAACTTTCAACACAGTGGACTTTTCTGTTTCTTTGAAAATTATTTACTTTCGCTTCATGGGTTTTTTATCTATATATATAAAAGAAAGTCGTGTTAGTTACTTCGCTTATAACTCAAGAACGGCTGAACCGATTTAGCTGAAAATTGTCAGGGAGGTAGTTTAGAGCCAGGAGAAGGACATAGGATACTTTTTATCCCGTTCGAAATTAAAAAAAAGTCTGCTTATTTATTGCCATTAAGGCGGAACAAAGTTCGCCGGGTCAGCTAGTTGGCAATAAAGTTGTTGGTAGATGTGGCTAACATATTGCAGCCGTGTTCGGTTTCTAGGTGCAGGACATAATAGGCCTGTATTAACTGAAATTCTTTCAATAGGACTTCTAATCGAGCTTTGAGCTACGTTTCTGAAATAGAATACCAAAGGAATTTGGACTGTTTTATTGTTTGAATAGAATATTGCGGATTTGAATTAAGCTAATTGATTCGTGCTTCGCAAATCCGACAACATGTTGAGTCAAATGCTTGGTGTTCATGAGCCAGTCGTTCGAAGTAAAACTTGTGTCCGCCACTGTGCATTTACACTAGTCATTCTGACTAGAAAGCTACACAAATAAGACAGAAGAGCAGCGTAATTATTTATTAATCAAATTCTACTTCATCTCCGGTAAAGAAAACAACAGTCCTGAATAAAATATTCGCGGTGCTCTAATGCTCGCGGTTAGGAATCAAATGGTTGATTCCTCGACGCGTTCATTAAACTTTAAGCCCCTTGAGGCCGAAGAGAATGGAACGCCACTTAGGCATCCACGAGAGACATCTTACAGATCTATAATGTACATAATATGTTGGATTGAATCCCTGCCAATTCGAGTACCCAGAGATAGGTTGTTCGATTTTCTTAGTGCTTCGTTTTTGACTTTTAAGAACCACGAGGTAGTGTGTGAAGCGATATTGTGTAGTCACGAGCAAATAAAAGTTCATATTTTCGCTGTTGATGATACTTTGGTATAGTTTATCACGATAAGAAAATATTATCTCCTTATCTGAATGTAATTACAGTACATAGGTGTCCCTATTTTTCCATCGATTTACATCAAGGAAACAACTCTTATCAACTTTGTTGTATTGTTTTGATATGATTCGATTACTCATAGACACTATGAGACACCAAGTTAATTTTGGGTCAACGTCATTTTATTGGTACAAACGTAATGTCCATTTCCATCCGTCGTTATTCATAAGCTTCAAGTAAAATTTTAAGTGTAAAGTAAAATGTTGGCTTCCTGGCTCTTGGAGCGTGCCTTACATTGGCGTATGGTGCCTGCCTAATGAAGGTAAATACGAGTTAGACCCAAAGCAAGTGCTTCGCGTGAACATTCCCCTCCACTTTGCGTACCGGGGCGAGAGACGGTGGACTTGAGAGTTGGCGGCGCTGATTTGTTAATAAATAATTAATTTGAGCACCGGAAACTCATTAGATGTCAATGTGGGAATGGATTTATTTTAATATTGGCCGAGATAAAATATAAGCTTACAAATTTTAGGAATTAAAAAAAACCTAGATTCTTACTTACCTGTAAATCAATTATAAAGAAAATGTCTTTTCCCGAAGACTATAATCCGGGCCTTTTCAGGGCAGATATGCATCCTATCTATCCATCCATCCTAGACTGCATCCCACTTAACATCAGTGGTCAAATAACTGCCTTGTTATGCATAAAAATAAAAATAAATGAGCTACTGTTGAAAAACCTAAAGTAATCAACGTACAAAAGCCCACTGTTCTCATACAACATCGTTCCACCTAACCTCCCGGCTTTCTCGCTGCGACATGTAGGTAAGTAGCTGCTCCGCTGGCTAATGAAGGTAAACACCTGCGAGTTAAGGTTGAAAGCGAGTGGTACACTTACAGTCGACGAACCACCAGTCGACGAGGTTCGAGTACGCTTGAGACTCTTTGATCATGTTCTGTATGAGGCCACGCATTTGCTCCAGGTCGGCCGCCGGGTTCACCTCCAAAGTGCCGACGCGCTCCGCTGGCGATCGAAAATCAAATTAGACTTCAATCAAAGACATTACCTACTTAAGTCGCCACTTCGATTGTAAAGGCATTGGTTTCATGTGTGCTATATTTAGGGACGAAATCAATAGAGCAGCTGACAATTGCTCCACAATAGGTACGTTAAAAATAAAAGCTCGTAACCACAATATTTGTTTTGTTAAAGTAAATCCTATACAGCTTTAATATTAATGCACTCATTTAATCATAGTGGGTATTCAATGTGTATTGTGTATCTAAATAAAATAAGCACAATCCTTAAAAACAAAAATATGTCCACACAATATTTCATAAGTAAATCCTACGGTAGAGCTCTAATAATGAGGCAATAATTTCATCGCAGGTGTTAAATGTTTATCACAATAAAAGCTCATTCATATTCATAATTCGCCTCTGAAAATGAAGCATCGAAATATCCCTGAAGAAATTTTTGGGACCAGAAAAATTAAATAACACATACAAAAAATTTCGATTTACTTAGGTATTCCCAAAGCTTTGTAAAAGTTACCTGTTTCAGTACTAAGATTAAGAAAGCCTTATGACTTCAGGTCTTACAAAAAAGTCTGTGATAAGGCTATTAAGTATCAAATTTTAATAAACGAGGATAAAAGTTACGATTTTAATGTACCTACTTAATATAAAAAATTTCATCAGTAAAACCAGTACCAAGCTCCTACCTCTACCCGATAACCAAATAAAAAACTCAAAATCGATTCATTGAAATTAGGTTGTGGAAGTTACGAATGGAAAGTAGGCTAAAACAGTCAATTAAAATCGCGACGGGAAACTCGATGCAGCGAAATTGCTTCCGAAAATCGATTCGAATACAGCTACAGCTATTCGTTACTAAAGTTTGTAAGTGTGATTGAAGGTCCTGATTTAGATAGGATTTCCATAGCGGTAGAGTAATACTTGTTCTAAACAACGCCTTTTGATGTATAAAGACATCTATTGAGACATGTGGATGCCATTAATCAATATAATCGACTTTTTAGTTTTATATAAATGAAAAAAGTCTTCTTTGAAAATAGGTACCTATCATTGTAAATTGATGTCATCCCTAGATGATCAAAAGTACCCAGATAAACACAAAACACCACGAAAATGGAACGAAAGCACAGTGTACAATTACACCGATGGCGTCGCGCCAGCAAATATAAAATAACCAAATGATTTTATTAGGGATGTTTCCGCACGGTTACAATGCAAACCACACGGCTACTTGTTGTTTGGAAAAGCTACTATTTGAATTAAATTCGTGAATGTATTTGATTTTCATGTAAGGCATTGCTAATTTCTATGATCATACATTCAAATCAAGTACGCCCATTTTATGTTTCTTGACGACTTTTAATGCAAATTCAATTTCATGAAAAAAGCTGATAATTTAGAGGAAACCGCGGATAATATCATCGCTTACAAAATAATCTAAAATAATTCTGGTGGTAAGTAGTGTGTAGGTATAGTTATGTTACACAGATATTAATGCAAAGTTACCTAATAATAATATAATAATTAGAATCACCAAGTTACCTGTCTTCGCGAGGAGCTCCTTATCATAGTGATGTCTTTCGTAATCCACCATGGTTATGAGATTCACAGTGAGTGACAGTTTGTCCACTGTCGTTTGACTGTAACAATGAAATACAGTTTAAAACAGTATCTATTTATATATGTATGTATATTGTTCTTATTTATATTACGCTTTAGTCTTTACGAAAAAAAAAATATATTTATAAATCTAAAATATCAATCCCAACTTCCCAACTAATATTTACAAGCTTTTTTTATAAATGCGAAAGTAACTCTGTCTGTCTGTCTGTCTGTCTGTCTGTCTGTTACGCTTTCCCGCTTAAACCTCGCAACCGATTTTGATGAAATTTGGCATAGAGATAGTTTGAGTCCCGGGAAAGAACATAGGATAGTTTTTATCCCGGTTTTTGAAACAGGGACGCGCGCGATAAAGTTTTTCTGTGACAGACAAAATTCCACGCGGGCGAAGCCGCGGGCGGAAAGCTAGTTACATATAAAATTGTTGCTATAATGTAATATTACTGAGATAATAAAGATGTTCATAGTTTTACGAGGAATTTATGAAAGATATTATATCAGAACGCCTAACATTGTTTTGAGAGCAAAAGGTTTTTAGTCTGAAAAACGTTTTCACTGAAAATTATTTTGGTAAGTTACCTTATAAAAATTAAAACGTATAAGTATATAATACATAAATTGTACGTCTTTTCGTTAATGTTGACATTATTCCTCATTATGGGTATCTACACTCGTGAGCAAAAGTATGGATTCACTTACATGAAGTTGTTTCCACGCGATCTTGTGTACTAACGAATTTGTTAGTAACAAAAAAAGTGGCACCATTTTAAAGATTAAACTTTTAACTTTAAATTGATATCGTATCAAACAGTTGATATTGATACATGTCTTTTTCTTCACTTCTTCACATCAGGCGGGATGTCTTTTTAAATACTGGTGTGATTTAAATGAATTTGGTATCAACTTTAAGTTAAAAGTTTGATCTTTAAAATGGTGCCACTTTTTTGTTACTAACAAATTCGTTAGTACCTACACAAGATCGCGTGGAAACAACTTCATGTAAGTGATTCCATACTTTTGCTCGCGAGTGTATTTTAATTAGAAGGCAGTCTTTCATGATATTAAACATTATTATTTTAAGCTCGTTAAATCTAATAATACTTAGCTGTAGATTAAGTACCTACTTAAAAGCACCATCGTTTGGGATTTAGATTAATGCATTACACACAGAAAACTAGAGCAGGGAGGGTGGTTCGGATATTCAGCGGGTACACAATATGCTTTTATTGGTATCAACACACAGCTAAGACGATGTGGAATGCGGGACGAGACCGCTTCGAGTGTGGATTACAAGTGCATATTTAATCCTTAGTAAAATATAATGATTTATGTTAATTGATCAGAAAATAATCGAATCATATTCATGGAGATGAAACAACATACAATTTAATTATAGGATAAAAAATTGAAACGTTCCTATCAATCTTTCTATGAGTCCAGAAGTGCGAATAAATGGATCTATTGTTAGTTATGCGACCCATTTTAAGCTGCTGTGTTAGCACAACAAGCTGTCAAAGCAAAGTACAGTCCGCTATCCTGCCCTCTTCACCCCATTCACGTGTCAAATATCAAACGTCACTACGTCCTTTGTTTTGGTGTGGATCCAGATATTTCAGTTCGTCTAACGTAGCGTAGCTTAAAAGCTTTTTTTAACCTGAACGTGCTTCACTCGTGGTGTGCTGATAACTTCTAATGGCTTTGGTGAGTAAATTTCACATTTTGGTCTAAGGAGCTTACATGAGATCTAACGCCAAAAATGTATTATATTTTCTTCGACAAAAGTGACACGTCGAAGCTTTTTTAAAATTTTTCAGCACTTCTAGCAATAAAATATAGAGTTAAGTGTTTTCTTTTGTTTTCATTATTGACCGCTATCTATTCATGGTATAAAAGTTAAATGGTGACGCTATTTAGCTTTTGTCCATTTTGATTGGCGCCCTTGGTTTATTGAAGGTAAAGTCAAAGGATGGCAAGCAAAGAGGTAACAGACCTCTTAATATCAAATGAAATAAAATTCCAGGGCACTTAAACGCGTCTCAAATATAGCTTGCCCGACCACCACTTTGGGACAACATATGGGCTGGTGTTGAGAAGAACTGGCGGAAGAAAATCAGTTAGTATTTGAAGCTAAACTTACGGTGCAATAACCCGTCCAGGCTTCTTCTTGGCCAGCATTGTGGCCTGGTTGAGCCTGGACAGCGTGATGATGGAAGGCGCAAGCCGGCACGCCTCCCCGTCCACCTGCATCGGTATCACCTTCGTGGTGACGATCTTCGCAGTCTTGCATTGCGTGATGCAGGTGCCGTGGCCGCCCGCTTGCAATAAAGGCTACAAGAAATTTATACATAAATGAAATGAAATTAAGGTTCATTGAGCTTTATTCTAGACAATCTAACTGGGGTAACTAAGTAGTTGACACCATTATCCAAATTTCAAGACACAAATTCTCTAAGAAACTCTCAATTCTAGTCCTGGAAATCTAATTAGTTTCCAAATTCACTGTAAAATAAGATTTTAGTCAACTGAGTTGTGGAAACAGGGCCGGCATAACTTATCTTTGCTAAAATGAATAGAAATATCAAGTTTTGATAGCTCATTAAAAGTATGTCATAATAATAGTGGTTTGGTGGTGTCTTCTATTGTATTTATTGAGATTTTTGAATAAGTTCCTCTAACAGTCTGCTGAAATGAACTCTCTCATCCTAAAGCTAAACACATATTATTGTTACAATATTATTATACTTATTAGAGGAAAACAATCGCATTTTTATTTCTTTCATACACCAAAGATAAAATTAGAAATAATATTACTACACGATTCCTGCAGAATTTCGTAAAACATTACAAGCACAGTACGTAACACATTCCCGGAGAGTTATCCTCGTGTTACAGTTCGTTTGATAATCGGAAGCCAACCCCTGCAGCGAGATTTATATTCCTGAGTTATAAATGGCATCCACAAAGCTACTAAGGTTTTTGGCTTGACATTATAGTACTATACTACGTTAATATAAACGAATAGTACGTTTAACAAACACTTTTATATCTTCTCGACGACATTATGTTACCTAATGAAAGCGTGAAAAATTGCGATGTTCTTTTTACGAGCGTAATAACATGGTGTTATAAACAACTCTCTCATCCTAAAGCCCTTAAGGTTATGGGTGCGTCACGTGAACATCATAAATCTACCAGATAAAATTTGTCGCACAGAATGCTAAAAGTTATCCGCACGACTTTTCCATCTGGTACAGCGTTGTTTTAATAGTGCAGTGTCACAAAAACAATACGCGTAAATAACAAAGTTTCAATGATTTATCGACATGCTGCACTATCTAGAAGCCCGTAAATTTCAATGAAGACAAATAGGTAAAACGTTTCGTATTATGATACCGACGTGTAGGATGGTTATTTACTACCTTCCTACCTAGTCGAGACATTAATATTTTATTGCAATTTAAGTTTACGAGCGTAAAGTCTCAAAGGGGACGGTGGAAGATATCTCGAGAGGTAGGTTACACTCGTTTCTCTTTGACAAAAATATAAGTGCTGACGAATAAATAATCCTAAAAGGAACACCTCAAAATGTAGATTCGACGCTGGCTGTTGGTCTTAATGCTTCGAGAGGCTCGCTTGAAAAGATCCAGTACTCACCAATTGATATGTCGTTAATCCTACTACTTCTATAAGGCCGTCTTCAGTCGAGGGCTCGACTGCCCCTCCGGATTTGTTCCAAGGGTGGGTGCCACCCCCGTAGCTGTAAACAGGGGTGACTATTAGCGTTTTATGTTGAGCCTTATTCATACATTTCAAAAGACCGTTTATGACACCTGGTAAACTGCTTTTGAAGATTGTATTGTAAGCGACTGGATTCAATGGAACTGAAAAGCGAGTTAATCAGAGGTTTTACAAACAAATTTTCCACGAGACCCGTCTAGCGTGTGTCAATTCTGCCATTTGTTAAGTTCTCGCTAACTTGCAGTAGACTTAGGGCGGGTGAAATGATTATTTAATCACTCAACGAATACTACTTGTACTAACTTTAAACTTCGTTAAGGTACAGAAAGTTCCAATTCCAACTGGCTTAATTTATTAAATAGGTAACAGTGATATAAAGCGTTAAAATTACCGTTACCAAGCAATGTAAAAAATGTCAGTGTAATATATGTTTTCAAAAACAACGATCGTGTAGTGCTTAGTCAATACTTGCCTTGGAATGTTTAAAAAAACAATGGCGTGCACTTTGTGTTCCCTGAGCACAGGCGTGAGGTCCTTCCCATCGCACTCCATGGTGACGAACTCCGCCAAGCCCTTCCACTTCCGCTGCATCAGGTCTTTGCCGCCAGCAGTCCCGTAGAACAGCTTGTTCCTGATACGCGAGTTGAACTTCTCCGGATGCGCCTCTGGGACAAATACATCATAGTTTCATCGAAGAGGAACAATAGTTTGCTGATTGGAGCACTTGTATTTTTATGCTAAGGAGCAAACGAACTGTTGCACGTATTTTCTTTAATGTAGGTACTACCTGTGAAACTGCAAATGAGCACAATTTTAATCTTTCGTTCGTTTCGTTTTAGCCAAATGACACGACGTCCACTGCTGAACAAAGGTCTTCCCCAGGATTTCCACAACGACCGGTCCATCGCTGCCCTTTAATCTTATATGCTATAAAATTTTAGCTATGCAGGATCTGAGTTCACTTTTCCTAGATAAAGTTTAGTGTCCCTGTGCCCAGTAGCATTAGTGTTTTGGAACTTGATATTCTCGTAGAGGGAATTTAACTCAGATTTTATATAATTTGTCCAGCAGTGGACGTCTTTCGGCTGAAACGAACGAACGAACGAATATAAGTATAGTAGGTGGATATAAATAATCTGTATTTCATTAGCTTGATAGTCATTAAGGATATAATTTATTTTACAATATTTTTGCAAGCGAAATGACTGGTTAATTCGGGCACCATGTTTTCTCTGACCCTTTTAGCTACTCAAACCCGTCGAACAAAAATAAAACAGATATGAAAGAGAGTTGATAAGGGTATTAAATTTTTCCAGTTAATATTACATCGGTAAGTTTTGAAAGCTGTAAATAACAGCGATCAAGTCAGAAAGTTTAATCTTTTGATTTATGTTTCTTAATGAGATGTCTTTTTAGATAAGTATTGTAATTGTCAAAGTTTTATAGAAAATTTTCCTGTGTTTGTCTATTGTACACAAAGTATAACGAATGGTACCTACATAATACGCGTACAATAGTAAAAGAAGTTCAGAGAGATAGAAATAATTATCTTGTCTCTACGATCATGATAGATTGGACGCGGTTTTCGTTTTTCATTTCGCGAGTCCGTGAATAAGCCCAAAAGCCAGGCCATTCACACAGCAGCTTTGAAAGAAAGCTTTCACCGATCCAACTTCTTTTAGATTGCTACTTCGTGTAATTCTAGAGTACGTGGTAGCTAGCTACCCATTTCGTATTAGGTCGTGGGATATACTTAAGACACAAAACACGAAGATTGTAAATAAACTATGGTCTAAATAATAATGTACGTGTTCTAAAAGCTGAGTCCGGGGAAAAAATGAAATTACATCAAGCAAGTTTGGCTTAAATTAAGACATTACGTGGTAAGTATGTTACAATAAACTGTTCGCTTTCAATAAACGCCTTTGTTCTCCTCATATTATTTTATGTTGTAGGCAGTTAGCGCGTACATACGAGCATATTACCGCGTCTACGTTCCCTTACACTAGCTTTCAAGGCGCGCGTCTACTCACGTGAGACTTACAAAATCGAGTTTATAGTATAGGTACTCACCGTGAAACACTAAAAGAGCTTTTATAAATAAATATAAANAGCAAACGATTACCTATTTACTTTAATGTAGGTATACTACCTGTGAAAATGCAAATAAGAGCAATTTTAATCTTTCGTTCGTTTCGTTATATTGGAAATTTAACTCAGATATAAGTATTGCAGGTGGATATAAATAATAATCTGTATTTAATTAGCATGATGGTCATTAAGGATATAATTTATTTTACAATATTTTTGCAAGCGAAATGACTGGTTGATTCGGGCACCATGTTTTCTCTGACCCTTTTAGCTACTCAACCCCGTCGAACAAAAATAAAACAGATATGAAAGAGAGTTGATAAGGGTATTAAATTTTTCCAGTTAATATTACATCGGTAAGTTTTGAAAGCTGTAAATAACAGCGATCTAGTCAGAAAGTTTAATCTTTTTGATTTATGTTTCTTAATGAGATGTCTTTTTAGATTTAAGTATTGTAATTGTCAAAGTTTTATAGAAAATTTTTCTGTGTTTGTATATTGTACACAAAGTATAACGAATGGTACCTACATAGTACGAGTACAATAGTAAAAGAAGTTCAGAGAGATAGAAAGAATTATCTTGTCTCTACGATCATGATAGATTGGACGCGGTTTTCGTTTTTCATTTCGCGAGTCCGTGAATAAGCCCAAAAGCCAGGCCATTCACACAGCAGCTTTGAAAGAAAGCTTTCACCGATCCAACTTCTTTTAGATTGCTACTTCGTGTAATTCTAGAGTACGTGGTAACTAGCTACCCATTTCGTATTAGGTCGTGGGTTAAGTATATAAGACACATAATATAAGACACGCAAAGATTGTAAATAAACTATGGTCTAACTAAATAATAATGTATGTGTTCTAAAAGCTCAAACAAAACAATACAATTTTTCAGAGAAAAGTTGGATAAACCAAAATGAATTTCAGGAGTTCTAAATAAAACAATTCATAGGTAAACGTTGCCACGTAGCTATATCAATTTACTAACTCATTTTATTTCTATGTACTTGTCATCACTATGGCGTTCATATAAGCTCAGATGCAGACCAAAATATCAAGAAAAATTAAAATTACATCAAGTAAATACTTCTATCGATAGAAGATTAGTATGTTATGATGCGACTCTTTTAGATAAGCTAGTTTGGCGTAAATTAAGACATTACGTAGTATGTTACAATAAACTGTTCGTTTTCAATAAACGCGTTGTTCTCCTCATAATATTTTATGTTGTAGGCAGTTCGCGCGTACATACGAGCATATTACCGCGTCTACGTTCCCGTACACTAGCTTTCAAGGCGCGCGTCTACTCACGTGTAGACTTACAAAAACGAGTTTATAGTATAGGTAGGTACTCACCGTGAAACACTAAAAGAGCTTTTATAAATAAATAAAAATGCTAGTGAAATACCTCTCGCCTCGTGGAATTCGAGTGCTATGTGTGCATCTACTCCGAATGAGAAGTAGTTGTTGACGACGTTTAGCGGTAGCTCGGGCTTCGCATTCTTGGCTTCCTCGCCAGCTGCCGCGGTGTTGGGCTCCACGGTCAGCTGCCACCGGTCCAGAAGGACTGTGTCGCTCTCGCCGATGTTCGCCAGGATCTTCGATATAGGCTCGTCTTCGTAGCCCTGGCAAAGATACATTAGGTTCAAATAAAAATCAAGTGGCCCAATTTTATAGACGAAGTAAGAAGTTAAAGCACTTTCAACAAGTATGTAGCATGAAAACAAGACGGGAATATGGATCCGCGACGGAACATAGAGCTTAACTTATTAGTAATCTAACTTTGCTTATTTAAAGTTTTCGTGTAGATGTAATATTAATTAACTTTTGTTCTAACTAATTAGGTACTATTCTTAGCTAAACAGTTTCAAATGAATAATGTCAAGTCCAATAAGAAACAAAGAAGGCGTGAAACCTTTTTCTTGTAAGTAATCCAAGTTATAAATTTTGCGTAGTCGAATAAAGTTGAATGTTTTTAAAACTTATGAACCTTCTTCAAAATGCAAAAAACAAGAAATATTATTTTTTGGATATCTAAATAATGTTCACTTCTTGTAAAAAATAAATAGTTAGGTACAGTTAATTACCAGTTGATATTTGTATTATCAAAATCAGAAAGGACTCCAAGTTTGAACCATTAATCAAATAAATGTTGTATGTAAAACAGAAGTTTGGTCATTATTTTCTATTGTTCAAATAAAAGCACTGACCTTGATAAAAACTGATACAACAAAACAAAGCACATTAAGCATTTATTAGTTTCAAATATTAAAAGCCGATTAAATAGATAAACATGATTCACATGTTACAAAACTTTTACTTACAACGTATTAAAATAACATTTCTCAGTATCGTAAAGCAAACTTACATGAACTTTTAGTTCACAGTATGGCGAGTTAGACGGGGATTTTCACCTCCATTTAACTTTTATTGCTCGTTCTATAAATTCCGATACATCTGTTCCGATTGTGAAAACTCTTAGTTCTTTATAACAATGGAAATACAAAGAGCTTTTTTACGTGCATACTTTTTCTTCTGTATAAATTAACATTTAAAAGGGCTTTAAAAATTTAACTAAACAATAAGAAAGTTCGTTAAACAATATTCAATGGAATACTAGTAATTATTCTGTACCGATGGTAGAGCAAGGTTTTAATTAATTTAGTAATTTTGGCTATACTCTCGTTCGTTTACTCTACTTTAGGAAAAATATGTAAATAAACTACTTAATAAGTCAGTCAAGTAAGGATTTTTGTTTATAAAATCGCTAAATAGTGTAGAATAACAGGAATAATAAATTATTCAAGCATCAAGTGCTCTACTAGATTATCTCTCACATTACAAACTCCCAATAAATCTCCAAGGCGAATCAGTTGAAGCTATTATTCATAATGTCAGTGGCAGCTACTACAAAATGTATTTCAAAATATTGTTTCTTTTTAATTTAAATAAGAAACTACGGATCGAATTCGCTAAGTTAGTTTCAGAGATTTAACGGAATAGAATAATGCTACTCGGAAAAAACTTTGCAGGAGTTTGATTACAATATAATATTAATTTAATGCAAAAATATGTATGTAAGTACGTCTTTTTTAAAGCATAGCATGTGTAGCATTCCTGATATAAGCCGATTATAAGCTATAGAAATAACGGCATGTATTAATGAGTATTTTAACAAAATGATTTTGCTTGTTGCTTTTATAAGTTTATAATAATTTATGTATCAAAAATATGGTTTTCGTGTTTAAAACGACTAATCCTTGCATGTACGGGCTTATAAAATAAAAAAATATTTCATGAATAATAACGATAGCCTTTTAAATTGTGTGCACTATTTCTGCGAACTTATCAAATTATTTGCATTGCGGTTGTATTATTATATTATGGGCAGGATATTGGAATCGGTTAAGTGCCTAGTCGGGTAGCGACACAAATCAACTGTATTACAAAGGGGAAAGAACACGGGCGATCCTAAAAGGGGCTAATGTATCTATCGTTGCTGTTAACGTTCGCGCTGTCTACTGAACGTTTGTTTTATTTCACTTTGGCCACTTTGGATATTTTCTATTCTGTCTGATGTTGGATAGTTCAATTTAATTTATTTATATATCGGTTACATTGATCAGTAATATAAAAGGTACTTGACACTACTATTAAATATGATTGTATAAATTTCTACTTTATTTCAATTTCTAAATATTTTACATTAATTATTATGATTTAAAATGAATCTAAATTAATTACGTGTCTTTGTTCAGTCTTGCCGTGGAAAATAACTCGATGATTTCAAAACAATAGACGGTGGCAGCCTCCGGGCTCGCGAAGGTATATACCTACCAGAAAATTTCCGGAGCATTAGCGAAGCTTTACAATGACAGTAAATTACTCCCATCCGGACTTGTTTGTCATTTTGGAGAATAATAAAATGTTGATGAACGAAGTAAGCGATAAACAGTGTTTACGAGCTCGTTAAAACACATTGTCGTTCGTCAAACGACAGGTAATCATGGCGCTTTGCATATTCATCGAATGCCATCTTCCAACTTCATACTGAGCGCAAGCATTCGAGGCAGGTATGAATATTTGATATGAATCGCGACGAGAACGTCCATGTTGTCGTGTTTGGGTTCCGTACTCTCAGGGTGCCAAAGGAAACCTAGTACTAAGCCTCCACTGGACGTACAGCCCGTCCGTCTGTCTTACGAACTGGTACACTCGTAAAAAACTAGACAGCTGAAAATTTCACAGAATGTGTGTTTACGTAACCCTTAAAAGCGGGTAAAGCAAGTTCAATATTTTCTTGTATTTGGACCTTAAGAAAAGGGAATAATGTTAATAATATGGTGAAGACTACAATATTCGTTTAAGTTGCGCAATCGATAATTCGATTTTAATAATTGCAAAAAACGGAACACCCTTAATGTGCGAGTCCAACACGCACTCTTGGTCAGTTTTTTAATGTTTTATTCGGAAAGTCCCGTCGGTATAATTATCAACGCAGGGAACGATGGTGTTTATTCGAGGCCATGAATTGCTTATGATGACATTCAAGCCGGAGCGGCGGCCGGCTGAAATCAATTTTTGATTGCGGCTAGCCATGACTACATAATCTGCCCAAATAATTACAAAGCTACGAGCATCTATTCATTAATTAATTAGATACCAGCAAGCAGTTAGCGGCAGCTGAAAACATTATTTGGTTGTTTGTTATAAGCTTACAAAAAACGACCGCTGTTTCCATAAACCAGAACTCGTTTTTAATCAGTTGGTTTAATTAATTTCCAAACTTTGATTACCATAAGGCTAACTCCGTGTATTTTTTTTATAAATAACATAATGAGATGGGGCATCTCATTATTCAATTTGAGGAGAGTTGGCTTTTCATAATTAATGGTGTGGATTATTTTAATAAAGCAATTCGACGTTCTAGGACGGTTTTGGGATAGTCTTCGTTAATGAATATGCATTAAAATGTTGAATACTGATGATCGCTGTATAAAATAACAATTAAATTAAATCTGGGAAATTGAATCACCACACCTTAAAATTACCTAGAATTAACAAACATCCATTAATTTATATCTAGGATTTCATTCAAATAAAAGCGAACTTCCTGAAGTGAGCTAAACAGTTACATAGGTACGAAACGAATAAATTGCTACGGTGAGCCAGATGCTCTCTTGTAAACTTACTCTGCCCTATTCAAGTGCAGCTCTTGCGAGCTCGTTCGTGCCAAGCGGTAGTACGCTGACCGCAAGCTCCGTATATGGTGGAGCTGTTTCCAGATAGTAGCGCCGTTAGAGTAGCAATCAAATATACTCGATGATTTACTGCTCTAAATTTAAGTGCACTAGCGAGGTTGTTCCAGATGACAAGTGGCAGCAACGATTGCAGGACGTAACAAACATGCTATCGAGCAAACTTAGGTGTCCAGTAAACACATACACCTTCGTTAAAATGAAAATATGACGCAACCGCAGACCTGGTGCCGATGGTTATGCAGTCAGCATACTGAACACCTATCCAGCAAATAGCTGATAGTGTCGCTATTATAGTAGGAATCAGTTAGTTAACTTTTGACTCACCCCTCCCCATCCGAGCGCTCTGGCGAGATCGTTCCCGGTTCCAAGCGGCAGCACGCCGACCGCAGGCCGCGTGCCGATGCGGTCTAGTACGCTGAGCACCCAACCAACTGTCCCGTCGCCACCGCACGCCAGCACTCGCAAGTTTGGCACTTTGCGGAACAATTCTAACCTGCAATTTGGAAATCAGACGGTTAGTAATTTACTTGATGAGCGCCTGATCTGAGTGATTAGCACTGGACTGGACCAGAGCAATAGGGAAGACGTAGAGGATACTCTAGACGTCTACACAATTCACATACTTTTTACGCGCTATCAAAACACGACTCTTCCATAGATTTATTATAGCAAAGGCTACTTATGACTTCATATGCTCGCGAACTCAATCTTCAAATAATTTTTGGATTTCAAAGCTATCACAAATAAAATTTTACAGCCACGTTGAAAACTAGCTCAGCTTTCAGACTCAGAGCCAGTTTAGTTTTTAAGAGGTTGCGAATTATTGGTTATTGGGGTCAACTACCCAATTGCAGAATCGAATCTCGCAACGGGGAAATAAAATATTCCGCGATGAGTACGAACATTGTAACCAAGTCATGAATGTTAATACTTAATGTATTTTAGAGCGCACTCAGCCACTCACATTTGGCGGCGAGCGAACTCGCATGGGGACCATAAAACAGTTTGCAATGTTTGAGATTAATATTCGTATCATGCTTGTATAAAAGTGATGATTTGTTGGGATATGTATTTTCATCTTGCTTGAGGTTGATCTTATAAAGTGAATTATAGTCATAAATGTCCTTACATTGTTTTTCCTCCGGGGATAGCAGAATTTTGATAATTCTATTATTGCTAACATAATAATATACGCTTCTCAATTCAGTGGGTAAAAATATCGGGACTGTATTTCAAACGAACATCGTGTATAAGATTTCTATTTTAGTTGAACATCGTGTATCCTCCATAATGAGTTGATTTAGGTAGCTTATGACCAAGCCTGGCCATTAAGAGCTTTTCAGCACGGATAGTAAATAATAAGAAACAACAGTTTCGTTATCAACGAAGTAATAAGACAAATATTGCATCCCGTAACTAACATTTAATCTTTTAAATTAGACCGTTAATTTAAAACGACAAGTTAATCGTTAACTTCAATTGATGGTTGACGAAGAGCGGAACAAATTCTGTTCGAATAAGGCAACTTGACGAATGGGGGACGAGCATTGAGACTTGAGGACGCCAACTACATCGCAATTCGTATTAGGGTGGCAATCTCTCTGAAGTGTTAAAGTGTGAGCACAAAGCGGCGTGATTGGGACGGCCGTTGGAAAGGTTTTGCTAGCCTTTAGATTTTAATCAGCTTTCCCATGGCCTTTGTAACCAGCTAAATGAAATTAAAAGGACGCCTGATCGATTGATTGCAATTGGATGTACAGGGTGGCATGAAAATGTTGCAATGCTAACCACGTTTTATATGTTGCCTTTGGTATTTAACGAAAAAATATCTACTCAGACAATTAAGATAATTGTATACAGCTAATTGTATACCTACAGCTAATTGTATACCTAATATATTTCTAAATTATGTCTAGTTCAAATTCCTTACCAATAAAAAAGCTATTCATGTATACCTTTGGGTACATAATGCTGGTAATAGTTACTGCCTACGTCACGATTCCATTCATGAATCAAACAAATGGACATGACATTGACTTTGTCGGCATGAGCCATGAATAGAAAATTACTCTCTTGCTAACGCGGACCTACAGATAATTGAGTAAACGTTTGCCGACGCTCGAATCATGAATCAGATAGGTCAACAGAATAATAAGATTAAAACTGCCCGATCGAGTAGGAATCTGTACTGTAATTATACTGTTTGTTATAGCCTATTTTTACCAAAAACTCAGCTATACTTATTGAGTTTCAAATTTAGCACTGGCATAAACTCATTCAAAACTTTGCCATAATTACAATTCACCGACCTATTGGAGCCATTATACTGAATACACAGAAGTTCCCAGAACTCATTCATTACGCATTCAATATCACTCTAATAAATTTGTAATCGGTAAATTGGTGTGTGTATTTGGACGGTTGTGATTCCTGATGGTAGATCCCTTGTTTCGTATCTATCCTTGTAAGTCTTGGATTTAAAATAGTAGGTACTTTAATTTAACAATTACTTAGAACTAAACAAGTTTTTTCTTGTAATAGACATACACATAAATTTTATTATGCGCGTTAAATATTTACGAAAAACGAAGTCAGAGTAGCTAAATTGGCAAGTCTAACTGAAACTTCTGACATTTGAAAAAATAAAAGACATTTTTTCTCTCAGTGATGTTAAATTCTGATATTTTACTTTTCCTAAGTGGGTTCATACCTACCTGAATACATATTTTTGAAGCAAACGAATTTAAATTCTTAATGCGAATTCGTACGAATTGGAATAAGAATTTCAAGCTTCTGTATTATACGACTCCTACACTTATTTATCACAAGAAAACAAAGTTCTTCTGGGACATGCGATAGTCTTTCGTCGAGAGATATAATTCTACGCGGGCCGAATACTAAATACCAAATGATTTACTATGCATATTTTTACCATCTTATTTTTTCACTAGAGAGCAACCCTAACAGCGTAAGAAGAGTTCAGAGGCACGCGATAGAAAGAGACAAAACTTGTAGGTGAATAAAATTGTAGGTACGTAGTGCTGTGCGAGCTGAATTCCACTGTATCGCGTCGCAGCAAGACTCGCATTTATTTAAATCGTCGTGCGGAGTAATCCTTCTGTACCTGTACTATTACTTATTCTGTGCTGAAACTTCTGACATTTGAAAAAATAAAAGACATTTTTTCTCTCAGTGATGTTAAATTCTGATATTTTACTTTTCCTAAGTGGGTTCATACCTACCTGAATACATATTTTTGAAGCAAACGAATTTAAATTCTTAATGCGAATTCGTACAAATTGGAATAAGAATTTCAAGCTTCTATATTATACGACTCCTACACTTATTTATCACAAGAAAACAAAGTTCTTCTGGGACATGCGATAGTCTTTCGTCGAGAGATATAATTCTACGAGGGCCGAATACTAAATACCAAATGATTTACTATGCTCTGTATGAGAACGTAATTTTTAGGGGATTTTCATGTTGATCCCACAGGAAATTGTTCTATTTGAGCGGTACTCTAAAAGGAGTTATTCTATTTATTCAATCTGTTTTTCAGGTACGGTTACGGTTTTACGGGTTACATTTATATTATTGTGAAAAGTTAAACGCAGAATTACCTACTTAAAAAGGCTGGGGCAACCAATTAATTGTTCTAATTGTTTAAAGGTTTTCTTTAATGAAATATTAAATTGATTTGGGAAACTCGTGAATAAATAAAATGTATTTACCCAGGTCCAGGTCCACCTTGCGTGAGATCGAAGACCTGCCGCGGGTTGAGCAGCCATTGGAATTTCTGTAAAAGTTTGGCCCCTTGGTTTCCCCCACTCTTCGGGTTAATGAACACCAACACTGGATTCACCTTTGCAGTCGGTATTGGTTTTATCACAAACGTTTTCTGCTCATTCTTAGAGTCTTTGCCTTTCTTCTTCGACGCATTTTTCTTCTTTGGCGATTTCCGCAACGACGACTTGAAACTACCTCTTCTAGGCAGTTTCACGATCCACGATGGCGGCACTATGATATTCGATTGCGATCCTGTCAAAACCATATTTTAGTTAAAAAAAATAAGTGCACATCTGTTATCTGAAAACCATTTCTGTCTTTTATATTTTCGTGTAAAATGAATTCAGCTTTCCAAAACACGGTTCTATAATATGTGGTTACAAGGAGACTCCCGCTCCCATTCAAATATGGCAACGTAAACGTGAATGAAGCGAACTGAATGGTCTGATCGCAGCATGATTGTTGAATAGAAGACACGAGATGGAAGTTGCTAATATCTATTGTTAAGAACTGGATTTGTTCAACATAGAATTGAATGATAATTTTATGACAAAAATAAGAAAATATTCATTAAATTCGTTTTCAGTGCTCTAAGATCAAACAATTTTATGTAAGGTACCTAAACAACATTCTTCCCCTATCCGTTGAAGGTTGAAACAGCTCTCTTTGTTGTGATACGCGTCTTTACACCAGGAACAGCTCAGCGCAACGATCTCCTTAGAGCTAAACGACAGTTTCGCCTGCAGCGACTGTTGGCAAACAATAAACAATATTATCAATATTATAGTCAGTTAAGTCGAATCCACGTCTAGCTTGAAAATTTTATCGACGATCAGCGATAACAAAAATAAAGAAGAAATAAAATATGTTATTTTATTTGTTCTTATGAAAACTTGGACGCCGATAAAATTATCCACGCTAGTATTCCGACCTGTTTGATAAAAAAATTATGAAGCAAGCAACGAATCTGATACTGATGATAGCACCTGACTAGATGGCGGGTAGGTATACGCACGCGATCAGAGATTTCATTGTCTACTGGTTTAGAGCTGTGAACTGAACCTCGCTCCGGTATGCACCACCCACAGCATCTGCGCCGCAGTGACTGTGACAACAAAACAACCATGCAACACACATGCACAAATAAAACATGAAACAAACTTAAACGTGCTTAAACATCCTGCACTTACACAAAATGATATGGCGAATGATAAAATAATAAACCTTTTACCTAAAGTACATTTACGTGCTTATAAAAAGCAATATGATGTTATTAACATGAATAAACACAAGCGAAAAAATACTCGGTACATTATTCACAATAGAGTAATGTTAGTGCTAGATATAACTGTGAATTTATGAAATTAAACTGAATGAACAAAGTGCTAAAATCAACGTTCTACATTGCTACTATGGAACAACAATGTTCAAGAAAATAGCAGGTAATTTCAAACTTAAAATTAAATGCGGCCGTGCGCGTTAACTGCTGAAATTATTTAATAGTCCGACGTACGAGGGTGGGATTATGAATGCAGAATGTAACCTAGAAACCTCGTTTTTTACGATTCAAAATCGTACGAGCTGTGTTGCTGTATGGGCGATATGCTAACACGTCATTAAAAATGAAGTTTTAATTTTGCCGGGGGTTTGTAGTTCGTGTCGTGTCGCATGTGAGGCTCGTGCGAGGTAAATGCAAATCATTTCAACTTGACAGAGAGTAGGGCGGGCGGCTGGCGCGGCGCGTGGGCCGTGGCTTGTGCTGCGGGCGAGAGCGCGACTACACCTGCCGCGCCCGCATCACTCATTCATGATAATATCCGACTGACAGATTGCATTACGTAGGTAAGTATGAGTTATTCAACTTCGGATGTATTATGACCTATTAAAATACTAAGCTAATGAAGTGGAAATTAATGTATTTTTAACATTATTATCCTATATTAGGTACATTTATTTATTTACATTTATTTTTTAGGGAACGTAATAGATTCAGAAAAGTTTCCTGAATAAGAAAATTACATTGTCTCCGCAATGTTTTACGGGACGGATGAAATGTTTTAGCTCCTAAGCAAAACATTAATGAATAAATGGGTACAAGACAAGTTGTACCTCGGTCGCGGTAATTTTTAGTTCTCTGCGGAACCATAGATTTAACTATTTAAGTGACCATGTCGTATATTCGCCAGCAGTAGAGTGGTGAATATGCTAACACGCAATTCTCGAATAATAACGAAAGCTGTCCGGTTCCTATATTCCGGGTACTTTATGTAAATATGTAAATGAGCCACCTACACGGGCCAGGTAATTATTCAACTTTTGTCACTTTTCAGTGAACAAAGCCTCTATTTGTTTGTCATTGTAGGAGTCTGAAATGTTAATGCTCACGAATAGATGGCACTTGAGAAACTTTTCCCATTATTTTGGGGACGGTCGTATACCTACGTAGCACGTACACATCCGTTTTCACGACGAAACTCAACATCGATTCGTTAATTTATTAAAGACGCAATTAAGAGCAAGACGGCATTAAAGTAGCTTCTTTGTCTGTAGGGACAGCATGGTTGCTCAGCAACACAGAGTGACCGTACGCGCCTTACATATTCATGAACAAATCTATTCGAGAATCAAACGAGGTTTTGCTAATGACTTTTAATTATGCTCAATGAACGAATTTAGTCGGCGAATCAAAATGATTCTTTGTCCGAATAAATGAAGTCGTCTAAAGCTGCGTAGACGATTCTTCTGTTTGATTAGTAAATTAATAACACTAAGCAAAAACTGGAGTCGGGTGATTTTCATTTTATGAAATTAATGAATGAATGAGATCTTAATTAAATAACATTGTCAACTTGTATATTGTTTAGGTATAAACTTGAGCACTGATGAGTAAAATATGTATACCGTATGATGAAATGGAATAAGTACTAATTCGCATAACGAACGGAGCGTATGAGACGCGAAGTCCTAACTTAATTTAGGAGCGGGTAGAAAATTGCAGCTGATTCCGCTTAAAATCTTCACAATGAAATAAGGATGTAGCAAATTAGTCTTTGGCTAGAGTGGATTGGATTTTAGAGACTGACATGACGTAGTAAAGGAATTGTAGAGTATGTTTTGCACACACAGATGCGTGGCTGTAGATAGCAACGCGTTACAGGAATCATCATTGCATTTCGATTCCCGTTAGATCGTATTACCTATGAGAGTTAACGTAGCATATTACACAGTGCATGCGTTCTATAAGAAAATGCAAGTAAAATTGCCAAGATTTCAGAGCAGTCAACGAGAATCCAAGTCAGTTGATATTGTTTTTTTAAATGACACCTCAAGAAATAGTTACAGTTCGGTCTCTGTTTGAGAAGATATTTTATTTCGTGCAAGTAAAGGGCTAAGTAGTTTAATGATATTTTGTATAGACTTCTCATTTTCAACTTATGTTCAACGCGCACGTAAATTTTTACTAACAAGGTGGTAAAAGTGTAGAAAAAAACAGTAAGAAGTTGATAGTTCAGGTGGTCACCTTCCCGCAAGCCTTGCACTTGCCCTTCTCCGATCTTCGGTGGACCCAGTGGTGGTGCGTGACGGTCTGCTCGCGGTACTGGCGCACGCCCACATCCCGGAACGTTGGCTTGCACGTGAACTGTACGCGCTCCATCAGAATGTCGATGCACGCCGTGTGCGCGACGATCTTGCACGCGGAACACTTCATTCGGGAGCCGTGTTTCTGGGAATAACAAAATAATGTTAGTAACAATTTTTTTAGTTTATTAAAATACAACAACAGGTCAGTTATAACTGATTGGATCAGATCGAACGAAGATCGAATCATATAAATATGAATAAATTCCTACTTATAAACAAATTATGTCTAAATCTAATTACTACTCGTTTAGAATAAATTATTTTATTGAGAAAAGTTTACACTAGTTGGCACTTGAAGATTTCGCGCCCTTTTGTATTAATTTTTTTTTGTTTTTTTTTTCAATTGAACTTCAGAGCAGTTTTCAAGACAATCAGAAAGGGAATTCTTATTTCAAAAAATGTTAAACAGGTCGGTTCTAAAATAAAAAAAAGTAACGGCACAGATTAAAGAAGTATGGTAGAGTTGCACTAAATCTCAATCAAGACTTATAATAAACAAAAAACGTTGGACGTTAATTAATGTCAATTTTCGAGATGTATTCACATCCTATTAAAGTTTTATATTGGACCCTGAATTTTCTCCCATTCAAAGTCCGTTCAAATTGCTTTTACGGCTGGCTACAAGTTCAGTGACACAGAGCTATCTGTTGCATGCCAATGATTGCATGCGACGGTTCACGTGTGCCGCGCTTTATGCAGCGTCAGTCTAGTCTACTCACGTTTGAAGCCTACACCGGCATGACGTAATTCCTTACAAATGCTGAATGGAAACGGGTATTTTTTGTAAAAGCCCATCCAATTTTGTATTTAAATCCAAAGGTGCGCTCAAAGTGGAAAGGCAGCTCAAACTTTTGATCCAGGTCTACTTACGGAATCCATTTGAAAAGGGTATTCAGTGTTGACAGGTGTATTCAATTACGTTCTTATTAACGGACTTGTACTGTGCAATGTCTTTGATACACGCGAGAACTAAATGACAAGGGTTCAGAAGTTACGGATTTTCGGAGTTCCGGACGCAGACTAATGTTAACTATTCGGTTTGGCACAGTACAGTTGACAGCACACTCTTCAGATTAAATATGTTTGTTGCAATCTAGCACCTATTACCACTACATTAGCAGCTGAATACTGAGTCAGCTTGACCTCTGTACTCGTTCTCTCGTAAAGTCATACACAACAGCAGCTGTTACCGCAGCAACTGCAGTTACCGCTGCACAACCTTAACTTTAGAATAAGCTCGTTTGCAAATATTGTATACTTACTATATTGGTTACTATAGCTAATTTTAAAAATTAAATTAAAAAGGTTTTGTGCTTAAAATACCCCGGTACAGCATAAAATTAAGTCATGACAAGTGTATTATCAAAATTCAAAATCTTTTGAATCAGAAGCATAGTACATAATTACAACGACATAAAACCGATGACAGTGAAAATGTCTGAAAGAAAATAATACATCTATACTTATAATAAATCTGTAGAGAGGTCAATTCTGTACATGAAATATATTTTGAAAATAACTATCAGGGGGTGATAAGTGATCGATACTGATGCCAAAAATGCAATCAGTAAAATTTTTGTCTGTCTGTCTGTCTGTCTGTCCGTCTGTATGTTCCTTATAGCAACAAAAACTACTAGACGGATTTTAACGAAACTTGGTACAATTATTCTTCATACTCCTGGGCAGGTTATAGTATACTTAGGAATTCCCACGGGAACAGGAATTAGCGGGAAAATCCTTTTGAATGAAAAATCTAAACCGCTTAAGTTAGACGCTTGAAATTTTGCATGTAGGTACCTTAGTAAACTTAAAGCTTAGTTACAACAGGATATTGCAAAATTCTCACGGGTAAGGGAGCTAGCGGGAAAAAACATTTGTATGAAAAATCTAAACCGCGTTAGATGCTTGAAATTTGGCATGTAGGTACCTTAATAAACTTAAAGCTTAGTTACATTAAGGAATTCCCGAAATTCCCACGGGAACGGGAATTAGCGGGAAAATCCTTTTGTATGAAAATTCTAAACCGATTAAGTTAGACGCTTGAAATTTGGCATGCAGGTACCTTAGTAAACTTAAAGCTTAGTTACAACAGGATATTGCAAAATTCCCACGGAAAAACATTTGTATGAAAAAATCTAAACCGCGTTAGATAGATGAAGGGGGTAAAACGGGATCCACGCGTACGAAGTCGCGGGCGGCCGCTAGTTTCGTACATAAATGTACACAGGTACTGCCCATGTGCGCACTTTTAAGCTGCATTATTTATAGACAAATCAAGGTTCAAAGAGAGGCAATGTTGGCATTGCATAAAATGTACAGAAATGGAATGGAATCGAAATGGAGTATTTTATTTTGACACTGGATTATAGCGGTTGGCTCACTCACGTGGGCTTTTCAGTTGGTTTCAGTGTTTATCGAAAGTTTTATCGAAATATAGGTTTTAAATTGGAAAATAGTAGGTATATTATATGACTTTTTATATGGATCAATCTTCCTTTGTAGATCCTTTTCTCCTTTGAGATATTAATTCTTTTGTGATTTGTAAATATCACGCAAAATATTTAAATCACTAACCAATATAGACACGAAGGTTTAAAGATGATTTTTAATGTTCCAGGGTTGATTTCAATATAAGTACATTTTATTTTTTCCTATGTATTGTAGAGCAATGCCGGCAAATTAGCTCACGATCGATGGTGTGTGGCAAAGACAAGCTTTTATTATATCGGCAATGACAGGTCATCACATCGATAATGGTGGAAGCGGGCCATTAATCTTACATTCAGCTATGACGGACTACCGGCCTACAGGCACAATGGGCAGGAAGCCTGCTAATGGTTGTCGAGGAAATTACAATTTCTTGCCCAGTCGCTCGGTACCACACGCTAACCTGTGTAAAAATGTTTGGCTGTACTGAAATTCAATAGGGTTTTTTCGTGTTGCCTCTAACAATGAGGCCTTTGTGCGCGCTAAAGGAACAAATACAGAGAGTGGTGAAAGTGAAAGATATCCAACAGGCTATTAGATAAGCCTTATTAAGCGGTATGAAAAGAAATGGATCTCTTTTTTAATATAGTACAATGTTTGATAGGTAAATATTTATAGCATAAGTACGTCTGTCTAGAATTGGTTATGATAATGATTTTTGAAGCCACGATAGCCGAACGGTGAAGGGGGACTCTGGCCAACACGAGATCAGAGGAACGCGGGTTCGAATCCCACCGCCTCGACTATTGTGGTGAGCCCACTCGTAACACAAGAATATTTAGCTTACCACGCTAATGGGACTAATATTAGTAATCTGTGCAATACAAATTACTAATAATCTTTGAACAAAAATTTACCTTCTTACATAAACCCGCGGCTAAATGGAACCGATATGAATGAAAACAACAAACCTGATAACTATAAAATGATGTTTCCATCCAAAGTTTGACTAGCCTTATGCATAGCTAGCCTATCTAACTTAGCTTATCTAAGCCAAATCTAAGCTCACGCAGCTGCTGCGTCTTTCATATTTGGATTCACACCGTTAATTTATAGAGCTAACTTAAGTCAACTAAAGTGAACCTGCCTGCTGTTGCACAATGAGCAAGAGAGCTAGTGTTTAGTATATTCAAGAAATATATGCAAGAGAAACTAATGATAAGAGATTTCCAGTATTAAGTATTGGAGTATTTATATGTTTGCTGCCAGCAGTCTTAACTTTTTAATAAAAAGCTGTCATGTTTTTTTGTATCACTCACAATATTTATGGATACAGCGTGTTCTTGTTGCGCCATTAAGAAAAGTTATAGCAAATCATAACGTTTCCCAGTTTTACGAGCTTAGAAATTTTCCTTCATACCTTTGCTCCGTTAACGCGCCATATGGGCAATCGTAAATAGATGTAAGCGCCACCGTCTTTTCTTATTTCATTGAAATCCGATTTACGTATTATTTTGTTTTATCACCTACTTATAAATTTTTAAAGTAAATCATACATATGGATTTTAAGTCGCAGCCGTATATCGGCTTTATTTATATGAGAAAAGAAAGATTCTGAAAAATAAAGAAATTAAATATTGTCTTTGTGATGACCACTACAACAGAACTATAACTTTCATAGACAAGTTTCTGGTGACTATTATTAAATAATCAGAATTTTCTTTATTAATACATATTTACCACAAACTGGTTTATAAATCAAGTTTCATCAAAAATAAAATACTAGACTGCTTAGTCTATTATTAAAGAACTCAACTATTTTTTTTTGTTTTTGGTATGTAAGAAGAGCGATAAACGAGAAAAGCAAAATAAAGGTAAAACTTCTGCTCATAAAAAGTAAGTAGGTCAGCGCTTTATCTAATAAGAAGACACTACATAAAGAAAAATTCTGAACGAAACGTTTTGATGTGTTCCTCCTACTCGTACGTACTCAAATTTCAAAACGCAGAAAAAATATCTCGCATAACCTTTCCCCATATGAATATTATTTTATTCTTTTTGTTGCTTCCAATTATCCTTTGTAGTCAGTATACGGAAATTCCGCATCACATCACAATTTTATAACCATCGTTTAATGTTGTGCGGTTACAATCCATTAGGTAAAATAAAACATGGATGAAGAGAAAAACGGTATTTGCAGCTCTAGTAGATTATAATATTTTATGATACCAGTTTGTTAACTTGACATGGAATTGTAGCCTGAGATGAAGGTGAGGATTTTTTTATAAACAAGAGCTCATTAATTTGGTAGTAAGTATAAGAATGAATATTCACGACGTTTTTAATTAAGAAAACGCGGAAAATAATTGTTTTTTTTTTACCATTATGGCCTATTGATAGAGGTGAGGCATTTCTTTACTGAGACCTCACGTGGACTTCTTGAGAGAACTTTTAACTCCTTGAACGTGGTGCACTGTTTTGTTTTTTTTTTGCCTACCATCTCCATGAACATTTTTCCGATAAAAAAAGAAACGCCTAATTTTTTCACGTACTGTGCCATACCACAGATTAAGCCATACTTAGCCCATAGAGTATGATTTTAATGAGGTTCAGGCGGGAGAACAGCTGCATGCTGCCAAATAAATAAAATAATATTGAAGTATAGTTCTTGCAACTCACGAAGGCGAGTGAGATAATACTTTTGTGTGTGTATGTGTACATGCACATAACGATAGTGTTTGAAAAACGAACAACTGATCCAACCCACAACACCTTACATAAATATCATTATTATTAGTTATTTCATTCATTCTTTTTATTATTGATATTTTAATATATAATTTTATATACAGAAAGCATCAGTGTCATAATATGCATTAAGAACCTCTACCTCTAATGATCAGTGATGCGATGAAAATGCACGGAACCGTCTACACACGAGCAAAATTTTAACGCGTTTTTTTTACAAATGTAAAGTCCTTAGCATTCCACATAAGTTGTTGCGAGTGTGCCTACATAGTCGACCCCTTGGCCCTTGGGGCCGATGTAAAGCCCATTTTATTTTCTATGAGATGTCGTGTTAGCTACCCTCATTACGAGATCCGAGTAACTCACTTTACATAATGATACATCGGAAAGTCGGCCGACAGTGACTATAGAGACGGGTGGGAATTTCGCGGAGTTACAAATTGTATCACTTATTAGTTCCTTCCGTGTTTCTCTTTCATAAATCATCAAGATAACTACGCCACGTGGTAGAGTATCTAGGAGGTCGTATGTAGCGTTCATTTCACACCCCTCTGAAACAGTTGACCTGGAAAACTGAAATTGCATCGTATAAAGTGAGCGGCAGAAAATGGCGAGAAAAGTTTAAGAAATACGAGACAGTTAATTACTAAATGCTGCGCTTTGATTGTGTGATTACTGAGAGGAGGACAAGGCAACTATAAACCGAAAGAAGGACAATAACAACAGTCGATTAATATTTTTTTTACTAAGATTTACCTTATTTAAGTAAGTAGGTATGTTTTTTGGTTTTTCCATGTCTACATTGTCTACATTATTTTTTTGTAAGTGAGACGAATGCGTGATCTGCTAATAATTCAAACAATTATCTAATTTAACTCTAAACATAAGAGTTTTGCTGGTAATCGATTTGGAAATCTCCATTTGTGAACACTTATTTAGTAAATCTTATTTAATGTCCCTAAAAGTAAATGGAGTAACTCTATTATACGGCAATATTATTATTATCGAATAAGTGGAGCGGTATCAATATGCTTTCAGGTCATTTACTACCGCAACATTCTAGACCAGCTTTAATTAGGTAAATATTAATGTTTGAAGTGAATAATTATAGTCGTCTACCTAAAATAATACGGGTCAACAATTTCAATAATAATAGGGTTAATTTGCTAATAGTGTTAAATGAACCGTAAGCTCGTAGGTAATTGACGACACGACACGAGAAATGCTATGCTAAAACACGTCCTAATTGGTCATAAATTAATACTACTTTAACAGATTAATAGATTAATCAAGTAATTGAAATATTATAATATACTTAAAAATAATTGTGCGCCGCAGGTTTTCTAAATAAATAAATTGTCTATACGATGTAAAACTATTTTCCCGCACGTGCACATAAATAATTTTCATTTGTAGTACCTATACCACGGTAATACTATCTATACACTACTATACAGTATTCTAACTCGACCACATTTTTGAAATAAATGTCAACAGCCGGGCGGTACGTCACCGTATGACAACATGCGATAGGGCTGCCCACCTGCAGACCCTATTTTCATTACATCTGCCTACATAGAACTTCTTCTAGTTTTGTGAATGTATTTTGTGACTGTAATTTTTTATTTTATTTTGACAAACAAAATACTTTGTGAATGAAATAGGATAAAAATGAATGATGTCTTGTCATTAGTAGATTTAATTAAAAAAATATTTGTGTTAAGATTTAGTAACAAATCTTATAAATTTGCGACCGTAAAATGTATGCGCCTCGACTGAGGCATACAAAATGCTTGATTGCAGACACTAGCCCATGTTAACATGTGCATGCATATAAATGGTATGGTGAAGTCAGAAAATTGATATCATCATTTCAATAATATTAANTACTTAAAAATAATTGTGCGCCGCAGGTTTTCTAAATAAATAAATTGTCTATACGATGTAAAACTATTTTCCCGCACGTGCACATAAATAATTTTCATTTGTAGTAGGTAATAATATCATCTATTCTGCTGTGCTATGTCCACAGCCACATTCGTATCTATTTCTTCAATGTAATAAAAGGGTTTTCATGAACCCTCGCTGATATGAAGCTTAGAGCAAAGATTGCAATATTTGGCAAGGTAATAAACCAGTGCCATATTCGGCGACCCAAGGAATAGCTCACGAAATATTGAATTTCCAAAGTAATATAATTTTGCGTATTTGTACGAAGCTGGGGCACGCTATGATTTGAAAGATGGGGGATTTATTAAAGATATTTTCGATGGCAGCACTAGGTGCACAGAATAATATATCAACATCTTATACTTACTTCTTATATTAGCTTATACTTCGATAATGTGACGATTTCCTGTAAGGATCGGCAGGCAGGTAGTAATAGTTCCAGGGCGACTCTGAAATATCTTGTGCGATGACAGCATCTTTGCGTTGCGAGTTTACTCGTTTGAGTAGTCAGATGAGGCAAATATTGTGAGTCTTCACACCGCGAAGCTACCGAGTCATGCCTCACGAGCCAGGCTCGCAATGTCGATACACGTATCAGAGTAAATACAAATGAGTAGGTCATCTTCATAGAAACGCACGGGCGCGGTTTGTATGTGAGCGCGCCAACACGTATACGGCGCGCACGCACACACTGACAAAATTTAGCGGTGATTAGCGGTGGTTGCGTAGGTATTTACAACTACAAAAGCTGCCACAGTGTATAGCTTGATGTACTGTACTACACTTAGTTTTTCTAGTACTCACTTGGCATTCGGCGTCTCCTACGTAGCAGCAGTCCCCGGAGACGGAGGTGGGCGACCAGAGGTGCTCGCCGCTGATCGCGCCGTCGCCCCAGTCCGGGGTGGAGCGGAGCACTCGCGCGCCGGCGTCGCCAGTGCGTCTGAAACCAACACCCCAATTTAATATGAGTTAAAACGGTCTATAAATCGGTGTAATGACCGTTTTAAAAATCAATCCCTAATTTTTAAGTGACCCATATGAAAACAAAATTCCTGTTATGTGTTACCATAGAATGTCACTTATAATCATGCGAAAACAAAAATTAGAAATAGTACGAGTCGTAGAAAAAAACATACGTGAAAATTCAAGGGTCGAGCGAGAAAATAAAAACAAAAGAGAATCGGTTTTGGTCATCGAGAAAGAATGGAGATTTTCTTAGTGGCCAGTGTCGCGTAGCCAAAGAGGCCGCAACAGTTTGTAAATTCAATGTTTTAACTCGTAACTTTTTTATGTAACTTGTGTGAAATATTTGAGAAAATTGAATTTTCTGTTAGAACGGAAAATAGTTTTGGAAATCTACTTAGATTTTAAACTTAAAATAATGTGCTTAATGTAATGCTTAAAATAATGTGTTGAAAAACATCAATCTTTTAAACTGCGATTTCCAACCCGCCTGCCAAGCGTGGAGATTATGGCAAATCCCTCCACCATAGTGGAGGAGGCTCATAGTCCAGCAGTGGACTGTAAAGGGCTGTTGATGATGATGATGAATGTGCTTAAATAATTCATATAAGTCATGTTCAAAAGACGACATTAAAATAAATAGAAACATTATAGGTGTACCAGAATCTCATGGCAAACAAAAATATTGGAAAAGTGTGTTTTTCATATGGCAATTGTCTATGGTTTAACTGTCACCTGTCAAAGAAAATTATGAAATCTGTCAGCCGCTGCAAAATTTTTGTAATCTCTTCTTGACTATTTGTTATTTTTCTGAAAAAGTCGAAAAAGTTCAAGCAAAGCATATTGTTTTCAATGTGAATTGTAAAATAAGGCATAATTCAAAGTCAATCTTTGATTCTAAAGCGCGTCGTCGAGTTGACAGTAAGTTGGACTGAAATGTTTTGATACATTTAGTTTATTACCCAACTGCGTCAGAAGGAGGGTTGGGTTTTTTTATATTATTCTTACTTAATAGCTGCTTTATCGGGGTTTTCAGGTATATCTCACAAATTGGTGCAGATGTTATGACCATGTAAAGAAAATTGAAAAAGATTTCATCAAAGCAAGATTGAATAATGAAGAAGTTTCCAATTTTTTTCTTTTAAATAAACTTGAAATAAATATAAGTAAAACTAATAATAATTGTAAAATAATCATGAAAATATCTCTACAAATAAATAAGTTACAGGGCCCTAAAGTTGCGCATAACTATTCACGCCATTTTGATCGGTGTATTCACGACAGTCATTCGGAGTACAAACAGTAAATCACCCCTGATCCAGCCAGTGCTGTTGACAGGTTATTTTTTTTAAATCTAGCAGTTTTTAATTTTGCAGCTAGGGTCACTCAAGATTCTTTCTTAGTAAAGAAGCCATATACAAAAAGAACGGCACCGCCTATGTTTCAGTTCCACGCGAAAATATGTAGGTAATATAAATAATTTATTTCTCAGATATTTCTTGATCGATTTAAATAAAAACTTCACAGTCTTTTTAGTTTTGGTATATATTTTAATCCCATTCAGCGAAATATAGTGTTTTAACATCAGAAACTTCTCCATTGAAATGCTGGAAGAGCAATTTATTTACAGTACCTCTTTATCTTGATCATCTGTTTATTGAAAAACAAGAAATGCAAGTGAAGTTTTAAGAATCGTAAAATTAAAATTAAAATAAAAAATAAATTAAAATTCATAAATAAATTAATTAATAAATTAAAATTTGAATTTAGTTCTGAATGAAGTGATAAGTTAGAAGTATGATGCATAATAAAATTAGTTACTTAAAGTAATATACGATTTATTCAATTTCAAAACATTTACCTATGTTAAAAATCTGATGTCTAACAACATTCTTCATACACATACCTACCTAAAATGTATATTCGTACTTCATGTTCATTAATATTAAAGTAATAAAAGTAAAAAATTAAAGGGTAGTATTTAAACGAGTGACTGTAAATTTATGTTGTAAGTGTCAAAAATAATTAATGTGGGCTAAAGAATTACTNCGTTTCCCGCGCTTTTTCTACGTGAAAATTCAAGGGTCGAGCGAGAAAATAAAAACAAAAGAGAATCGGTTTTGGTCATCGAGAAAGAATGGAGATTTTCTTAGTGGCCAGTGTCGCGTAGCCAAAGAGGCCGCAACAGTTTGTAAATTCAATGTTTTAACTCGTAACATTTTTATGTAACTTGTGTGAAATATTTGAGAAAATTGAATTTTCTGTTAGAACGGAAAATAGTTTTGGAAATCTACTTAGATTTTAAAATTAAAATAATGTGCTTAAATAAGTCATATAAGTCATGTTCAAAAGACGACATTAAAATAAATAGAAACATTAATATTGCATATTATTATTGTACCTATCTGAGAAATGTGTTAAAATGTGAATGTGTTAGATACTTATTAGAAAATAGTACATTAGTTAGAATATTAAACTGAATATAAAATGATCAAGTCAAGTTAATTAACTTCGAAACTAATAATTTCAACGCGTTTTCAAATATTAAATTATGTTATTATTTAGTAGCCTTCCAACGAACGGGTTTTTCCAATGTCTTTAATTTAATTAAAACTTTCCAATCAGCATATTATTTTAAACTACATTGAAATTACAATATTAATTCATGTCTACAAACGAACCATCCAATTACGGTTAAGTGCTATTAAGCTATTAAGGCGCATACTGCGACTGCTGTGATGTTATACCGTCGTATAACCATTATTTCTAACTGTTGTCATTTAACTTTCAGTAAAAACTATCAGTATGAGCTGTAATAGATTTTGTCTATACTATTTCTAAATACACAATATTATAAAGAGGAAAGATTTGTTGATTTGGAAAATTATTTCAACATCATTAAATCCTACATTATTTCTGATGAACATAAGCGGTACAAAGTTCGCCGGGTCAGCAAGTGGATAATAACTTTACCTTAACTGGTGCGATGTAAAGTAAAATAATTAGTCGTTTATTGCCACTAAAATATTAACAGACAAGCTTATAGATTAAAATTTACGTACCCATTTTATTCTATGTTTGCCACTAACGACAATTTTCATTTTTCATCTAAAGTAATGAAACATCTTAGAATGAAATGAATTCAGTTTAATGAAACTTCTGAAGGTAAGTAAATGTTAAAGACGACAAGCAAAGTAGTGTAGTAAATGAGTTCCTTGTGGCAATCAGAATAAAGTAAGCTATTAAACATCAAAGAACTTTTAGGGCTGTTTAATAAATAATTTGATTAAGATTGTGGTTTGGAATCAAATAAATATTACTTTCTCATTGAATAGGTAGGTACTTACTCAAATTCAACAGACATTCATGACATTAAAATTGTCATAGAGACATGAAACGTTTAGAACTCTAATCAAGAATGAAATAAATTCAATAAATTTATATTAATGTAAGAAGAATGGGGTTGTATAAAATAAAAATATTATTTTATTTCTTAACAATAATAATAAACAAAAACTTAAAATATTTCAGAAGTAAAAACTCGGGTAAAGAATGTAATGAAACCTCTTGGATAGCGGCATAGAGCATTCGAAATTTAAATTAATTTTAAAAGAAATGAACAAAGGCCTCGCAGAAAATTGCCAGTCGTTTTTCATCTCTCACGCTAAAAACACTTCCAAAACAGTATAAAAAATTTAAAACAATTTTTCAAGAATATAAAAAACAGAATAAAAAGTATTCCTGTTAAAATTTATTGCGAAAAATTGCTGTGAGTATTGAATGGAGTGTTTTTTTGTGAAAATAAACGTGTTTACTTTATACAAGTAAAATTTGTGACAATTTTATTCCACGATTGTTTAGCTGCATTTTCGTTACGTAGCTACCTACATCAATACTTGATGCGATTGTGAAATCTGCCATGAATGTTCTTCAGGTCTGATTCTAATAGTTTTTTTTCGTTTTTCAGTTACTTTAAGCGAAAATGGACTGCGCATACTGCAACCGTAGCACAGAGGGGTGCGCCTCGATCAAATGCAGCCTGTGCGCGTCCCAGTTCCACCTGGAGTGCGTGAGTAGCGAGCACCTGGTGCCCAGCAACAACAGCTGGCGGTGCTGCAAGTGCGAGGCGATGGCGGCGGCTGCGCTCGCGCCCCCGGTCATTGATTCAGTTCGTGCATAGATCGTAATTGCCAAGTGTAACATGGTGTAATAGTGTAAATTGACTGTGATTCTGCCGAAGTTCATTTTGAAATAAATACAGTGGTTCTTATTTGGTCGTTTTATTTTCGAATTTAGACAGGTATAAGCGAGGGCAGAGGGCGCTAGGAGAGGGCAGCGGGCGCTAGGAGAGGGCAGAGGGCGCTAGGAGAGGGCAGAGGGCGCTAGGAGAGGGCAGAGGGCGCTAGGAGGGGGCAGAGGGCGCTAGGAGGGGGCAGAGGGCGCTAGGAGGGGGCAGAGGGCGCTAGGAGGGGGCAGGGGGCGCTGGGAGAGGGGAGAGGGCGCTAGGAGGGGGCAGAGGGCGCTAGGAGGGGGCAACAGGCACAGGAGTAGGACAGAGGGCACTAAGCGATGCCAGAGGCCAGAGGAGGGCGGAGGCCACAGGGTAGGAGGGCGGAGGCCACAGGGTAGGAGGGCGGAGGCCACAGGGTAGGAGGGCGGAGGCAACAGATTATGAGGGCGGAGGGCGGAGGGCACAGAGTAGGAGGGCCGAGGGCACAGGAGTAGGGAGATGGAAGGTAGCAGAGTAAGAGGGCGGAGGGCACAGGAGTTAGAGGGCGGAGGGCACAGAGTAGGAGGGTGGAGGGCACAGAGTGGGAGGGTGGTGGGCACAGGAGTAGGAGGGTAGAGGCCTGGGTACTGGTATGGAGGAATTCTGTATTAAGTATGAGGGCACGTGAGAATACGAGGACAACGGGCAAGGCATTCCACTCTTATTGCGTACTCTCTTTGTTAAAAGAAATATGTAATTATTCATTTATGTCCCACATATAGTATTAAAATAATGCCATAAGTTTTTAGTAGGTCTCTCATATTTGGATCGTGACTTGGGTGTGATTTCTCTGCAATCAAAGGCGTGATCGTGCGTTATTGCGCTCTGATGGGTTCACGGGCGTCATGCACAGATGAGCTTGATCATTATACCGGGCAGTAATGCCTCGTATTCACACTAGGGGACAAAATGGACAACAAACATGTGACCATTGACACGTCACGTAAATTCGAGCGTTGTCGTGGAACGTTAGCAGACTATTCTTGATTAATGCGGCACCTTTTCTAAACTTACTCGTACCTAGGTATTTACTACGTTGTCAGAAGTGTTGAGCTAGTGCGAGACGAGTCGCCAATATTGCTAGAAATACTTATTCAGTAAATACAGTAAGCCTGATGTATGTCTGAAGAATGTCTACATTGTTTGTTTTGAGTGTGATGTTTTATATTTATATTCTTATCTTATCTGGGCCATTAAGTAAGTGCCATTACATATAAATCGCAATTAAAATATCTCGCATTTCACGAATACTACTCAGCCGATTTTAGTTTCGATCCTGATTCTGTGAAATCTACTTTAACGTAGAACAATACACGACCGAGTTATAAATAACATATTATTACGAACTGTGAAAACAATCATCTTCCTTAACTGTTCAACTCGGGCTTTCATTACCTAGCTGCAGAAAGTTTCTAGAAAGGTCAATCCCTTCAATTTGTTGGTTATGAGATTATACGATCATTATATCCAGGCCATGGTCTGTGTGAGAATAGCGTCGGGTAATCTTCGGGGCGGGTACTGGGTTTAACAGGGTTGCGTGAATTTTGTTTACTTATTTTTCCCTATTGTATTACTATCAGGTAATAAAATGGCGGATTGAAGACAGCGTACGTACAAAGAAACTACCGTGAATTTTATTTACTGATTTTATCCATTGCTAATGCAAGGCTGTCCCAACTCCCATGGCTTAGCTGCTTGCTAAGCCCTAAGAAGCTGACAATTTACATAAGAAAGACTTACTTCCTCTTGATTCAATACAATACCGATTCAACTACAAAATCGCAGAAATGTAACAGGATTTGTTTACAAAAATACTTTCAAAACAAGTTTTACAAATGATTTTATTTTTCGTGGAGTAGATTCGACTCCGGTTTCGTATTGTGAAGCAATTTTTTCTACTAGTCGTAAATTAATTAAAGTGTAACAAGATACAAAAACAAATATTGAGAAAAACAATGATTTTAACTAAACGTGTACCCTTTTCAGATAAGTAAGTTAATCATACAAACAATAAATGATTGAAAAAGACAAATAGATGAACTGTTTATTCTGTAGGGNACTGTTTATTCTGTTATTGGTATTAGACAAACAAAGTTTACGAACCAATGCCAGCCCTGGAGCATCTATGTATCCACCGGACTTCCAAGTAGGCATTACTGTTTGTGAGGTGCGGGCTGAAGGGATCATATCATATTTGCTCTTATTGGATTCGGGTCGCAGAGTTTATGGTATTGCGATGGTCCCGAAAAGGTAGCTGTGGACAGACTTGGCAGTTCATAGAGTAAGTTTCTTAATTAATTTTGATCCCGTCTATACTACTACGTATACTTAGTACTATAAGTACAGGGTATACGGTACATGCCGGCTTAACTTTTATGTTGGATAAATAAAAATAATTAAAACTACAGAGAGTGAATAGGCACTTACAGGGCAGACATGTACCATCCTAGACTGCATCCCACTTACATCAGGTGCGTGCGATTGTGGTCCAATATACCTGCCTTGTTTTGCATAAAAAAAATAAAAAAGACAATACATTAAGATAATAGGTATTCACCTGGCTACCTCGAAATAAAACCAATTCAATGCTTAAAAGAATTGCGGATAATCTTGCTTAACATACTTAAATTTAGAAAAAAAAACAAAAAAGTAGAAGCTTTATGATAACTACAAGTATTTATGGAATAAAAATACGAGTAGGTATCAATAATAATATGTGTGTGTTAGTAATAAAAAATTACAAAAATGGCTCCAAAGTGCAACGCCTGCGGGAGATTTTTGGCGGCGATCGAGGCAGTGACATGCCCTAAGTGCACCGCAACGAACCACAGGGCCTGTGTCGGTATCCCCCAGGGGACGCAAGTGGATAGCTCGTGGCTGTGCCCTGAATGCAGAGCTAGGATGCCGAGGGCAAATGCAGACAGCACCCCTGTAAGACGAGCAGTTGGTATGCAGTTGCACAGCATGGACGTGTCGAGCCTGGAAGACCAGCTAAATACCACCGCACTTGACGCAACACTGGAAATACAGACGATGCAGGATCTCTGCCTTGATGTCCGCACTTTTCGTGAGGAGATGAGGAGGGCCAGCGAGGAGTGCAAGGTGTGGAAGGCGGAAATGTCTGAGCTTCGGTCAATTATGACTACACTGGGAGACAGGATGACGCAGCTGGAGGAGCGGGTCGGTGTCATTGAGAGGCAGGTGTCCTCTCAGCGAGCGGAAGAAGGTGCCATGAAGACGCTGGAGATCACAGTTTCGCAGCTGAAGAGAGACCTCAATGAGCGGG